>NW_022196897.1:18788116-18801453 GCF_008632895.1 Mastomys coucha
AAAAAAGAGGCCAGATATCATAACCCAGGCACAAAAGGAGTCTGCTGTTAACATTTCGACCCCCAGGACCCTCCCTCACCGTGGGAAGAGAAAACTGATCCTCCCACGATGTCCTCGGATCTCCACACTAGTGCTACTGTGGAAACCCCCAATTCAAACAAAACAAATAAATGCAATATTGTTTTTAAAGCTGGGACTGCAGCTCAGTTTACCCAGCATGCTCAAGGCCCTGCCGGCTCTCCTCCCTCTCCTCTCCCTCTTTTCCTCTCCTACCATGGGACTGAGCACAGGACTTATGCATCCTATGCCAGCCCTCCACCACCTAGTCTGCTTCCCAGCCCTTCTTATTATTCTTATTTTGAGACAGGGTTTCATTGAGTTTCCCAGACTGGCCTTGGACTTACTGTGTAGCCAAAACAGCCATTGAACTCAAGGGCTATTGAACCAAAACTCCTCTGCCTGCAGCCTTAGCCGTAGTTGGGATTGCAAGTGTGTACCACCAGTCTTAGCTAGAATGATGTGTATGTGTGTGTGTGTGGGGGGGTGTTTTGTTTTGTTTGTTTGTTTGTTTGGTCCACTGCAAATGCCAGGTAAAACCTGTACCCTGAGCCACAGCCTGGCTCCTATCTGTCCTCTAACCTCATGATGCCCTGAGCGGCTCAGCTGAAAGAAAAATCTGGCTCTTCACTTGTTAAGTGTTAAGAGGAAGGCTGTTCTGATTTTACTACAATCCCCCAAGCCCCCAAAAGGGTCTGCTAAGGGAAGAAGCAAGCCACAAAAGGTCACTTGCTGAGACGGCTCCAAGGCTCTAATGTCACTTGCAATGTAAACCTAAGAACCCAAGGTCCATCCAAAGAATCTGCATGGTGGAAGAGAGAACCAGCTCCAGAGAGTTCTGTGACAGAACGCATGCCTGCTGCTCCCCTGCAAACAGATGTAATGAAGAGAAAAAGAAATACCTAGCCTTACCAGCATGTGGGGGCCCTTCCTTCCATCCCTAGTACAGAAAAGGAAAAGAAAGAAAAAAATATCCTGGAGGCTTCTCCAAGGAGATGGCAGACTGCCAGCTGCCAGTGCTTCTTCTGGGTTGATGGTGACACTCTGTGGGAGTGGGGCTGAGCGCACAGCACTGTCCCTGAGCTGGTCACAACTAACTATACGCTTTCCTGCGCTATTGGTTTAGTTTTCTGTCTTGGGGCTAGAGCCAGGCTCTTCTTGGGGCTGTTCTTACAGAGTCTGAGTTCAATTTCCAGCACCCATGAGGCAGCTCACAGCCATCTCTAAGTCTACTTCCAGGAGATGCAGCGCCCTTTTTTGGCTTCCATTGGCTCTGCTTTTAATCCCAGCACTTGAGAGGCAGAGGCAAGCAGATTTCTGAGTTTGAGGCCAGCCTGGTCTACAGAGTGAGTTCCAGGACAGCTAGGGCTATACAGAGAAACCCTGTCTCAGAGAGAGAGAGAGACAGAGAGACAGAGAGAGACAGAGAGATAACCATGTAGCCTACCACTGACATGTCCCACCTAATTATGCTTTCTTAAGCCAAAGTCATCAGGTTTATTAGAATAAGACCTAAGTGAATTTCTTGCCCCAGTGTGCATGCTAGCCTGGTTTGGGTTCTGGTGGACCCTTTTTTACAAAAAGAAGTTGTCTTGCCAAGTTATTTTTTCTTTGTGTATTTCTTTTGTGTCACAAAGGATGCTTATTCCCAAAACTCAGTGAAGATCCTAAATGTTTGCCACCATTCGGGGCTTTGTGCACTATTTCTTATTGTGTGCGTGTGTGATATGTATGGGAGACTAAGTGTGTGTGTGAGTGTGTGTGTACATGATATGAGGGATTGAGTGTGTGTGCATACACTCAACGATGCAGGCTTAGAGGTCAGAGTAGAGCTTCGTGGAGTCAAAGCTCTCTTTTCACCAGGTCACCAGGTTTGCAGGGAAAGTGTCTTTACCCCTGAGTCACCTCAAAACCCTAATCCTGCCTCAAAAGCTAAGGCAGAGAGTGATCCAAGAAGGTGCCTGCCAGTGACCTCTGGCCTACACACACACACACACACATGCCCACACCCGCATGAACATATACAGGCAGAGAGGAGAGAGGGGGTGGGGAAGCAGGGAGAGAGAGGGAGAAGGTGAGTAGAGAGAGAGAGGGATGGAGGGAGGGAGGCAGGCAGGGAGGGAAGGAGGGAGAACCCAGCCCTGAGCCCCCTGTGTTTGTGGTGACTTCCCTGCAGTGAATAACACTGTAGGGTAGAAAAGCAGAGTGGGCTAATTACTCCCTGACTCAGGCCGGCTGCACCTCCCAGGACTTGGATCCCATCCTTGGTACACAGGGCTTTGGGGTAGGAGGAACCATTTCCTAGAGCTAACTGACTGAGAAGCCACTTGGAGAAACCACTGCCAAGATATTTCTAGACAACCTGGTGTTTTCTACGGGTAGAGTCTACAGAGTCAGGGATCCACTGGGGGAGTGGAGGGGAGGCACAGCTCACACTTACCCATAAACACTGCTTCCCCAGAGGTCATAGTGCAGAGAGGCCATTTGGGTGTCCAATACTCTGTCTGGCCACTTCAAGGACCTTGTGAGGATACTTCACATTCTTCAGGGGTTTGGCCGGTGATGGCTATGCTTCCAAAGGCTGGACTGATAAAAGTCCCTCCCAGCCCTCTGACTCAGACAGTGGCCTCCAAGAACCCTAAGCGCTCTCTGTTCTTTACAAACAGCATTACCTCTTTCCCCCCCAGGCGATGTCACAACTCGGTGCTTCACGCCTGCTTTGTTCAAGTGTGCCAGATGCTGACGTCTTCCAGCCAGCCAAGTGCCTGCTTCCTCCTTCTCTCTTGAAGTCAAGTTTACCTCTGCTCCATGCTCCCTGAAGGCCTGTCTCAGCCTCAGCCTTATACTATGGTGACAAGCGGCAAAGGCAGGCATCATTCACCAGGCCTCTCCAGGGAACCTGGAGCCCTCCAGATGCTCTGCAGAAAAGCGTCCGCTTCATCTTCAGCATCATTTAGCAGACTCAAGGTACCAATCAGAGTACAAGCCTCTGGGGAGAATGGAAACATCGCTACCTCCAGCCAGAGGTCAAGAGATCCACTCCAAGGGAGGGACGCTGCTGGAATCAGCCAATCCATCTCTCCTAGCATAGCTTCCCGAAATCCCTGTTCCTTCTGAGAGCCAAGCCTGATCAGATCTTTGGAATCTGATCCTTCCCTTAGGACTCCGTAGGAAACACCCTCTCTCCTCCCTCACTGCCCTTAAGAGCTGGACCAGGTCTCCAGACCAAACAGTGGCCCTCGTGGATTCTGCAGCCTGCATACCAGATCTATCCAGTGTGTGCAAGTCCCACAGTGAGGGCCATGCCCCACATTCCAGCAACCCAGCTCAGGAAATCTCTTCCCAGGAGACCTATCACTGCCAAGGGCACAGGAAGAACAGAGGCTCCAAGCAGGTCTGGCCATGTCCTTTCTGAAACTAGAAGCAAACTGAAAAACTCAAAGTCCTTTATTCAAAGGTTAAGAATGTTAAAGGGTTTGGGTGTAGTTTAGTGGCAGAGCATGTTTAGAGAATGTTCTAGGCCCTGTGTTCTGGCCCCAGTGCTGTGTGTGTGTGCATGTGTGTGTGTGTGTGTGTGTGTATGTGTGTGTGTGTGTTTCAAGGCAGAAACAGAAAAGCCAAGCATAGTGGCACATATCTATAATCTCAGCACTTGAGACAGAGCCAGGGGATCAGTAGTTTATCCTTTGCCACACAAAGAGCCAAGGCCATCTTAAGTTACTTGAAATCCTATCTCAAATACAAAGCAGACAAGTTGTGTATAGTGATAAATGTCAGTCATTCCAGCTCTGGAGGCAGGTGGATTTCTGTGAGTTCAAGTCAGCCTGGTATACAGAGTAAGTTTTAAGCCACGGAGGGCTACATAGTAAAACCCTGCTTGTGTTTATTTATTTATTTATTTATTTATTTATTTATTGAGACAGGTCTTAGTATATAGCCTGGTTGTTCCAGAACTCACTCTGGCCCACCTGGAACTCAGAGATCCCCCTGCCTGTGCTTCAGGGGTAGTAGGATCAAGGGCATGCACCACCAAAGCCCATCCAGCTAGAGAATTTGTTTTAAAACAAACAACAACAACAACAAAAACTAAAAGAAAAGAAAAAGAAAAAGAAAATGGAAAAGAAAGACTGAAAGGGGCTGGCAAAGCACTCAGCAGTAAGAGTGTGTACCCCCACCTCTCGAGGAGCAGAGTTCAGTTAATAGCACCTGTGTAGGGTGCCTCACCAACATCTGTAACTCCAACTCCGGGGGATTCAACACTCTCTTCTGACTACTGAGGGATACCACGTGCATGTGGTATATATACACAAACACAGATACCAAAATAATACTTTAAACCATTCTGCTCTTTAAAAAATGACAACAAAAACATAATGCCCACCAGGAAACAAAGATCTATTGGTGAGATGCTTACGTCAAATACAAGAAGCCCTGGGTCCGTGCCCAGGAAAGTCTAGACCCCATGTGGTGGTTCACACTTGTAATCTCACAGTTCAAGAGATGGTGGTAGCAGGATCAGAAGCTCAAAACTGGACACATATCCAGTTCCTAGGAAACCTGGACTATGTGCAACCCTGTCTCAAAAAAAAAAAAAAAATAGCCAAATAAACAGTCAATGACCATTAAAGACACAAAGGCTTTTCTAAGTATGGCTGGCTGGGTGTGCCCACACGAAGCTGGTCCTGAGCCTGGATGAGTCAGCCCAGGCTGAATAAGCAAGGTTGTTGCAACCAAAGCCAGCCCTAGGCTGATGTCACCACCTCACCTACCTTTATCTAATCTCCACCATCTGGGTTCTCCAGCAATATTTTATCTTGAAAGATACCATGAGCCATAATAGAGTCATGAGCCAAGCTTCCTGCAATTTTTTATGGCACTTATATAATGCTTACCACGTGCCAGGCATAACTTATTTAATCTTCATGTTAACCAGATGAGGTAGGTCTCTGTACATTTATTATTACTATTGTATGTCCACAAATGATTTCCATGTATGTATGTATATCCTGTGTGCATAATGACCCCTGAAATCAGAAGAGGGTGTTGGATCTCCTGGAACTGGAGTTACAAACAGTTGCAAACTGCCGTGTAGATGCTGGGAATCGAACCTAGGTCCAATTAAGAAAGAGTTAGGGCTTGAAGAGAGCTACAGTGTACTTACATATAATAAATAAATAAATCTTGAAAAAGAAAAGAAAGTTAGTAGTTTTGACTGTTGAGCCAACTCTCCAGCTCACCACCACTGCTTTTGAGACAGGGTCTTACTATGTAGCCCTAACTGACCTGGAATTTGCTACATATGCCAACTGTGCTTGGACTCACAGAGACCCGCCTGCCTCTGCCTCCCAAGTGCTGGGATTAAAGGTGTGTGCCACTGTGCTCAGAGAGGTAGATTTCATGATTTCTGTTTTATGGACCAGAAAACTGGAGTGCAGGAATTGGAGATGGAGCTCAGCTGGTGCAATGATTGGTTGGCATGCACTAAGCCCTGGGTTCCATGGCTAGTTTAATAAACTAATAATTAAACCAGTTTAATAAGCTGATGGGTGCCTGCAGCCCACAGCTACACAGTGAGCTCAAGGCTGCCCGAGTACATGAGCCCTGGATGGGCTTAAAAGAAGGACCCCGCGGTCCTTCAGGGTGTACACTGCCCTTGCTGAGGACCTGAACTCAGTCCCCAGCCTGTATACTGGTTAGTTCACAACCGCCTGTAACTCCAGCTCAAGGAGATCCATGCTCTCTCCTGGCCTCCAAAGACACTACACTTACATGCACTCCTCCCCCCACACACACATACATACATACACACAGGCACACATAAACACATTTTTAAAGATTTATTTATTTTATTCTATGTGTATAGGTGTTTGGCCAACATGTGTATTACTATACCGGATGTGTGCTATGTTCACATAGGCAAGAAGGGGTCATCAGATCCCTTGAGAGCAGAGTTACAGAAAGCTGTGGGCCATCATCCAGAACCAAACCAGGGTCCTCTGAAAGAGCAGTCAGAGAGTGTGAGCATGAGCCACCCCTCCAGTGTGTGTGTGTGTGTGTGTGTGTGCGTGCGTGTGTGTATGTCTATATTAGAGAGAGAGAGAGAAGGGGAGCACAGAGCAGTCACTCACATATTAGCTACTACTCACGTAACCTATCAGAACCTTCTGGAGTAAGCGACATTGATAGCACGGCATTTTCAGAGAGGTTTTCTGAGGCTTGGGGCTCACACAGCCACAATGCAGTGATCTCAAGTAGAGGAGGCAAAGCCAGAACCATCAAGCCCTGAGCCCACACTCTGAGCTCTTTGTAGTTCCAGTTCTCACCAAAGGCTCAGGATACATGCTGAAGCAAACCACCACCACCAAACCCCACCACCATCACCACCAAACCCCACCACCACCTCCTCTTGCCTTGAGGTTGGGGGAAAGGCCCATGTCCCAGCTCCTGCACCAGTGAGTGTGAAATCACTTAAAACACCAGCCTCCAGAGAAACAGCCCACAGGACGTGTGTGTGTGTGTGTGTGTGTGTGTGTGTGTGTGTGTGTGTGTAGTATCAGGTATATACTGAAACTTATTTGTGTATGTTGTGTGTGTTCCTGTGTATAGGAGCAGGTGTGTGCATGCCAGAGTGCCTGTGGAAATCAAGGCACAGCCTCAGTTTGCCTCCTATCTGGTTTGAGGCCCCAAAACCTCCAGGCTAGCAGGCCCTTGAACTTCTGCTAATTCTCCTGTCTCTACTCCCATCTTCCTATGGGGATTCTGGGGTTACAGAGCCATGCTTCTGTGCCTGTCTTTATATGGTTGCTTGGGATCCACACTTAGATCTTCACATTTGCTTAGTGAGCACTTCCCCAGCCGGCGAGATTAGGATGTGTATAATTGGCCCCTGTATAATGAAAATGTAAAACAGGCTAGGAAAGTCGTGCAAACTGTGCATGAAGGCTCACCATCTTTAATCCCAGCACTAGGGAGGCAGAGCAGGTAGATCTCTGTCATGTCAGCCCTGTCTACATAGTGAAACAGTCTCAATCGATCAATCAATTGCTCTTTCTATTCACTCTCTATGAGCTACAGACCCAGGGAGGTCAACAGTATATAGTTCAGTCCAAGGTCAAAGGTAGATGGTGGAGCCTGGAGAGATGGTTTAGCAGTTCAGAGCACTTGCTGCTCTTGCAGAGAACTGAAGTTCAGTTCCCAGCACCCACATCAGGTTGCTCAAAACTGCCTGTAACTTCAGTTCCAAGAGCTCTGACATCTTCTTCTGCCCTCACAGAGACACATACATATCATCAAAAATAAGCCTGAAAGGGCTAGAGAGATGGCTCAGTGGTTAAGAACATTGACTGTGTTTCCAGAGGTCCTGAGTTCAATTCCCAGCAACCAGATGGTGGCTCATAACCATCTGTAATGGGATCTGATGCCCTCTCCTGGTGTGTCTGAGGACAGCTACAGTGTACTTGTATATATAAAATAAATCTTTAAAAAAAAATTAAAGTAAAAAAGAAAAGAAAAGAAGCTGGGCAGTGGTGGTGCACAGGTGGTGTGATGCACGCCTTTAAATCCCAGCACTTGGGAGGCAGAGGCAGAGATGGATTCCTGAGTTTGAGGCCAGCCTGGTCGGTCTACAGAGTGAATTCCAGGACAACCAGGGCTACACAGAGAAACCCTGTCTCGAAAACAAAACAAAACAAAACAAAAACAACAAAAAGAAAGAAAGAAAGAAAGAAAAGAAAAGGTTGATGGTATAAGTCCTCATCTGAAGATGGAAAACAGGAGATGTCACTCTTCATGTGTAGCTTCAAGGATCCAAGAAAAGACCCTCTCCAGCCTTTTGTGTTCCAGCCTGAGTAAACTGGTTGGGTTGGGTGGTGAGAGCCCTCTGTGTGTTCATGAGTTAGTTCAACATTTAACCTCATTTGGAAACACCCAAAGACACACCCACAAATAATGTATTAATCTGGGCGTGTGGTGGCTGGTGAGGTCGGCTCAGAAACTTAAACCACCACAAATCCACTCCTAGTAGGTTTTGAATCCTGACACGCCTTCTAAGCCACCCTTAATCTTCGAACAACGGCAGGAGAAATTGGAGCCCCATCAGGCATGAACTCCTGTCCAGCTCAGCCACAAGCACCCCAGTCCTTTTCAGAAGAACAAAGTCCCGAGCCTCTCATCTTCTGAACTTCCCACACTGTGGGGTGAAATCAGAGTCCTTCCGTGTCTCAGCCTCACACAGCATTCAGATCTGTGGTCAGCATGCCCTGCTCATGGCCAGGGTGTGTGTGGCTTTCTCTCTCTCTCTCTCTCTCTCTCTCTCTCTCTCTCTCTCTCTCTCTCTCCCTCTCCCTCTCCCTCTCCCTCTCCCTCTCCCTCTTCCTCTCCCTCTCCCTCTCCCTCTCCTTCTTTCCCTTTCCCCCCTCTCTCTCCTTTCTTTCCCTCTCTCTCATTCTCTCTTCCTTTCTTGGCTTGTTAATTTTTTTCCCCTTATTTAGTATTTATTCATAAACTTAACTCCGCCAGCCAGCTAGACGTGGAGGGGTATGGGAAAATATGGAACCGAAAGAACTTCAGAGAGGGCAGAGATTACAGGGTATTGGGAGCAGATGGGGTGGGGAGCTCTCCTGGGCTACAGAAGGAATGGTCTGGTGGGCCAGATGCTTACAAGTCAAAAGAATTAGATCTTCTTGCTGCTCTTCCCATTCCTGGACCCCAAATGCTCCATAGCTTCTACAATGCTCACGTCTTGTTTCACCACTCGCTCCAAAGACCACATGCTTGCCATCCTGCCACTCAATCTTGGCAGCCCAGGTGAAAGCCTGGGAGCCGTCTGTGTCTGGTCCAGCATTTGCCATGGACAAGATGCCAGGACCTGTATGCTTCAGGATGACATTCTCATCCTCAAATTTCTCCCTATAGATGGACCTGCCTCCAGTGCCATTATGATGTGTGACATCACCATCCTGGCACATGAATCCCGGAATAATTCTGTGAAAGAAGAAACCCTCATATCCAAGTCCTTTCTCTCCTAGACTCAATGTCGAAGTATGTGGTGAAGTTGATCACGGCTGCAACAAGCAGCGACGGGGAATCGGAGTCTGCCAAGTCAGGTTGATTGATTTGGGGATGGAGTTTCACAATGTAGGCTGTTTGATCTCCAATTTGCTATGTGGGTCACGCTGCCCTTAAATTTACAGATATTATCCACCTGCCTCTGCCTCTAGAGTGTCAGGATTAAAGGTGTATCAAGCCTGGCTTAATAGCTGGCTTAAAAAAATACATTTTAACTGGGCATTGATGGTGAGAGCCTTTAATCCCAATGCTCGGGAGAGAGAAGCAGGTAGATCCTTGTGAGTTTGGGGCCTGTCTGGTCTAGAGAGAGAGTTCCAGGATAGCCAGGATAACACAGAGAAACCCTGTCTTGAAAAAAAAAATGGTGGCACACGCCTTTAATCTTACATGTGTGTGTGTGTGGGGGGGGGGTGGATGTGTGTGTGTGTGCAGTGCATGTATGGAAGTCAGAAGACAACTTGTGGGAATGTGTTCTCTCCTTCCACCTTGTGGGTCCCAGAGATTGAATATGGTCATCAGCTTGGGGTCAATCATCTTTACCGTCAGTCCCCTTGCAGGCCTGTCTAGCTGATGTTTGTAACTATCTTCCCTGTGAAGCCCTTGGTCCTGTGAAGGCTCAATGCCCCAGTGTAGGGGGATGCCAGGGCCAGGAAGTGGGAGAGGGTGGGTGGGTAAGCAGGGGGAGGGGGGAGGAGATGGGGGGTTCAGAGGGGAAACGGAGAAAGGGGATAACATTTGAAATGTTTCTTTATTTTTTTTTTGGTTGTTGTTTTGTTTTTTCGAAACAGGGTTTCTCTGTGTAGCCTTGGCTGTCCTGAAACTCACTCTGTAGACCAGGCTGGCCTCGAACTCAGAAATCGGCCTGCCTCTGCCTCCCAAGTGCTGGGATTAAAGGTGTGAGCCACCACCCGGCCACATTTGAAATGTAAATAAAGAAAATTATCGCTGTGCCATGGTGGCACATGCCTTTAATCTCAGCACTAGGGAGGCAGAGGCAGGTGGATTTCTGAGTTCGAAGCCAGCCTGGTCTACAGAGTGAGTTCCAGGACAGCCAGGGCTACACAGAGAAACCCTGTCTCAAAACAAAACAAAACAAAACAAAACAAAAAAATAAACAACAAAAAAAACCCAACTATCTTCCTTGTGCCCATAGTCATTTTCTATTGACTTAATTTACACTTTTGTTATATCGTTACTGAGGGTGTGGTCATGCCACAGCACGTGTGTGGAGGCCGGAGGACCACTCTGTGGCTTGTGTTCTCTCCTTCTTCCTTCTGTGAGTTCTGGGAATTGACTTCAGGCTGGCAAGACAGGGGCTGTTCCCAGCTGGCCATCTCACCAGCCCCTCCATGGTCTTGATTCACAGGATGTAGAAATACCAAGAGCTCCTCTAATTGGGCCTCCTGTACCAGATGCCTCCTTCTACTTCTTCATTGAGAAACAGGGTCCACTTTCCCCATCCTGTAGAGGCCGGAGTGCTCTGCTGCTCTGGTTAGTCACCCCAGCTGGCACTAGGACTCCCCTTGTCACCTGCTGACTCACAAGTGTGTTAGCATCCAGTTCCACTGCACACATTTGCCCTCTGGAGCTAAGAGTTCTATGAAGCAAGGTAAGCGTTTTGCGAGTAAGTAGGTCACTGGGTCACAGAAAGCAGACCTCCACTCAAGTCCGTCCCTTCACCCAGCCCTGGTTGTATGTGTCAGGCTCTCTAGAGGAACAGACCTGCAGAGTAATGCATATGACAAAGGGGATTGATTAGATTGGCTTGCATAATATGGACTGGGTTGTTCAGTTAGGACTGAAGAAACTCCACCTGTGAGGCTGGTGCTGGGGGCCTGGGGGATTCCTGGGGAGCAGTCCACGTGGGAAGGTGGAATAAACCAGGTTCTCGTGTTAGCCAGGGAAAGTAGTGACAGAACACATTCCCACAGCAGCAGGTGTCCTGTGCAAGGAGGGCAGCTTCCCTCCCAGACTCTTTATATCAGAGCTGAACTGGAACAACCCTAGAATATGCTCTCAAGCCCACACAGAGGTGTGACTGTTGGTCGGACCCAGATCCGGTTGACACAGATGAACAGCCACCATAGTGAACCCTAACTCCTGCCCTGGATACTGACTCAGAGCTGCATCTAGTGAGCCTTGTCTCAGTTCTGCTGGTGGGAGCTGCCACTGAGTCTTCAAGATGGTCTCCCTGTTTCAGTGACATCCATGAGCGGGGCCTTCCGGCTGCACTTCTCTTAGTGTAGCTTGTAGCAATCCTCCTGCCTCAGAATCCTGATTGCTGACATTCATGTTCGTGGCTATTTTATCTTTTTTTTTTTTATTTTAACATAAAGTCTGGAACCCATCATGAGTTTTGTTCTCACACATCTCCACTGGCTTCCTGGAGTCACTGTGTTTTGGGTACTCAATGACCACATCTGACTTGTGACAGCCATCATGGGCAGTGCAGGGCTCTGTAATGTCAAACTGAGGCTCCTTTTCCCTGGCTCTAGGGGTTATATTTCTCTGGCTCTATGTATTTTTTTAAAGATTTATTTATTTTTCTTTCTTTTCTTTTTTTTTTTAGTTTTAGTTTTGTTTTGTTTTTGAGACAGGGTTTCTCTGTGTAGCCCTGGCTGTCCTGGAACTCACTCTGTAGACCAGGCTAGTCTCGAACTCAGAAATCTGCCTGCCTCTGCCTCCCAAGTGCTGGGATTAAAGGCATGCGCCACCACTGCCCGGCATTTCTTTTCTTTTCTTTTCTTTCTTTCTTTTTTTTTTTTAAAGATTGATTTATTATATATAAGTACACTGTAGCTGTCTTCAGACACACCAGAAGAGGACATCAGATCTCATTACAGATGGTTGTGAGCCACCATGTGGTTGCTGGGAATTGAACTCAGGACCTCTGGAAGAGCAGTCAGTCCTCTTAACCGCTGAGCCATCTCTCCAGCCCATTTATTTTCATTTTATGTGTCTGAGTGATCTGTGTGTACAGCAGACACACGCCTCGTGCCCAGGAGGTAGATGAGGGAGTTCAGCTCCCAGAGTAGAACTGCAGATAATTGTGAACAGCAGTGTGGGAACCAAACCCAGGGCCTCTGTAAGAACAGCCACTGTTCTTTTCTTTTTTTTTTAAGATTTATTTATTTATTTATTATATGTAAGTATGCTGTAGCTGTCTTCAGACAGCTGTCTCCAGAAGAGAGTGTCTGATCTTGTTAAGGATGGTTGTGAGCCACCATGTGGTTGCTGGGATTTGAATTCAGGACCTTCAGAAGAGCAGTCAGTGCTCTTAACCACTGAGCCATCTCTCCAGCCCCACAGCCACTGTTCTTAAAAAAAAAAAAAAAAAAAAGAAGAAGAATTATTTGTTTCTGTCTGTCTGTCTGTACATCTGTACATCAGACATCAGAAGAGGCTGTCCAATCCCATGAGACTACAATTATAGACAGTTATGAACTGCCATGCGGGTGCTGGGAATCAAACCCAGGACCTCCAGGAGAGCAGTCAGGGCTCTTAACCACTGAGTCATGTAGCAGAAAGGTCATGAGTGTGAGTAGCCTTTCAGATGAAACATGAGTCTGCTGAATCAAACCCCAAGCCCTGAGAGGCCAGCATAGCTGACCTGAGATAGCGGGGCAGCCAATCCACGAAGCCCCCCCAAATGCCCATCAGCAGTAACTATACCAGGGAGAAGGTGTTTCGGTGTGAAATGTTATTCTTCTCTGACTCCACCATGCATCAAGTCTACATTTTTATTTACTTTACGGGGGAGAGGTGAGTGCCACAGCGAGAGTGTGGAAGGCAAAGGACAGCTTGAAGGAGTCAGTTCTCTCCTTCCACCATGTGGGTCCTGGGGTCAAATGCAAGCTGTTGGGTTTGAATTGGCTGAGAAGCAAGAATGAGCCCATGCTGGAGCCAAGGTCTAGTTCCTGTATCCTGTGCCTCCCTGAGCCTCAGCGTCTGTCTATAAAACATGCATGAAAATAGCTGGCCTCGACCGGAGGGGGGTGGTGATCAGAGCTAGCAGAGGTCTTAAAAAAGTCAATCCCAACAACTAGATGGAGACTCACAACTCTCTGTACTGCTACAGTGTACTCATATGCATAAAATAAATAAATAAATCTTTAAAAGAAGAAGGAAGAGGAGGAGGAGGAGGAAGAGAAGAAGAAGGAGGAGAAGGAAAAGAAGAAAAAGAAGAAGAAGAAGAAGAAGAAGAAGAAGAAGAA
>NW_022196897.1:18801543-18802034 GCF_008632895.1 Mastomys coucha
AGAAGAAGAAGAAGAAGAAGAAGAAGAAGAAGAAGAAGAAGAAGAAGAAGGAGAAGAAGAAGAAGATGGCTGACCTCTTGCTTTCGTGGGATGTTCCAGACTACAGAGTTGTGAGTGTCCTGAGGGTTAGCTATTATTGCTGTTGCAGGATATGTGTGTGTGTGCGTACATGTGTACATGTTTATGCACATGTGTGGTGTGTATATGCATGCAGAGGCCAGGGGCTGAAGTTGGGTGTCTTCCTCTATTGGTCTCCACCTTGTTTTTCCTCTTACATTTTACATGCCTGTATCTGATTGTGTGGGTGCTTGCTGAGGGCATATGGTCCCCTGGAGAGGTACAGCGGTTGTGAGCCCTCCAGCCAAACCCAGGTCCTGTGTAACAGCAGCAAATGCTCTCACCCATCAGCCACCATTCCAACCCTTCCAGGTTATTTTTTTGAGACAGGGACTCTCACTGAACCTGGAACCTGGAGGTTTTCGTTTTTGTTT
>NW_022196897.1:18802044-18812978 GCF_008632895.1 Mastomys coucha
TCTGGTTTTTCGAGACAGGGTTTCTCTGTATAGACCTGGCTTTCCTGGAACTCACTCTGTAGACCAGGCTGGCCTCAAATTCAGAAATCCACCTGCCGCTGCCTCCCAAGTGCTGAGATTAAAGGCATGCGCCACCACTGCCCGGCTACCTGGAGCTTTCTGATTTGGCTGCTGTGAGCTCTGGGAATCCCCAGGTATCTGTCTGTCTGCCCCATCTTAGTGCTGGGATTCCAGCCATGTGCTACAGCACTGTTTTTTCACACAGACACCCGGGATCTAATTAGGATCCTCAGCCTGGGTGGCAAGCCCTTCACTCCAGACTCTGCAGTTGCTATTTTAAGAACTGAGGCTCAACTAGGCCAGGTTCCTTCCTGAGGCTAAGTTCTAACACAGAGGATGAGCTTGTATCCAATCTAGCCAGCCACAGGGGGGCCGGAAATGAGCCCCCAACATTCACTTAGCCTTAGCGTCAACAAACACTCAGCAGTGGCTTAGACACTCAGGAAGTTGGCTCATTTGCGAATGTCCCAACATTTCAAATCTTCAGCGGCAAGCCAGAGGAGGGAAATTGGGGGGTAAGTTACACAATACCTCACTCCCATAGCTGGGTGAGGCTGGCGCCCTTCTCCCAGGGTCAGGCGAACACACACAGCCAGAACTGACAGAGGCCAAGGGGCTGGGAACACATGTGATTCTCATGATCACACACAACAATGCAGTACTAGGGAAGACAGAAAAGGCTTCAGAGGCCTCCCAGAACCTGGCTAGCTGGCAGGCAGCCAAACCATAGACTGGACAAGGCCCAGAACTCAGGCCTCTGCCATGTCCCTGTGACACATCATTTCTTCTGTATACACAGATGGACACATGTTCCCCCAGACCAGCAGCCATGAGCAGTTGTCCCTGTAAGAACTCACATGCTCCTCCCACAAAGAGCACCTCATCACAGGTAGCAGTGGCTACTGATGAAAGCTCCTCTGAAGAACTGATGGGAAGATAGGCAGGAGCAGCCCAAATAGACCAAGAGGAAATAGAGCTGTGGGCAGCTGGTACACAAGCTTTTCCCTCAGGGCTGGAGACACGGCTCAGCGGTAAAGAGCACTGGTTCGCATGCAGAGGACCTAGGTTCAGTTCCCAGAGGACACATGATGGCTCACACATCTGCTAACTCCAGTCCCAGGGGAATCTGACACACTCTTCTGGTCTCTGTGGGCACTTCATACATAAGGTGCACATACAGACAAGTGCACACACCACACACACACACACATACACACACACAAATAAAAATTTATTTATTTATTTAGTTGGGGTTTTTTGTTTGTTTGTTTGTTTTTCATTTTTCTGAGACAGGGTTTCTTTGTATAGCCCTGGCTGTCCTCGAACTCACTCTGTAGACTAGGCTGGCCTCGAACTCAGAAATCTGCCTGCCTCTGCCTCCCAGGTGCTGGGATTATAGGTGTGTGCCACCACCGCCTAGCTTATTTTGGTTTTTTGAGACAGGGTTTCTCTGTGTAGCTCTGGCTGTCCTGGAACTCACTCTGTAGACCAGGCTAGCCAAGAACTCAGAAATCCACCTGCCTCTGCCTCCCAAGTGCTGGGATTAAAGGTGTACGCCACCATTTAAATGGAAAGACATGAACTCACCTGCAGATGACAAACAACTCTGGAAATCTGCTTGTAATGCTGACCGGCTCACCTGCCTGCCATGCTGTGAATGCCCACTAGAGGTCTCCTTATCCTAGCGGCTTCATGGAACCTCTGCCCCAATCCCAACAGAGCAGCTGTCAATTGTCACAAACCAGAGGGGCTCACAGACTCCACCCCCAGGCTTGGAGACATACTTCCTCTGGGTACCTTAGGGCTTTAAGACATTCTGTGTGCATGGCTCCCATCACCTAACTCCACTCCACCGTGTCTCAAGACCCCGTCCCTTGCCAGAACAGATGTCTCAATGATGACCAGATGAGCCCTGGCTGCCAGCAGGCCTCTGCACTTGGGACCAGGCTCTTCCCCAGGCATGGTTCTGGCCACAAGAGCCACCACTGGGGATGTGTGAACCATTGTAAGCCTGTTGACAGCTGCAGAGAAAAAAGCCACTTTCTACCCCAGAGAAGGGACCAGGCTGAGAGGCAGAGCAGGCATAGGGGATTCCTGGCCAAGCAGAAGGCCCGGCAGGAGACGGGGCTTTGCCTTCAAGCCAGCAATGCCAAATGACAGCACCGTGAGTGAGTAGCGAATCACGTGGTAATGATTGTCGCATACATGCACTGGTACAAGCAGACCAACGCTTAGCTTTAGCCAACAGACATCCCACCCAGCGCTGAATGTGCTCATTCAGTTCTTGTATCCATCCTGCTATTACCCACACTTTAATTTGGGTGGTCGGGTTTTTATTATTGTTTGTATGTTTTTTTTTTGAGACGGGGTCTCACTATGGAGCAGTGGTCTGGAACTTGCTATGTAGATGAGACTGGCCTTGAACTCACAGACATCTGTCTGCCTTTGCCTCCCCGGTGTGCACCACCAGGCTGGCTTCACGTTAAGGTTTTATTAGCTTGTTTTGTTTTGTTTTGCTTTTCAGCTAGAACTCCCCAGCCAGTCATTGAACTTGCAGTGTAGCCTAGAATGACCTTGAACCCCTGTCTCTTCCTCCCAAGAACTGGGATTACAAGCTTGTGACACTTTTTATGAGGTGGTGGGGTAGATATGCTAGGCCAGCGCTCTAGTCACGCCCTAGCCACGCCCACACTTCCGAGTCGAGGAAGCTGGAGTTTGGAGGAGGGGCATGACTCAGCCAGTGACTGTGCTCCACACCAGCTAGATATGCTCTGGATACCAGACGGAAGTTCAGATGCTTATGAAATCCCCCACAGAGCCAGGTAGATCGGGCTGTTGGCCAGCAAGGTCTGGGTGAGACTTACCTGGTTTACCTCCTTCCAGGGCCAGCTGGAAGCTCCCATCCACCCATCCAGAATGTCTGGATCCCAATCTGGACTCTCAGAACTACCTTAAAGGAGCAGGCACCCAAGAACATACTTTGTCATCCACACTGCCACCCAAAGTACAACGGACAGCCAGGGACCCAGACACGAATGTTGGACAGCATGCTGGACAGCGCCAAGGCTTGCCTCAGCCTCATCCTCAGGGACTTGGTGGGAGGGGGGCCCTGGGAACTAAATGCGTAGTCTTGTGGCGTTTCCCAACTTCGTTTTATTCCAGAAGACAGCTCTCTTCCTCCTTCTGGCTGGAGGTGGCAGTTGCCATTAACACTCCCCAGTTCCACCTACACTGAGCATGCGTGCTTGAGAAGGAAAAATAGCAGGCACCAACTGGAAAGCTGGGCAGGTCCCTGAGGGGACCAAAGAAATGAGGAGGAGCAGTCGCTGAAAGTCTGAGCTTCCAGCAGGGGGAACACAGAGGCCTCTGCAAGACAGAGCTCACCCCCAGCCCTTGCTGGTCTCTTTTTTTTTGTTTGTTTGTTTTTTTGTTGTTGTTTTTTCGAGACAGGGTTTCTCTGTGTAGCCCTAGCTGTCCTTGAACTCACTCGGTAGACTAGGCTAGCCTCGAATTCAGAAATCCGCCTGCCTCTGCCTCCCAAGTGCTGGATTAAAGTGGTGGCATGAGCCACCACTGCCCTGCCTCTTGCTGGCTTCTTACCTTGTCCTAAGGTGTCTCTGTGAAGCTCATCCTCGATGACATCACTCACGTCACACTGGAGGTCTTGGCCGAGTGATATCCAGGGGGCTTCAGGTTTATTGCTGTCTCCTTCCTTTCAGTATGACTCAGGTCGGGAAACACTGGCTGGGGCAAGGCTGTCCATTCTTGCACAATCGCTGTCCTCATTCTAACCGCAACCCTGTTGGGGGGCCTCCCCAGGCTCTGAGCCACCTGAGGGAAGGATTTCAGATCTGGGCCCAGAGACATACTCCTCTGCCTGGCTCAGGAGGGTGTGCTCCTCAGATGCCTTGTGGCTTGCATGCCTATGCTCCCTCGGGGGTCCTCTGTCCAGTTGTCTCTGCCCCTCTCCCACCCCCTCCTTATAGTTTCTTTTTTCTAAACACAAAACTCACCTTATAACCAAATTAGCACAGGCACTGATGGGACGTATGGATTTCCCAGGGGATGGCCATGTTTCAGAAAAGGAAAGCATGGAACATCATTTATCCATTCATGCATGCATCCATCCATTTATATACCCACCTGCCCATCCATCTATCAATTTACCTACCCACCCATCCATCTCCATCCATCCATCCATCCACCTACCTTAGCTACCCATCCATACACCCACTCAACCATCCATCCATCCATCCACATCCAACCATCCACCCACCCATCCGTCCATCCATCCACACCTACCTTAGCTACCTATCAATCCATCCATTCAACCATCCATCCATCTATCCATCCATCCACCCACCCATCCATCCATCCATCCATTCATCTATCCATCCATCCATCCATCTGTGGAACAGTGGTCTGTCCAGGCAACCTAGTCCCTGTCGAGTAACAGGTCTGGAATTCTGGAGATCCAATGGGTGGTAACGTCTGCCTGCCTGGGACAGACAGTGTTTGGCCATGCCTCCTGGGTCCCTGGGTCCTGTTTCAGTCATAACCCCCCACACCCCCTTGCAGGAGAAGTGTGTGCTATCACATAGACAATGCCCCAAGCTCCAAGAATTCTAGCTGGACTCTACCCCCAGTCATCTGACCACAGCCATGTATGCCCCACCCCACAGACAGGTAGTCCAGTCCCACAGACAGATAGCCTGGCCCCACCATAAAAGGAGCGGTTTGCCCCTTCCTCCCTCTCTTCCCTTTTTCTCCCCTTCTCCTCTTTTTCCTTCCCTTCTTTCTCTCTCTCTTCTTCTCCTCTTCTCTCCTTCTTCTCCTTTCTCTCTCTCTCCACATGGCCATAGCCAGCCTCTACTTCCCTATCTTCTCTCTCTTCCTCTTACAATAAAACATCTTACAACCATGCATTGCCTCCTTTTAACTAGACTGAGATTTGGGGGGAACCTCAGCCTGAGGCAGTGATAGGATCAGGTGCCTGCCTGGCAATGGTCTAGACCATCCTTCAATCTTCTTTCCCAGATACTGAACAGAGGCTGCCTTGCTTCTTTAATCAGAGCTTAAATCCAATATTTTAAATGCTGCTATTTAACAAACATTGTAGAGCTGGGGAAGTTGCTCAGTTAGTAAGGTGCTTGCATACAAGCTTGAGGATCCAAGTTCTAACCCCCAAAGCCCCCGTAAAAAGCTGTCCATGGCTGTGTGAAGGGCCATGATTGTTGCCTGCTGCTTGAACACCTTTTCCTCTTCCAGTGTTTGGTGACTCTGGGAGATAGTACTTTGCAGTCATACTAGTGATTAAGATATTTGGAATAAAGCTAATATTTAGAAAAAAAAAAAAAGCTGTCCATGGTGGCATGCCCTTGTAATTCCTGTGCTGGGAGAATGGAGACAGGAGGATCCCTGGGGCTTGCTGCCAGCCAGCCTAGTGAAATAAATGAGCTCCAGGTTCAGTGAGAAACCCTGTCTCAAAAAACTTAGGTGGGGAAGTGGTTAGGGAAGCTCCCATTGAAGACCTCCAGTCTACACACACACACACACACACACACACACACACACACACACGCACATGCACACTCACCAGCACACATGCACACACACATACACACACACATCCTACAGCCTTTTAAAGGCTGACATTATTTAATAACCTGGTACAAGGCCCTGGGTTCTATCCCCAGCACCATACATCATAAACTATGTAACTACATGCATATACATGACATATACAACATACTTCTTGGGAATACTTTCTCCCTGCCTTGATTATTAATTCTCAGGGCAGAATTTGTGATTATATCCAGATTAGAATGTGTTCAATCCCCAAGCTCTAGGCCAGGTACTGTGAAATGACAAGAGGTCACAGTCCATGACAAGCCGCTACATCCAGCTGTTTTCATGGGTTACAGAGATGGAACTCGGGTGGTCAGGCCTCTGTGGCCCATGCTTTTACCTGCTGATTCGTCTCCACAACATCCAGTTTATTTGGTGCTGGGAATCAAACTCAGGCTATGACTCTTTACATCTGAGCCCCAACCTCTGAACCCTCAGATTTTAATTAAGGACAGAAAAAAAAAGCAGTCAGGGACATAGGTTCAACAACACTCTGGGACTTTTCTTAGAGTTTTACTGCTGTGAAGAGACACTATGACCATGACAACTCTTAGAGGCTGGCTTGCAGTTTCAGAGGTTCAGTCCATTATCATCATAGCAGGAAGCATGGCAGCCTGCAGGCAGGCATGGTGCTGGAGAAGCTGGAAATTCTACATCTTTCTTTTTTTTTAAATTTATTTATTTATTACATGTAAGTACACTGTAGCTGTCGTCAGATACTCCAGAAGAGGGCGTCAGATCTTGTTAAAGATGGTTGTGAGCCACCATGGTGGTTTCTGGGACTTGAACTCAGTACCTTCAGAAGAGCAATTGGTGCTTTTAACCACTGAGCCATCTCACCAGCCCCTGAAAATTCTACATCTTGATCCCCACACAGCTGAAGGGAAGTGTGTCACACTCCAGCTGAAGGGAAGTGTGTCACACTGCAGTGGCAGCTTGCACATATATGACCACAAAGCCACGCCTCCACAGTGACACACTTCCTCCAATAAGGCCAGCCCTCCTAACAGTGCCACTCCCTATGGCCAAGCATTCAAACACATGAGTTTATGAGGGGCCATGCTTATTCAAGTCACCACAGGGTCACAGGTTGAAAACACCCTAGAACAGCCAGAGCCCAGTCCCGAGGGTAGGACTCTTCGTAGACCAAACACGAGTCACAATGATGGTTCTCTGTCATTCTATGGTTCTTGAGGTCCTAGAGCCAGAAGTGACACATGGCCTGCATGGGAGACTCACATGTATAAGCCAGCTGTGAAGGATGGCTGGAGCTTGCTGGGGGCAGTCTTAGGAAGAATCTGTTTGATTTGAATTCTTTCTTTGGTTCACCGAGTTCTGAGGCAACCATGCTTCCTGCTACACCAGACATGAACATTCTGCACTGGAAAATGTGAAGTCGCTCTTTTTTTTTATTTTGGTTTTTTGAGACAGGGTTTCTTTGTGTAGCCCTGACTGACCTGGAACTCACTCTGTAGACCCAGGCTGTCCTGGAACACATAGATCCACCTGCCTCTGCATCCCAAGTGCTGGGATCAAAGATATGCACCCCCACGTCCGGCTGGGCTCATGGCTTACATTTTGAGACAAGGTCTCTCATTGAACCTGGAGCTCAGAGTGCTGAGTCAACTAGTCTGTCTGGTCCCGGAGCTCCAGGGACCCTCCTTTCTCCTCTTCTCCCCATGCTGGGAATAGAGGTGCACATCCCTGTAGGTTGTTTCTTATGTGGGTGCATGGGATCTGAACTCAGGTCCTCACACTTGTATGGCAAGGACTTTACTGAAGTAGCCATACCCAGGCCCTGTAGACTGAGTTTAAAAAACAAACAAACAAACAAACAAACAAAAAACCCCTACAAACCATTATTTGATGGGACTGAAGAGGTGGCACAGCCAATAAGAGTGTGTTCTGGAGCTGGCGAGATGGCTCAGCGGATAAGAGCACTGACTGCTCTTCTGAAGGTCCTGAGTTTGGATCCCAGCAACCACATGGTGGCTCACAACCACCTGTAATGAGATCTGACGCCCTCTTCTGGTGTGTCTGAAAACAGCTACAGTGAATTACACAGGAACAAGTGGGACCAGAGCGGGCGGAGCCAGCAGAGGTCCTGAGTTCAATTCCCAGCAGCCACACACATGTTGGCTCAAGGTCATCTGTACAGCTACAGTGTATTCATACGCATAAAATAAATAAAAATAAAATCTTTAAAAAAAAAAGAGTGTGTTCTGTCTTGAATATGCAGGGCCCTGGTTGTCAAAAACCAAGAAGGAATGTACACAGCATTCCACACTGTGTCACTGTGAAATTTCTAGCTGGTCCTATTAACCCTAATGTATAGATGAGAAAATGGAGGCTCAGAGAGGTTAAAACAATTGCCTGGGCTGGGCGTTGGTGGTGCATGCCTTTAATCCCAGCACTTGGAAGGCAAAGGCAGGCGGATTTCTGAGTTTGAGGCCAGCCTGGTCTACAGAGTAAGTTCCAGGATAGCCAGGGCTATACAGAGAAACCCTGTCTCGAGAAACCAAAACCAAAACCAAAACCAACACCAAAACCAAAACCAAAAACAATTGCCTGGAGTTGCACAGTTATTAGGGACAGAGCTAGAATAACTAGAACCTTTGTACACAAACCCAAGCACACCAACAAATATCTCAGAAGAGCTACCAGCAGTCGCAGCCCTAGCAAGTCAGCGCATGTCTGAGACATTCAGGGAGCGGGGACAGGAACTGGGATTTCCCTGAATCCCTCATTGGCATCTCTTTTGCTCAATAACAACTGTGTTTAGGGTTGATTTCTAAAGACTGGGGGCTGGGGGTGGGGTAGTTAACACCTGCAAATGATTCTGCTTCAGTTGAGGGTCTAGGCTGTTGTCTTCTATCAGGCAGGATATATACTAATGCTTGTCAATTCTCAGCCTCAGCCTCTCCTGCTTTGGGTACAAATCTACAATGAACAAGCGTTCCTCCACCCTGCAGACTCCTAGTCTTTCTTTTCTTTTCTTTTCTTTTTTTCCTAAGATTTATTTGTAATGTATACAATGTTTTGCCTGTGTGTGTGCTTGGAGGCCAGAAGAGGGCACTAGATCACGTGGCTGTGAGCCACCATGTGGTTGCTGGGAATTGAACTGAAGACCTCTGGAAAAGCATCCAGTGCTCTTAACCGCTGAGCCAGCTCTCCAGCCCGAGTCCTATTCTTAATTGTGTCTGCTCTGCCATCTAGTGGTTAGACCTGGGAAGTGCATCACTGCTTCTGACTGAACGTGGAGGGGGATGCTTTGAGACCATTCATTCCCTGAACCACTCTTATGGTGGAAAATATTAATAGAGACTCTTCAGGTTAGAGGCCAGATTCGCCAGATGTCAACTTTTGGGGGCTTAGATTTTTGTGGGAGTTCTGTGGAGTCTGACAGGGTCTCAGCACAAAACAAAGTGAGCAAGGCTCAAATCCAACCAATCCACAAAAAAAGCTGTCATCAGAAGCTGCAGCAGCAAGGACTGGACACAACCAGACATCAGTGCACACAAAGCACAAGACACACACATACACACTTTCCCCCTTTGGCAGTACAGAGATGGGGTCCGGAGGAATTATCCTCTGGGCCAGGCTGATGGGCCAGGCTGATGATCTGGTTCAAAGCTGGAGAAGGCTGTTTAGGGCTTGCACCCCAGGGACCTCAGCTTTCAAGTAAGTAAAAAAAAAAAAAAAAAAAAAAAAAAAAAATGCAGGAAAAAAAAAAAAACCCAGCAGAGAAGACCCAAGTTCTCAGGCCCAGGGGAGGACTGGGAACTGGAGACTGAGTCTGGAAAAGCCTAAGAAGGAAGGGTTCAGAAATGGCTTAGCCAAGTTCCTGCCTATGGCTCCTCTGCACTAACATTCAGCAGAAAATGGAGCAAGAGCCTTGCATTCAAATGCTAGCCCAGACAACCAGAGAAGAGTCCTGTGTGTCTCCACCCTTCTCAGTATAATGCTGCCTCCAGGACCCCCTGCAGCATCAGAGTACAGTGCGTTGTGTGACTTTCTGCTCATGTATGGGCCTGGGTCACAGCAGCTGGTCAGAGTCAGCTGCATCCCCAGAGCCAGATCAGAGTAAGAAGTCCACAGGCTTTTGCCTGTTAGTATCTACTGCTAAAAACTGTTTTGAAGCTGGGCATGGTGGCACACGCCTTTAATCCCAGCACTTGGGAGGCAGAGGCAGGCGGATTTCTGAGTTCAAGGCCAGCCTGGTCTACAGAGTGAGCTCCAGGACAGCCAGGGTTATACAGAGAAACCCTGTTCTGAAAAAACAAAAACAAAAAACAAAACAAAACAAAAAAAAACAAAACTGTTTTGAGAGGTGGACAGTGCTACTCACACTCATCATGGACTGTCGAAGTGACTAGTCAAGATGGTTAGTTTGTCTGGAGAGATGGCTCAGTGACTAAATATCCTTGGCTACACAGGGAGTTGAGAGCTTGTCTGGGTTATACTAGACTTTGCCTCAGAGCAAACATGCACACACCAAATAAATAAATAAATAATCAGAAATCTGAGCAAGGTGTGGTGGTGCATACCAATAATTCTTGCACTCAGGGATGAGGCAGAATTTCTCACAGTTCCAGGCCAGCCTAAGCTACATAGTAAGACTCTATTCTCAAAAAAAAAAAAAAGGGCTGGTGAGATGGCTCAGCGGGTAAGATCACTTGATTACTCTTCAGAAGGTCATGAGTTCAAATCCCAGCAACCACATGGTGGCTCACAACCACCCGTAATGAAATCTGATGCCCTCTTCTGGTGTGGCTGAAGAGAGCTACAGTGTACTCATTTATAATAAAAAATAAATCTTTAAAAAAAAAAAGTGTGTGTGTGTGTGTAAGAGAGAGATGGGGGGATGGCTCAATAGGTAAAATACTTGCTTCATAGTCCTGGGACCTGAGTTTGGATGCCCAGCATAGAATGTGACAGGGCCACCTTCTGACAAGTGCACAGGCCAATCTGATGGAGGCCTTCCTGTGCTGAAGTTTGCTCCTGCAGATGACTCCAGCTTGTGTCAAGTTAAATCTCACTAACTAGTGAAGTTAACTCTCACTAACCAGTGTGGTAATTGGTGTCCATTCCTGACTCTCTTCCTCTAGAAAACCTTGAGAATACAGTAGCAAATGCCAAGCACACAAAGCCATAGTGACAGAGAAGAGAGCACAGGCTGACAGGGAGGACTGTGAGAGGACAGATGGAGGAGGGACAGGGAGGACTGTGAGAGGACAGATGGAGGA
>NW_022196897.1:18813186-18818535 GCF_008632895.1 Mastomys coucha
TGAGAGGACAGATGGAGGAGGGACAGGGAGGACTGTGAGAGGACAGATGGAGGAGGGACAGGGAGGACAGTGAGAGGACAGATGGAGGAGGGACAGGGTGGCAGAAGGAAGCCCCTAGAGGGTAGTCATTGTCATTGTCTTATGTGTAGAAATGATTCTGTGGATAGGAGGTGTAGCTCTTACCACACTGTACACTTCAACTGAGCAGTCCATTGTCCCAGTCGTATATCAACAAAGCAGTTAGAAGGCTCATCTATAGCCACTAAGTCTTTAGAGACATAAGTGTGGTACATACCCACAATCCCAGCATTTGGGTGGTGGAGGCAGAAGGATCTGAAATCTAAGGCCATCCTCTGCTACACACTGAGTTCAAAGCTAGGTTACCTGAGATGTGTCAAACAAACCAACAGGCTGGAGAGATGGCTCAGTGGTTAAGAGCACTGACTACTCTTCCAGAGGTCCTGAGTTCAATTCCCAGCAACCACATGGTGGCTCACAACCATCTGTAATGTGATCTGACCTCTTCTGGTGTGTCTGAAGACAGTGAAAGACCCCTGGGGGAGACCCCCACTCAAATCTCGGGAGGACGTACACCCAAGGAATCACAAGAGACCTCTTATGATATCTAACAACTTGCTTGCTCATTCCCAGCCCTATGTGGGCCAGCTTGTGATGGATTCTTAGGCCCATAACTTTTCTTCCTAGTCAGCACAGGTCTAAAGCTTTAATTTTTCCTTTCATTAGCAACAGTGTACTCAAATAAATAAAATAATTCTTTTCTTTTAAAAAAAAAAGAAGAAAGTCTCGGCAGGGAAGGGCACTTGCCACTAAAGTGACAGTTTGATCCCCACAGCCCACATGATAGAAAAGTGTTTTAGTATAAAGGGGATGTGTTAGAATGCCTTCAGGCTGTTATCTGACTAGTCTGTAAAATGAATTATTTTAATATAAATGTAATTGGTGAATTAATCTGGTGGCTGTATATCTCTATCCTAACTGGTTCCCAATAACTACACAGAGAGACTAAGATTTATTTTAAAGTCTCACCTCAGTATCTGGACAGTCTAATGATTTATATTAACTCCTCAGCTAATCTGGGCACCTCCCAGCCACATTTCCATGATCTTTTATTATTTTATTATAATAAAATTTTATTGTTATTATTTTATTTTTATTGGTCTGGCTCTTGGGGATCCAGGTGTGTTTCCATGGACTTCCTCCACACCCCCTCCTCATGGCTTCAAAACTCAACTCATCCTCCCCCTCTCTCTTTCCATTGGTTGGCAGAGTCCCACCCACCCAATTCTCTCTCTGCCAAGCCATTGGGTGATCAGCATTTATTGACAAGGCAGAGAATAAATGTTAAGAATTGTTTACACAAACTGAGACAGGAGATTCTTGTTATAAGCAGCCCAGTGCTGTGTCCGAACTGAAACAAGATGTGAGGGCAGATAAGCAGCGTTTGAATACACAAGAATAATCTTTACATAGTGCACAGCATATGCCTATACTACTCCAACAACGGCCGTCTACCATTGCAAAGTCCAAGAATCTATTCGTTGTGCAGTCCATGGGGCTGCATGTCTCGGCTGGTCTTCAGTGTATGCTGAAATCCTGAAGAAGTAGGCTCCAATGCCCGTGAAGAAACGGACTTGCCAGTGAGAGTGAGGGCAAGCAGGCAGAAAGCAAACACTTCTTTTTTTCATGTCCTTTGAATAGGCTGCCTGCAGAAGGTGTGGCCGAAATTTAAAGTGGTTCTCCCCACCTCAAGTTATCCAATCAAGGAAAATCCCTGACAGGTATACTCAGCAGCCTGGGTTTTAGCTAACTCCATATGTAGTCATGTTGACATCCGAGAACAGCCATCAAGAAAGGGAAAGTGGTTGTCCTCTAACCTCCACACTCACACTGTGACACACAGACCCATATACATACACAATAAAATAAATAAATACACAAATAAATACATATAACCCCATACACATACACAATAAAATAAATAAATGTAATTTTTTCGGTTTGTCTGTAGCTCTAGTTGGTCTGGAACTCATTACGTAGACCAGCCTGGTGTCAATCTCATAGAGATTCTCCTACTTCTATATTTCAAGTGTTAGGATGTAAAGAACACATAGCCTCAGAGAGCATTTTTCCGGAAGCTGTGGAAATTGCCAGCCCTGGGCCCCACCAAGGCTGAGCTTCCTGTGGCTACACATAGTTATGAAAAACAATTCTTAGAGAATGAACAAGAATGATTAAAAAAAAAAAAAACAAACACCTACTGCCCTGAGCCCGCTGCCGGGTAACGCTATGGAACTGCCCGAGGCCATAGATAGCTAGAAAACCAGGCCACAGAGAGTGTCAGTGGCCGGGCAGTGGTGGCACACACCTTTAATCCCAGCACTTGGGAGGCAGAGGCAGGTGGATTTCTGAGTTTGAGGCCAGCCTGGTCTACAGAGTGAGTTCCAGGACAGCCAGGGCTACACAGAGAAACCCTGTCTCGAAAAACCAAAAGAGGGATAATGTGTGGAACGCTCTAGTTGTAATTGGCTGAATTTAGCTTAAAAACTCTGGTCTGGCGTGGCAAAATCGCTCACCTCCAAGAGCCTGGCGGAGATGCTTTGTATGGAGAAACCCACGCGGACGCGGACACCCGCTGCTTAGACAGCAAAAGCCTGCAAACTGCAGTTCAGTTCCAGAGGATCCTGAGCAAGGAACATAGAATCGCACCTCACCTGCGTACCACCATCGGGAGCTAGGGATACTGCCAGACTGGAAAGATTAGTGGGAGAGTGTTTGTGTGAACGAATGAATGCGGGCCCGTTTTACCATTTATTTGCTTCTTGCCATTTATGAATAAATAAAAGTACTAGAACCTTTCCACCGGGTTTTGAGGAATTTGTTTCTGTCACGCTTTATGGCCCGAATCTCTACATAGGATTAAAGACATGTGCCACCACATTTGGCCAAATATAATTAAAAGAAGAAAAAAATGGGAGCTGAAGAGATGGCTCAGTAGTTCAGAGCACTTGTTTGCTGGCTGGCTCCTTGCCGGCAGGTCCAGGGGAGAGGAGAAAGGTCCTGTCCAGCCAGGGCCGGAGTCTGTCTGGGGGCTGAGCCGGATGGCTACTTTCGACAGTCCAAAAGAAACACACCAAGCCGAGAGTCTTATAGAAGTAAGAACTCAACTTTAAGGAACTCATCAGCCTTTCGTTTATATAAGTTTGGAACTTAGGGAGGGGGATTTTTGGTGGGGTAAGATGATGTGGGAGGCGGGGAAGTAGCTGACAGGGCCAATGGCAAAGCTCTACAGAGGCAGTGCCAAGTCACCTCATACAGAAGTGACTGAGACAGGTCTCAAAACTTGAGCCAAGCTTAGGATCTTCCACAAGGCTGCAGAAACTCAGGTTTGTCCTCAAGGCCCAAACCAGGGCCAAAATGGGGCCCAACACTTGTTTGTTTGCAAAATGTTCTTCACACTGTGTAAAGTTTACCCTTGCATTATCTTGAATGCTGATTTCTCTATCCTACTACCTGGTTTCCACCTGGACATGGCTTTGTTATGCCTATTCTTAGATGCTCTTGTCCCAAGTTTGTTTAAATATTGCTCCTCATTCATTCTCAGCTTTGCCAACAAAAGCCAAAGAGCCAATACAGAGCTTTAGAGAGAATAAGGTGGGACTTCCGATTCTAGGAGGGGTGGAGAAAGAGACAGGAAGGAAGGAGGGGAATCATGAGGACAGGTGCAGGACACCTCAGGAGAAGAGAGCAGGCAAGAAGAGACGGAAAAACTGCAAGTAATATGGGGACGTTGTGTGGGAAGAAGCCTGGCCACCTTGGAGGTTTAAAATGGAGTAGTCGTTGCTCAGTATTTGGCTCAAGATAATTAAACATTTTTTTTAATTTAAAATTTAAAGTTTTAAAAATAAAAAAGTAAAATAAATAAATATAATAATCACTCAATACTTGTTGCTTTTGTAGAGGAGCTGGATTCTGTTCCCAGCCCCCACATGGCAGCTCACAACCTCCTGTAACTTCCGTTCTAGAAAACCTGACTATTTAAAGCCCAGGTAAAGTGTTAAGGCCTAGATAGCTGTTCCCTGTCTAGCCTGCCATTCTGTGCTGTTACTAACGGTATAAGGAAACCTTCTCATGTGTTGTTACTAGGAAACTTTCTTATGCCTACGTAGGTTGCAGATTCTGTAATGTGCTGTGTTTTGGTGTTCTTGGAATCCAGTCACAATAGAGATCAGTTAGAACTGCTTTATATAGTTAGTCACAACAAGCTTGGACCTGAACCAACCACCCAGCAGCACTTCCTGCACATGTGTATGAGCTTTTATGGTTTTTCATAAGCTGCCCCTGGGATGACCCCAACGTAAGAGAAGCATCTGGGCTGGTGAGATGGCTCAGCAGGTAAGAACACTGACTGTTCTTCCAAAGGTCTTTTTTCTTTTTTTTTCTTTTTTCTTTTTTTTTTTTTTGGTTTTTCAAGACAGGGTTTCTCTGTGTAGCCCTGGTTATCCTGGTACTCACTCTGTAGACCAGGCTAGCCTCGAACTCAGAAATCCGCCTGCCTCTGCCTCCCAAGTGCTGGGATAAAAGGCGTGCGCCACCACCGCCCAGCCCAAAGGTCTTTTTTCTTAATTATTATTTATTAAAGATTTATTTATTATTATATAAGTACACTGTAGCTGTCTTCATACACACCACAAGAGGGCGTCAGATCTCATTACGGGTGGTTGTGAGCCACCATGTGTTTGCTGGGATTTGAATTCAGGACCTTCGGAAGAGCAGTCAGTGCTCTTAACACTGACTTAACACTGATTTAACCACTGACTGCTCTTCCAAATGAGATATGCTCTTCCATAATGAGATCTGACGCCATCTTCTGGTGCATCTGAAGACAGCTACAGTGTTCTTATGTACAATAATAAATAAATCTTTTTTTAAAAAGTGAGAGACACAAAGAAGAAAAAAAAAAGTGAGAGACACCTGCACCAATACAAGAAGCCACTTGGAGTAAGACTTCCATGTGAGTAGGGGTCGGGGATAGTTTTAACTCCTGGAACTTCCCTGGGAACTGTCATCCTACCTGGCAGGAAGAGACAGGTAGGTGGGAAACTGACATCCTGGTTGGCAAGTTGAGACATGAATGTTAGGCAAGGCAAGTCCCTGCCACAGCTGAATACCCCGACCAATGAGGACAGGATACATGTATAACAAAGACGTGTTCCTAAAGAAGTCCCCTAGTCCTAAATCCTGATGGGTGAAATAATGCAACACAGATGTTTGTGGATTTCAGGCTTAAAAGCTCTGTAGGAAGCCGGGCAGTGGTGGCACACGCCTTTA
>NW_022196897.1:18818545-18822888 GCF_008632895.1 Mastomys coucha
TCTGCAGGATTCTGTCTTGGGATCCTAAAGCCAGCTCCTAAATCTGTTCTGCGGCCCTGATGGATCAGTCTTGAGGCGAATGCTCATAAACTATCCCTGTCTGACTGAGATCAGTGTTCATGTGGTTTGTAAGGCAACTCCTGGACCCCAACACCAACCCTCACTTCTGACCTCTGAGAACTGCACACATGTGATGTATACACTCACACTCTCACACAACATATACATTTTAAAATTGTTTTATTTCTATAACTCGTGTGCACAGTGCATGTGAGTGCAGGCACCCACAGAGGCCAGGGGTGTTAGAAACCCTGGAGCTGGAACTGCAGGTGTTTGTGAGGTACCCACTGTGGAACTGAGGGTTAAATCCAGGAACTCTCAGGGAAAGTAGATGATCTATCTCTCTACCCCGTAAAAGAGAGAGAGAGAGAGAGAGAGAGAGAGAGAGAGAGAGAGAGAGAGAACACTGGCTGCTCTTCCAGAAATCCTGAGTTCCTCTTCCCCGCTCTCTTGTCGTCTTCATTAATTGATCTTTACCCTAAAGATCAATTATATCTAAGCATTTATTAGCCTTCAGCTAGTATCTAAGCATGAATTTTATATTGTAAGCCAAATGATCTTATCTAGCCAGGCACACACCCTATTAGAACTGTTCCCAGGCTGGCAGAAGACATGGTTACAAAATAAGAGACATTCAAGCTCCCATAGTCTTTGATGGCACAGCGCTTTCACATTTTTGAAGTCAGCAGAGGGGATGATACCATACCTAAAATAATATTTTCCAGGTATAAGCCTAATAATTTCTAAATAGTCTGTATATTACTTTTATGTAAGCAATAGTTTTACGTTATGGTCCTGTTCATTTTTTTTAATAGATTTTTCTAGAATGGTAAGATTGATACCTGACTCTTAACTGCTGAGACCAAGTTTCTGTTCTTCCTGGCAGTTTCTACTTTTACCTCCAAAGGGAGTGGGAGATTTAGACTTTTGGCACAGGAGGGTTGCCCTTTATTTCTTCCTTATATGTTTCATACGGTCTCACAGCCATCTCCTAAGTTCTTGGAATGTAGTTACCTCTTTAAAAAACAAAACAGTTAAGTAAGTAAGCATCGTTAACCTTAGTACTTCCTCCTATTTTCTCCAGATGACTGCAGAGGCAGCCGGGGGAGCCAGGAGAACTGGTTTCTGTGTTCCAAGGGAAAAAAAAAAACAAACTTCAGGTTCATCATAAACTCAGCCATAATCATGACTAACAAAGCGAAACTAAAAATTACCATAAGAGTAAACATGGTAAAAGCCAGGAAGGCCTGGAGCACGTGTGCTTCCTAGGATCTGCGCAGGGATCCACAGTACCGTTTCCACAGGGCCTTACCAAGTGGACAGGGATCATCAAGGGCCTTGCCATAAAGAGCTTCCGTAAAACACTCATGCGCTCTTCCCAGAAGTTACTGCGTGGCTTCTGACACACCTCCGCACCCAGTCCATCCCCAGTGTGCAAACGAGAAAGAACCCGAATTGAGAGCAACTATGAGGCCACGGGCTGCCGCTCTTTGCTCCCCTCTAGTGTTCGTTTGGTAGAAGTATGTGGGTCTTCTCAGCATCCTCACATCCCCTGCTCTCCTGGCAAACAGGTGAGATCGACGGAGCGCTGTCTCTGGTCCTGAAAACTCTCAGCGAGGGTCCAAACCAAATGCAGAGTCCTGTCGAAAGCAGGGTCGCCTTCCAGAACTTTGTTATTGTTGTTCCTTTTAATTTATGAAGGCCCCCAGAGGTTCCTCGGAATGTTGCTAGAGTAACAACGGAAACACTATAGGCCGTGCCATGGTAGGAAGTGCAACAAAGAGAGCCAAGGAAGATGAGAAAGAAGCTTGCCATCCACCATGGGCTTGGGAAATTAATGGCAACAAAACATACTGGCTGAAAGTGGAGCAGGGGAGATGCCGGGAGCCATGGCCTTAACCATGGCCTGGTGGAAAATTACTAGCTTACACATACAGCCCTGAGAGAACATGTGTAGTCTAACAGTTAACTGCTGAGCCATTTCTTTGCCACGCCCCCCCACCCCCTGCACCAGCTCCGGGATAAAGTCTCACCACATAACTCTGTGTAGTCTGGAACTCACTATGAAAACTAGGACATCCTTGAACCCACAGAGATATCCTGTCCCCTCTTCCTGAAATCAAAGGCTTGAGCCACAGCGCTCACTCACCCTTGCAATGCATCTCAGTGAGACAGGTGAGCAATCTTCTCACTTCCCACTGCAGTCACATTGTCTGTTCATGGAGAAAGTGTCCATGTGACATTTCCTTCTCTGTAGAGCCAGAAGCCACTGGGGAATGGGAAGAGGTTGAGTTTCTGGAACTAAGATCCTCAGTATGGTTCATCTGTATGTGCCCTTGAGCAGTCTTCTGTCTCAGAGCTGCAGTCAACTGCTTAAGTCAAGAAAAGGCCCACCAAAGGACTTCCTTCCACACCCCCACTGCTCCTCCACCCCTACTGTCTCCCCATTCCCTTCAGGAGCATCTTGGTCCCAGGGCCACTTGACAAGTTTCATCCAGCTGGCTGATATTAAGCCAGCCTGGCTACCAGGTGGAAGGTACCTGCCATCCCATCCATTCTAAGCGGGTCCTGGACAGAGAGCAGGCATGCAGCTGGGGAAGCCTAGTGTGTCCTTTGGAGTGCAGCCATGGGAGGCAAAGGAGCAGAGCCTGTGTCCTTTGCCTGATTCCTCTCTTCCTATCTGAGGGGCTCTGGACATGTGATATCACCATCCTGTACCTCAGTTTCCCTATCTGTAGAGTGGGAGTGCATGACTAGTTGCATGCAGAGTATTTGCCAGCCGTGCAGTTACGCATTCAGAGGAGGTAACACATGGGACCAGCAGCTCTGATCTTTTCACAAGTCCAGAGTTCATTTTGAGAGGGTCCTGCAAGAGAATGCTGCTGTGGTCTGAAAGCTGTTCTTCCCCTGCTCCCTCTGCAGCAGTGTTAAGACATGGAGGCTGGGGGATGGCTTTAATGGAAAGGACTTGAGTTCAGATCTTCAGCACCCACATAAAAAAAGCCAGGCACTGCTGCACGCTTGCCTCTGTAACCCAGCAACGGGGACAGAGGGACGGAAACAGGTGGATCCTTGGAGCTCACTGGGCAGCTTGCCTAGTCAAACTGATAAGCCTCAGATCTGTGAGAGATCTTGTCTCAAAATAGAAGACAAAGGATAAGAAAAGGTGGAGCCCAAAAAAGAGAAGGCAGAAGGCCAGGCACGGGAGTGAAGCCCTTTAATCTCAGTGGTGGGGAGGCAGAGGCAAGCGGATCTCAGATCTTTGAGCTCAAGTCTTAAAACCAGCCTGGTGTACATAACTAGTTCCTGAGCAGCCAGGGATATGTATTGAGATGCTGTCTTGAAAAAAATGTGCAGAGGGACTTGACAAAGACACCAACTACCGACCTGTACACAAATACTCAGATGCATTTGTAGACACACACACACACACACACACACACACACACACACACACACACACACAGAAGTGATGGGGAGAGAGAGAGAGAAAGAGAACTGGGCTGGCTGGGTCTGCAGCTGTTCCACATGGACTTAACCCTGGTGAGACTCCTCCTTGTCCTTTCAAACTCTCTGCATGAAGAACACAGCAAGAAGGTGACATCTTAGAAGCAAGCATCCTCACCTGATGCTGAATCTGTGGTTCTCAGGTCTTGGTTACCCTAGCTACCAAACCACCAAAACACACCACGGGGTCTGAACACCTAAGGGCCGTACGGTCCTCCTCTCCCACCTTCCCCCCACCTGTCTCCATGGTGTTCATGCTCCTCGGGAAGTTCGTCCCTCGGGAAGCTCACCCTAGCTTGTCTTAGCTCCATATCCAGACCCTCTCAAGTCCCTTTCTCTGCCTTCCATTGCTTGTGAGCAACAGGCTGCTGCCTCTAGGACATTGTTTCAGCCATAGAACTGGTCCCTTCCTTTCTGTGGACTTAACCTTTGCTTAGCTCATTGTAGTTCCAAAGTGATCAGAATGTAACAGGCACTGTCCCCTTGCTTAGAAATAATTCCTCGCAGGGGTGGTGGTGGTGGTAGTGGTGGTGGTGGTGGTGGTGCATGCCTTTAATCCCAGCACTTGGGAAGCAGAGGCAGGTGGATTTCTGAGTTCGAGGCCAGCCTGGTCTACAGAGTGAGTTCCAGGATAGCCAGGATACACAGAGAAACCTTGTCTCAAAAAAACAAACAAACAAACAAACAAACAAACAAAAAAGAAGTAGTTTCTCAAGGTGAAACTAAAAGCCAGGCAATCAATTCTACCTTCCTTGCATCCCTTGTCTCCTCCCTCC
>NW_022196897.1:18823084-18827343 GCF_008632895.1 Mastomys coucha
TTCATTTGGTTGTTTTGTTTTTTTTTAGACAAGGTTTCTCTATGTAGCTATGGCTGTCCTGGAACTCACTTTGTAGATCAGGCTAGCCTCAAATGCAAAGATCTGCCTGTCTCTGCCTCCTGAGTGCTGGCTGGGATTAAAGGCACATGCTTACTGTCAGCTTTTACAATGTCCTATTTCAGACTGCCAAAATAAGTTCTAGCCATCATCCTAACCCTTCAGTCAGCTTGGATTCCTGAAGCAGGACTGATCAATCGATTCCATTTATGGCAAGGGACCTACACCAATCTTAGTCATGGGTGAGCAAACACAGCATCCTGCGAGTGCAGTTTTCTCTGAAGGGACAGCTGGAACAATCTTCTGAGAACTGATTTGTCCCTTCAAACTGTATGGATTCCTGTGAGCCACCATCCAAAACTAAACCTGAGATAATGATCAACCAGCCCACCCTTTGACCAGGACTGCTTACCTATGCATGCCTCTTGTCCCTTGTCCCAATTCTTCCTCTATGTAAACCTGAAGCTCATGTCAGTGTCCAGAAGATGGACTTGGGGTCACCTGCTCCCCCCATCTGTTCCTACTCCCAAGGAGACACCTTAATAGAAACTCTTTTATCTGCGTTTCCCTCATAAGTATCTCTTTAGTTAACATGCTGGGACAGGTGACTGAGATTAGCATGCCGAGGCTCTGAGGGGCCTTAGCTTTTTGCCCTAACCCCCTAGATATAAGGACAGTCATGGTCAGTGGCTCTGTTGTAAGGTCAGGAACCATACCTGTCCTGTCCCCTGCTGTAAGCCTGGTATATGTGCTGTATATGATGCTGGGCCTCACACACAGTCAGTGTTCATGAGTCATTTGTTGCACATTAGTTGCTAAAGGAACTCAACCAAATTTGGCAAAGCCTGGACCAAGTATGTATGGACCACTGTGACAATTTATTTCCTTGGGGAATGATCTTCAAGTTGGCTTCATTGTCCCTATTAAAAGCCGGTGGTGCCCGGTGGTGGCGGCGGCTGTGGTGCACGCCTTTAATCCCAGCACTTGGGAGGCAGAGGCAGGCAGATTTCTGAGTTTGAGGCCAACCTGGTCTACAGAGTGGGTTCTAGGACAACCAGGACTACACAGAGAAACCCTGTCTCAAACAAGACAAAACAAAACAAAACAAAAAGCCTATGGCTCCAAACTCTATAGAAAATTGATATGACTGTGGGGGCACGGGGGGGCAGTAATCCCTACACCCTACATCCCAGACTGGCTGTTTACAAACTCTACTCTTTTTTTTGGGGGGGGGTCTTTTTTTTTGTTTGTTTTGTTTTGTTTTTTGTTGTTGTTTTTTTCAAGACAGGGTTTCTCTGTGTAGTCCTGGCTGTCCTGGAACTCACTCTGTAGACCAGGCTGGCCTTGAACTCAGAAATCCACCTGCCTCTGCCTCCCAAGTGCTGGGATTAAAGGCATGTGTCACTACGTCCGGCCAAACTCTACTCTTTACACCACTCCACTGCTTGTGTTTTGCTTGACCAACTCCTTCAGTTTTTGATTGAATAATATCCAGCATAGGCAAAGGCTTTCCCTACCCCACAGTACCTGGACTTTTGACTCAGTATGAGTCCTTGTCCTTGTCCCCTTGCCTGTCTTCCCCCATGACCTGTTGATCCTGAAAGGCAGGACCAACTCTGTCTGCTCTGCTGCTGAGTCCCCAGCAGGCAGCTTGGGGCCCACCTTGTGGTATGCAGATGAACAAATGTGTGCATTACTTATGAACCCCCTATGTGTTTTATATCCCTAGTGCTCACAAGAGGACACACACACACACACACACACACACACTGTGCAGCTGTTTAGAAAGGCTGGGGGTGAGCAGATCTGAGGAGTGTTCATCACAGCCCAGGTGAAATAAGAAAAGGCAAGTTTGGGGTTATGAGAGGCTCTTAAAAAGGCCCTAAAAGTGGTGGGTGTAGTTTAGTGGTAGAGTATTTGCTGAAGAAGGAAAAGAAAGAAAAGGACGGTCTGTAGAGATGGCTGTGCTGGCTAAGAGCTCTTGCTGTACAGACATGGGGACCTGAGGTGGAATCCCCAGCATCCATAGTAGACACTGGGAAGAACAGCCAAGAAACAGCCACCCCTCCAGACACTGACCAAACCCTAGCTACCCTCCAGACAATGACCAAAACCCTAGCTCCAAGCGCGCACACACACTGGGAAGAACAGCCAAGAAACAGCTACCCCTCCAGACAGTGACCAAAACCCTAGCTCCAAGTTTTATGTGCACGCGTGCGCACACATACTCTCACCACAAACACACATTATTATTGTTGCTATTATTATGATGGCTTTATTTATTTATGTATTATTTTATATGTATGTGCATGCCTGAGCTTATGTATAGGCACCTTATTCGTGGAGGTGCCCACAAAGCTTGGAAGAAGAGGTCTGGAGGGCTGACAAGATGGCTCAGCAGGTAGGAGCACTGACTGTTCTTCTAAAGGTCCTGAGTTCAATCCCAGCAACCACGAGGTAGCTCACAACCATCTGTTCAGCTACAGTGTACCCATATACATAAAATAAAGAAATAAATCATAAAAAAAAAAAAAGAAGAGGTCTGGAGGTACAGGGAGTACAGGCAGTTATAAGCCACCAGATGTGGATGTTGGGAGTCCAGTCTGGGCTTCTGATTTTCTTTTTGTTTGTTTGTTTGTTTTGGTTTTTCGAGACAGGGTTTCTCTGTATAGCCCTGGCTGTCCTGGAACTCACTCTGTAGACCACGCTGGCCTCGAACTCATAAATAACTCTGCCTCCCAAGTGCTGAGATTAAAGGCGTGCGCCACCACCGCCCGACTCTTGGGCTTTTCATTTTTATGTGTGTATATTTCTCCAATAATTTTATTTTGTGTGTATGATTGTTTTGCCTGCATATATGGATGTCTATGCATCGTGTGTGTGCAGTGCTTACAGAGGCCAAAAAAGGGTAGCAGAGCCCCTGGAACTGGTTAGAGACCATTACAAAACAGGGATGTGGGTGCTTGGAATTGAACCCAGGTCCTCAGGAAGAGCAAGCCAGTGCTCCTAACAACTGATCCATGCTTGCATTCTTCCCCTCTCCCTCTTCCGTCTCGTGTGTGTATAACAAACAGCAAACAGGACTTCTAAAATGTTATGATCATAAAAAGAGAAAGAGCTATAAGAATATGTTCTGGCGAGATGTGGGGGAAGGGGGTGCCTCGGTGGCCCATGCGGAGGCATCCCTTCCCCCTGAGGGACCAGACACAGGCCGGTATAGTATAGAATAGAGTTTATTTAGGGTATGGGCAGGGGAGTTAAGAGATTAGCAGAGGCAGAGAAAGGCAGAGGAGGAGAGCGTAGAGAAGTAGGGGATGGCCATGACCACGTGGAGAGAGGGGGGAAGAGAATGGGGAGAGAGGGGGAACAAGGGGTATGAGGCAAGGTGGAGAACCAGGAGCAAGAGAGAGAGGAGTGGGCAAGCAGCCCCTTTTATAGGGCCAGGCCTACCTGGCCGTTGCCAGGTAACCATGGGGAGGCGCATACCTGGCTGCTGCCAGCTATCTGTGGGAGTGGGGTTTATACAGAACGCTACCATAAAAGATAGGAGTGAAATTCCTTTAAGGGGTTCCAGAGGGTTTCCTGACACAAGGTTGGCGCCCATAGTCTCCCCGCCCCTTTCCAACAAGGAGGCTTTCTAGCTAAGCGGAAGTGACAGCGCCGTACCGGAAGTGCAGTCGGCGCTCCGCCGGGACTGAATCCTGCGCTCGGAGCGCACTGGCAGTGGGCTTCGCTGCGTGCGATGAGACGGATCGGAGCGTTTGGGGGCTCCACGGCCCTGTGGGCACTGCTGGCCGCCCACGCGGCGGCGGCGTTCGAGCCCGTAAGCGTGGGCATCGCCATCGGGGCCGTGTCGGCGCTCACCGGTTACCTGTCCTATACCGACTTCTACTGCCGCTTCACCGAGTGCTGCCATGAGGAACGGCCCCTCAACACGTCGGGTATGTGTCCGCGGGGCGCGCGGGGCGGGCGGGGCGGGCGGGGCGCGCGGGCGCCGGGAGCTCGGCTCCCGCCCCAGCTGGATGCGGCGCCACGGGAGACGCACGGCCGAGACCTCGCCACACCTTCGCAGGCCTTGCGATGACCGCCTGGAGAACCGAGCGCAGCGGGGCCAACTGGTGTGCCCCACCAGTGGGTGTCAAGCGTGCCTGCTGCTCCATCCAGAAAGCCCGCCTTTGGCCCTCGCTGCTTTTAGTTTTTTT
>NW_022196897.1:18827353-18854748 GCF_008632895.1 Mastomys coucha
CCATCAGGGGTGGCGGGAAAGCTAGTCCGGAGCACAGCCACGAGATGGTTCTTCCCTGGATGAATGAATCTGTGTAGCTTGTTTGACACTTAGATGTTAAGGAGAACTGCCATTTAAGGGTCTGACTGTAGATCCTTGTGGTTCTGGCTCTGACGCTCGGCAGAGACCCCCTGCTGGATCAGTCGCTAACTGTGCCTCTGACCAGTTTCAGGTACCTTTTTAACCTGTGTTTTTTTCCTCTGTTCCGACGCGGGCCTCCGCAGCCCTCAAGCTGGACTTGGAAGAGAAGCTGTTTGGACAGCACCTTGCCACCGAAGTGATTCTCAAGGCATTGATTGGCTTCAGGAACAACAAAAATCCCAAGAAACCACTGACTCTGTCCTTGCACGGCTGGGCTGGCACAGGCAAGAATTTTGTCAGCCAGATTGTGGCTGAAAACCTTTATCCAAAAGGCCTGAAGAGTAACTTTGTCCACCTGTTCGTCTCTACTCTGCACTTCCCACATGAGCAGAAGATAAAACTGTACCAGGCAAGAAAACCTACCGATCTCTGATCATAAGCCTGGGACACCTGCTCAGTAGCTCTGGCCTCTGCTTCTCTTCTCTGCCTTGAAATAGCTGCATCTGACCGCTTTGCTTTGCTGCTTTCTGCTATTTATTTGTTGACTGAGTTTTACCGTGTAGGTCTGGCAGGCGTGGAACTCACAGAGATCCACCTGCCTCTACCTTCTAGGCTGGGATTAAATGCCTAGCCTCTCTTTTTATATTTTTTTGAGACAATGCCTTATCGTGTAGCCCAGGCTGGCTTTGGTGTTAGGGATCCAGCTTTCTGAGGGCTGAGATTAACAGGCATCTATCAGTCTGCCCAGCTTATGGCATGTAGGGAAGAGGGTGGTCTTAGACAGGGTCTAATGTAGCTCAGGTTGGCATCAATTCACTAAATAGCAGAGGCTGGCCTTGAACTTTTTTTTTTAAAGATTTATTTTATTTATTATTTATTTTATGTGTGTGAGTATACTGTAGCTGTACAGATGGCCCTGAGCCATCAAGTGTGTGGCTGCTGGGAATTGAACTCAGGACCTCTGCTGGCCCACTCGCTCTGGCATAATTCACTGTAGCTGTCTTCAGACACACCAGAAGAGGGCGTCAGATCTCATTACGGGTGGTTGTGAGCCACCATGTGGTTGCTGGGATCCGAACTCAGGACCTTCGGAAGAGCAGTCAGTGTTCTTACCCGATGAGCCAACTTGCCAGCCCGGCCTTGAACTTCTGATTCTCCTTAACTTTTACCTTCCAAGTGCTGGGATTATAGGTGTGCCTTAGCGTGTCCCACCTTCTCTTTTTTTAAAATTGCTATTCCAAAATAATCCAGTGAGGTAGGGATGCTATGAACATTTAAAGATGGAGCCAGCTAGTGTGTGTGTGTGTGTGTGTTGGGGTGTGTGTGTGGGGAGGGAAACACATCCGTTCAGTTCCTCCAACTCTGGGGAAGGGGACTGGAATGAGAGAAGGTGGTCAAGAGAGGCAAGGTGACATGAACTCCTCCCTTCCTGTCTCCAGGCCTCTGTCTTAGGCACTCATAAAGGGATTTACATTCTCAGTAGGGCATAGGGTGTTAGGTAGGGCAGTCTTAAATAGTTTGCTTGGGCATGGCAGCATATAAAACCTGCCACCTCTACTGTAGCCTGGGCTTTGCCCTTGTCTCACAGAAGCAAAGCTCCAGACTGTTTCCTTGTGAGATCTCTTGCTTTTCATCTGGTAGTGATTCTGATGTAAATGACTATCTTGCTTGTGAGTTGGAGGCCTCCTGCTGGATGGAGCTAGCCAACAGAAACCCAATCAAAGAAGGAAATGAAACTGAGTCTCTTGTCAGGCCGGGAGGAGTGGCAGAAGGAAGGGCTGGTTTATTTCAGGAAGTGACATGCCACCAAACTACAGTCCCCACGACGGAAGTAATGTTCACGTTTTCCAGAATTTATTATAGATCTCTTGAAATGCAGTATTTGCAATGGGTAGTCCGTAGTTGTGGCCTTTCCCACTTAGGGGATGAGAAGTTGTTGCTTGTCTGTTTCAGCAAAGCAAAGGTGCTAGGGATGTATGTAGCTCAAGGGCTTTTCATGCCAGCCCCGGCAGCATCTTTACTCACTGTGTCAGTCCAGAGCCTTGGTCTCCTGCATTGTGCAGATCTGAATCCAATTGTCATTTCTGTGTGCCTGGTGTCTCGGTTTCTTTTCCTGTTGCTGTGATAAAATACCTTGACAGAGCTACTCAGGGGTTCTCTCCTCCCGCCTGTTGGGTCTGTATGCAGAAGTCGGTGTTAGCTTTTGGAAGTCAGTTCTCTTCCTTTAGCCATTTGGGTGCCAGGGATTGAACACAGGTGGCTGGGATTTGATGGCTAGTGCCTTCCACTTGTGAGGAAGTGTCATCTGCTGTGTGGGGGCAAGTATGCAGTTGGTGGCTTCCTGAGGCCCAGGCAGCTCCTCCCCTTCATCCTCTGGAACATCCTCTGAGCTGCGTCTCTCTTTGAGGTTGGTCTAGGACCAGCTCCAGAAGTGGATCCGAGGCAACGTGAGCGCATGTGGCAGCTCCGTCTTCATCTTTGATGAGATGGATAAGTTGCATCCTGGGATCATTGATGCAATCAAGCCCTTCCTAGACTACTATGAGCAGGTGGATGGGATTTCCTACCGCAAAGCCATCTTCATCTTCCTCAGGTCAGCCAATGAGGCTTCTCAGGGCCTCCAAATGCTAGAATGAGGTTCTCCTGGCCGCCTGGGACACAGTGCCAGCTTGGCAAAGACACAGGCCCACCTGTCATTTCTCACTTCCCAGTGTCACTCTGGCACAGGGCTCGGCGCCCTGCCCCTGCCAGCCACTCTTGAGTTCTAGACACTGCATTTACATTCCTTGCAGGCCTTCTCTGGTAGTACACTTGCAGATAGTCCTGACTTAAAGCTTTGGAAGACTAGAAATGTAGCATACATGGGAGCTGGAGTGTCACACAGTGCTATGGCGGCACCTGCTTACCAGGCATAGGACCCAAGGGTCAGTTCTAGCACTGAGAAGGAGTAAAAAGCCTTGGGTGGGTGTATTTGGCAATGAGACAGGCGTCATTCACATGTGATGTTGCTCTTTACATCCCTGGCCAACTCAGCAATGCAGGAGGAGACTTGATAACTAAGATGGCTCTGGACTTCTGGCGGGCAGGAAGAAAACGGGAAGAGATCCAGCTGAAGGACCTGGAGCCTGTGCTGTCTGTGGGCGTCTTCAACAATAAGCACAGTGAGTCCACTACGGAGCGGGGGAACCCAGTGCTCTGCTGGTGTTGAGCAGATTCTCAGCCAGCGACACCCTTGCTTGAAGCTTTGCTGCCACAGGGAGATTTCTTAGGGTATTCTGAGGGCACATGTCACTTGACAGAGTTTCTGGAAGGGTGAAGGGCTAAAGGGTGGGATATGGCTAGGTGGCAGTGACAGGAGACCTGCCATGTCTTGTTCTGCAGGTGGCCTGTGGCACAGTGGGCTGATAGACAAAAACCTCATCGACTACTTTATCCCCTTCCTGCCCTTGGAGTACAAACACGTGAAAATGTGTGTGCGGGCAGAGATGAGGGCCCGAGGGGTAGCTGTTGATGAGGACATCGTCACCAGTGTGGCAGACGAAATGACCTTTTTCCCTAAGGATGAGAAGATCTACTCAGACAAAGGCTGCAAGACTGTGCAGGCACGGCTGGATTTCCACTGAGCTCTTTGCTCAGTTGGGTGGGAAGATTCAGGGGAGCCTCCCACCCCCACCAGGGACTTGTGATGGAGAAGCACTTTGAAGGCCCCCCTGGGGGGGGCTTTGCACATTTGCACCTGTGGACTTGGGATGCTGTCAATGCAGCCAGCATATGAAGGTGAACTTTTAGAACCTCATACTGTTACTGTGAAACAAGTGCCTAAAAAAAACGTCCCATGTGGCCATGCTTCAGATGCCACCAACGGGCCTGCAGCACTCTGCTGCATCCTTGCATCTCTTGCCAGGAGCCCCCACTGTGCTGTTTCTTTTTTGCCTTGAGCTGGTACTCACAATTTTCAGAAGTGGGTGGCATTGACAAATGCTCACTGTTGGAGGGGAGCATGAGGGCTTGACCTTGGCTGGACTGTGTCAGCGTGAGCAGTGGGGTCTCCCTCTGAGGCCCCTGGAGCACACAGGGACACACAGAACACAGAGCCTTTGAGTTTATACCTTATGTTCACTGCTGCTCACAGCCCTGGCTGGGGGATTCTCTCTTCTGTCTCCCACCGTGTGTGGGTCACAGCCCACCTTGAACCTTGCCTGTCAACTGTTAGATTCACCCCAGCCTCATCCCTGCTTGCATCAGGATGAGCTGTCATTTTTGAAGAAGGGCTTTGGTCCCTATTTGCCTGTTACACTTGCTCTGAAGGTCATGCATAGGAAGAGAAGCTCTAGGCCAGGGCAGACCTTGCCAAACCCCATGGGAAGGAGCGGGTCTGCTGTACACCAGATATGCACATATTTAAAATATATGTTTTTTTTTTTTTTTTTCGAGACAGGGTTTCTCTGAGTAGCCCTGGCTGTCCTGGAACTCACTCTGTAGACCAGGCTGGCCTCGAACTCAGAAATCCGCCTGCCTCTGCCTCCCAAGTGCTAGGACTGGGACTAAAAGCATGGCGCCACCACCACCCGGCTAAAATATATGTTTTTACTTCTAAAGCTTGAGCAATAAATGTAGGATGCCATGCATTTTACACCTCGGAAGTGCCACAAGTGCTGGGGCATGCTTTTAATCCCAGAGGCAGAGGCAAATGGATCTCAGGGAGTTCAAACCCAGCCTGGTCTACTGAGTTGAGTTCCAAGACAGGCAAGACTACAAAGAGAAGCCCTTTTTCAAAAAACAAAAATCTAGGAAGGACATAAAATAGAGTAAAGCTTTATTCTCAGGTTTTTAATGTTGTTGGGCATGGGGGTACAATACCCATGATCCTAGCAGAAAATTAGGATTCAGGATTCCTCAGCTGGCTTTTGAGTTTGAGAACAGCCTGAGCTACATGAAACTCTCAGAAGAAAAAAAAAAGGTCTTACTGCTAAATGTGTAGCGAGTAATAACTGTATTGCACAACTCAGTCTGTGGGTTCTGGATGTAGTCTCTGAGGACGCCCTGGCATCGGGGCTACTCTGACTAGGGAACTGAGCCTGTGACTTCATCCTTGTGAACCATTCTGTCCTACAGTTGCTGTGCAGCCGCAGCAGTGGAAACACTGCCATGTTTTTGGTTTTTTTAATTTGTTTTTTATTTTTCAAGACAGAGTTTCTCTGCGTCCTCGAACTCAGAAATCCGCCTGCCTCTGCCTCCCAAGTGCTGGGATTAAAGGCGTGGGCCACCACCGCCCGGCCCACTGCCATGTTTTTTACAGTGTGGTAGAATGACTATTTTTATAACACAGAAATGCCTTATAGAGAATCACATTTAGTCATTTAGAAATGCCAAGGTGAATGGGATATGGCAGGGTGCTCACCTTTAGTCCCAATTCCTGGGAGGCCATGGCAGGACCATCTCAAGTTTGAGGCCAGCCTAGGCTACACAAGTGAATGCCAGGCCAGAGGTGTGCACGCCTGTAATCCCAGCACTTAGAGGAGTTTACCGTTAGTTGAACCATGTACAGAGACCCTCTCTCAAAGCAGGAAGCAAACACATCGTGCCAAGGTTAGCCAAGTTACTGTGTATAACTTGTTGGGCTCCCAGTCAAGAAGAAACAAGCTTTTCTGTTTACAATGATGTAATACGTGGACACGTGTTGGCCACCTTTGGACTTCTGTTACTAATCTCCAACTTTGAAAGGCCTGGTGTGGCCTGCCCCAGCCTTCCTGTGAGAAGGCCTGAAGAGAGCTGGATACAAGATAATAAAAGCGGTGGTGGTGCATTGTGAGACCTCACTTTCCTAAGTTTCCCCTTTGTCTGTGTGGTAGCAAACTGAACTCAGAATCAAGGCTCTGGAGCGGCCCGTGCATGTATTGCTTGCCTTCCACACCTGGATGTACACACAAAAATCAATGTTTGCTTTAAATGGTGTTACCCACAAACACAGGACAAGGTTGTATCAGGTGCTGGAGATCTTCCTCAGGTAGGTAAGGGCTTTTCTATGTGGTGTTTACATACATGAGGGACAGGCAATCATATACATACACATGCCAACTTGGGTACCTTCCTTAGTTCTCCATCTTCCAAACAGGCTCTGGAGCTCAGAGCCAGCTAGACAGGCTGGGTAGCAAGCTCCAGGGAGCTCCCAGAGACAGGCTTTCCTATCACCCTCCTAATGGTGAGCTATCCCCAAGTGCTGGGTCTGGGTCAGGGACCTGGACTCAGGCTCTGTACCCTATACTTGGCCCTCACACTTAGTGCCTTGTATTGGTTGTGGCGTTCTGGATGCTGTGGTGAGCTGCACTCTCCTATTCAGAGATGCCTTTTTATTAGGTCTGATACCTGACCTCTGCTGAGAGACCAAGTTGCTGGATCTTCCTGCCCAGAACTGACAGAACCTGATTCTAGTTCTGTTTGTGGGCCAGATCGCAGTGTAACTGTGCTAACCTCACTTCGCAGCAGTATGGATACATGGCTGCCACAGGACAGAGCAGTCTGGAAGGGTAAGCCTCTACACCCATGTATTTCTGCTCCCTTCAGTTCTTAGCTGATGTCTAGGAGCCTGACAGTGCCCACTTGTCCCATGCTGCCACACCTACAAAGACAGGACTCAGCAGGACAGAGGAACCTGTGCTTCTCAGTTGGTGCTCAGTGCTTGGGCTCCATCTTCAGGCGAGTGCTCAGACCTGACATGTTTCCTGGGGACTTGGAACCATTATTGGGAGCCCTGGGCCACCTGAAAAGGGGCCTTGAACAGGCTGGTAGCAGAGGCAGAGCATGGTCCTGCCAGCAGTTGACCTAGTTTTGATGTCAGGCCCTTTTCTCCCCGCTAAACCCAGCCCTGTCAGGGCAGTGAGTGACGACCACGCCTACAGGAGCCCTACCCCTTGGCAGGCACTTGTGTGCTGCATAAAACAAGCCTCTCTAGAGCTCTGTCATGCCTGGTATCTGGAGTGGACCTGACGATCATGCAGGGTCATTAACCTCACTTGTCTTATTACTAAGGAGTCCTGGGAAGAGCACAGAGGCACATCTGTGATCCAGTCTCACCTAACCACTGCATGGCCCTGGCAGGGCTGCCTTCAGGCCCCTTGTTCCTGAGATACCACCATTCCATGCAGCACATGTCCAAGCTTGGGTTTCTTTCTTTTTCTTCTTCTTCTTTTTTTTTTTTTTTTTTTGTTGAGACAGGGTTTCTCTGTGTCGCCCTGGCTGTCCTGGAACTCTATAGACCAGGCTGGCCTCGAACTCAGAAATCCGACTGCCTCTGCCTCCCAAGTGCTGGGATTAAAGGTGTGCCGCCACCACCACCTGGCTAGGCTTGGGTTTCTGAAGTAGAAATACTGGTAATGTCATCCAACAGTTTCAAAAGACACACAAAACCAACAGCTGAAAGGCTTCTTATAGTATTAAAAATCACTTTAAATAAAAGTTATCACATTTGCAGTAAGACTTACTTGTCCTGCCTCAAAACAGAAACACCTGAAATTAAAACATAATTTTAAAAGAATCCTGAGCCCAGAGTGGGCAGGCAGGAGCTGCTTCCATCCTCTGGAGGCTCCGAGAGCTTCAGGTCCGTGTTGCATCTATGGTTCCCATAGCATGGCCACCTGCAGGCTCTGAGAGCAGAAACCTTTGCTGACAGGATTCCACTAACTTCAGTAGGAACTGTCCAAGCCTCTTCTGGGGAGAGGAGTAGTGGAGCCACAGAGCCCCCGGCGGCCAGGCTCAGTCGTCCAGGTAGTAGTCCAGCTTGGTGAACACAGTCTTGCAGCCCTTGTCAGAGAAGACCTTCTCCTCCTTGGGGAAGAATGTCATCTCTTCAGCTACCTTGCTGATAATGTCCTCATCTACTTCATAGCCACGGGACTGCATCTCAACTCTGATGCACATTTTCAGGTGCTTGTACTCCAGGGGCAGGAAGGGCACAAAATAATCTATGAGGTTCCGGTCAATGAGGCTGCTGTGCCAGAAGCCACCTGGGAAAGACAGAAAGGTGCCACCTAACGATGATTGGTCCAGACAGAATGATTATCAGGTGTTCATTGGGGGCCACACCACCCATCTCCATACAGTTGAGGAAGAGAGACAGAAGCTGAGAAGTGCCTCTGAATACTGCCTTGGGATCCAGCTGTGACAGCAAGGGCAGGGTGACTTAAGGGGACATTAGTTAAGAATGCCTTTAACAGTATACACCTTCAATCCCAGCACTCCCGAGGCAGAGGCAGGTGGCTCTCTGAGTTCAAAGCCTGCCTGGTCTACAGAGTGAGTTCCAGGATAGCCAGGGTTATATAGAGAAACCCTGTCACACAATAACAACATGATCACTTGTTTCTCATTGCAGAGGACCTGAGTTGAGTCCCAGTACCCAGGCTGCTCACAACCATGTACAACTCTGGGTCCATGGATGCAAAACCTTTTGGGCCCACATATACATACATAGGCACACAAAAATGAAAAACACACAAAAAAGCTTTAAAACAGACAACACTTTAGGGCTCTGGGCTTGGAAAGGCCTCTCCAGTGTGCCTAAGAGATGGGAGGCAGACTAGAGGGCAACATGTACCACACTGTGTGCTGGGACACAGGCAGTGTGGTGAGAAGCTGGTGGACAGGTTTGAAGAAAAGGGTAAGGGAGAGCTATCCACAGACTCCACCAGCCAGTCTCCAACTAGAGCTTCCACAGCTGAACCTGCAATTAAGGAATCCACAGCTGCTCCCTGCCAGGGCCTAAACCATGCAGAGCATTCTGGAAGCAACACCTAGACTCCCCTGGGTAGGAAGGCATGCCAGCAAGGCTGTGCACCTCAAGGGTCTGGATTCTGATAACGTCTTCCCTACAAAATCTAGCTCTGCATGGCTCAGCCTCCCAGTCCTGGGAACCTGCAGGATGCCCTAAAGAGCCCATAACACGTCTTGATGTCCTGCTTAGCCTATTAATCTTTGTGCTCTGGCTCCCAATGCAAGCTGTGCAGAAAGCCCAGGGTCTGTGTTCTCCGAACAGTGTTCTCCACTGACAGTACTTGGGGGAGGACCTGTGGGCACAGCAAAGAACAAACTGACTATGGAGCAGTCACCAGTGTAACTTCTGCCTTGAAGGTCTACTCTATGCCAGATGCACAAAGAACCCTGAGGATGTAAATGTGGCTGGGGGCATCTGCCTGGCTGGGAAGGTGACCCCAAGCACAGCCTCAATGGTGAGAATCCAACCACCTGACCCACCAAGCGCTCAGCAGAACCAGTGACTTCAGATGGTCACATGGCCTTAAAAACACCAGCTAGGCTGGTGGTAGGGCACTTAGCTGGCATGTGCACGGCCCTGGGTTTGAGTGTGAACTACATAAAAGCAAAACTACCCACACACCACCAACTGAGATGTGTGTCCTCAGCAAATGTCTCCCTCCAGGGTGGCCCAACATGTGCCCTCCTCCAATACTGCTTTTCTCATTGTCCACCCCTGCACTATTGTCTACCAGCCATGACAGAGTTCTCAATTATCTCTTATCCCGGTTACAGCCCCACAGGAGGTCCTCCTGCCTTCAACACACAAGCACACACTACACATACACAGTGCTCTTGATGGACTGCTGCACCATCAGTCTGTATTTCCTGTTGTGTGCAGTCATCCTTTATAGCATCAAGAGAGATTTTTCCACCAGGTGGTGGTGACGCACGCCTTTGATCCCAGCACTTGGGAGGCAGAGGCAGGAAGATTTCTGAGTTCGAGGCCAGCCTGGTTTACAGAGTGAGTTCCAGGACAGCCAGGGCTACAGAGAAACCCTGTCTCAAAAAAACAAAAAGTGAGAGACTTTTTTGACATCTAGCAAAAATGTTTGTCTTTTCTCAGTAATATTCCTTCTGCAGAGGAGAAACAGAATGCACTGTGCTAGTGCCACCTAACTTCAATGCGGATTTCTTGGTAACCAAGTTTCCGGTGGGGCTCGTGGCCTTTTGTCATCTCAACGACCTGGTGAGATAACCAGTGAGTCACCCTCATGGCTGTCTGCCTCCTAGGGTTCAGGGTCAAAGGTCTGCATGACCGTGGCTGAAGAAGCAGCTGAGCTGAGAGTCAAAAGGCCTGGATAGGGGCTGCCTGGTGCTGTACAAGCTCCTCCCCTGAGCCTGTGTCCTCTGTAGAAACAGACAACCGGCATCTACCTACCAGGCAAGGTAACAGACTGAGTCAAAAGGGCAGGTCAAGTGTCTGTGATGGAAGGAAGGGGAGGGGCAGAGCTCTAGAACACTGCAAAGAGAGATGCCTTTCCAGTCACAACCTTCCCCGCAGCCATCTACTTCATCTGCTTCAACTGCCTGCTCTTCCTCTACAAGGAAACCTTGTCTTTTTTTTGTTTGTTTTGTTTTTCAAGACAGGGTTTCTCTATGCAGCCCTGGCTGTCCTGGAACTCACTGGGATTAAAGGCGTGGGCCACCACTGCCCGGTGCAAACCCTGTCTTAACCAACTCATCTATGAAGCCTTCTGCAGCTCATTAACAGCTGTCACTCAGGATTCCACTGGGTCTGGGGAGCACTAAGGGTTCAAAGGTTAGGGGGTTGGACTCAGGAAGGATGGCCATACTTACTGTTCTTGTTATTGAAGACTGACACAGCCAGGGCATGCTCCATGTCTCTGAGCTTGATTTCTTCCCTCTGCTTCCCACTCTTCCAGAAATCCAGAGCCACATCCGTGATCCTTTCTGCCCCTGCATTGCTGCCGAAACAACTGCAGTGAGGAGAGACTGCACTTCCTCCCAAGGCCCAGCCTGAGGGTCTCCCAGCATGCCCCAGCCACAGCCTTACCTGAGGAAGATGAAGATGGCCTTCTGATAGGAGACTTCATCCACCACGTCGTAATAGTCTAGGAAAGGCTTGATGGCATCGATGAGGCCGGCGTGCATCTTGTCCATCTCATCAAAGATGAAGATGGAACGAGCGCAGGCGCTCACGTTGCCTCGGATCCACATCTGTAACTGGTCCTGAAGGACAAGGGGGCCCATTCAGTGTAACCCCGGGCCTTGACACCCACACCCAAGTTCTCCAAAATAATGATTCTGAGACTCAAGTATAGATGAAGAAATATACCTGAGCCCAGAGCTTTGCCTCTGTTCTCCAACTAGCTCATATCTCAATAATCCTGATTTTTCTATTGTGTGAGTGTCGCATGGCAAGTTGCCTCTCCTTCAGTTTCATGTCTCTCTCTCTCCATCTGTGGTCTGCTGCCAACTCTCTATCTCTGCCGATGTCCCACCTTCTAATTCTGCCTCAGCTCATTGGCCAGTCAGCTTTTTTACTGACAGGTGAGTGCTTCCACACATTGCACAAAAGTTTCCTTCTACAGTTCAGAGCTCTGGGGGTGGGGGTGAGGGTGGGGGTGGGGGAAATCCTATCAGCTTTGGGTTTCTATGTTTTTATGCAGTTTTACCGAGAACCTCACTAGTGCTAAGCAAGCACAGGCCCTTAGGAAAATGGCTGTGATTCTGGAGCACTGTGCTGTGAGCATTACACCTTGGTCTTACAAGCATTTCCTGTATGGACAGCATCATACCCATGCCACAGGAAAGGACTCTGAGGTACAGAGCACTCCAGCAGCTTGCCTAAGACAATATAGTTAGGCTGAGGCAGGATGGCATCCCAGTCCAGCCCTGCCCTGTGCCATGGCTCCAGGTCTGTGACCTTACATAGCAATCACACTGAGGCTGTCAGCCAGGCACTGGCTCTGTCCTCACAATGTCACATATGTCCTGTGATGAGAGGCAGAAACCCACCATCACCTTAGCCCTTCCTCTGTGGTCCAGCCTGCACAGCTGTCTCAATGACAGTGGGTTAGCGCTGCACAGGCTCCCTTATGGAGTCTGATCATGAACGCTGGGCATCCTGGGAGGGGTGTGACGAGGCTTTCCTGACCAGGAACACACTCAACCAGTGCATTTGGAGATGGACATGGTGACATTCATCTGTGACCGCAGCTGAGACACAGCAAGAGTTCCAGCCCAGAACTGGGAAGAAAGCTTAGTGGGGTAAAGTGCCTGTCATACAAGCGCCCCTAAGAGGAAGCCAGTGGACCCTAAGAGTGTGAGGATCCATGGGATTTGCCTGGTAGGCCGGCCCAGGTCTCAATGCCAGACCCTGAGGAACATCACTAGAGAGAGACCTATGGCCTCCATGTACACACATGCTCATAAGCACGCACAAACACAAAATTAAAGCACAAACACAAAAATAAAACAAAAACAAACTAAAATAGTAAAGATGATGATAATAATAAGCAGAGTTCAGGCTGCATCAATGAGAACACGGGCAGCTGGCTGAAGAACAAAGCAAACAAATCCACTTTGTTTGTATTTGGTTGTTTGGTGGGGCAGATGCTAACGAATGAAATCAGAGCCTCAGTCATCTAAGCCAGCCCCAAACAAACCCCAGACAGGTTCTTACACGCTAAGCCATCAAGGGGAGACACACAGACCTCTTAAAGCACCTTCCTCAGAAAACTGAGCCCAAATTATACCTACCATGTAGGTATTTCCACCCACCCTCCTGAAGTGAGCTGGGGAAGGCAGTGATGTATCTTTCTAAAGAACACACTAGCAGCCCCATTGTACATCTATCTGCTTAGGGTTTCCATTGGCTCCCTGGCCACATTACAGTTTTCCATCTATATCTAGTGTAAGCAAGTCTGCAGGCATGGACCAACTTCCCCTTTCAGCAGTGGTTCTCAACCTGTGGGTCAAGACCCCCCAGGGTGCACTTATCAAATACCTCCATATTAGATATTTGCGATAAGACTCATAACAGTAGCAAAATTAGAGTTATGAAGTAACATTGAAATCATTTTATGAGGAACTGAATTAAAGGGTCACAGCATTATGAAGATTGAGAAACTGCCTTAGAGGAACCTTCAGAGACCTGAAGTGGCTGGCTAACACCATGTATCAAGTGAACATTTCCATACAACTTACTCAGTTGTTGGAACCCAACAAAGAAGGTTTGCCCAGTCTCCTGCCCCAATCTACCAGAATAACAGACTGTGTGCAAGTGCCCACTGCAGGGAGAGCCACGGTTCCAAGCACTATTCATTGAACATTTTGTATCTCTTCCCCAAAGCCATTGAGGAAATGATACTGGGCCCCTATTTTATTTTCTTCCTTCACTTGCCATCCTCTCCATTTCTGTTTTCAAACAGAAGCCTACTATGTATCTCAAACGTGTGATCCTCCAGTCTCAGCCTGCTGGGAATACAGGTGTGTAGGAAAACACCCGCTGACCTCAGGCACTGAGATTAAACAACCTGTACAAAGCCACACAGTTACAGCCACAACAAAGCTTAACAGAAAGAGGGGTGCACTAACACAAGTGAGGGTGAAGCACCATTCTAAAACAGAGAGTGTCCCTTCTCAGGGTATGTGACAGCCCCAGCTGCACAGCTGCAGAGAGGGAGGGACAGAACCTGAACTCAGGAGTGAGCCCAATATCGGAATTAAACTCCAATAGCAGGTGCACCAGCTGGGCCGAAGGAGACTTGGCTCTCTAGGACTCCTTTCACAATGGGGGGCTGGAGGAGAACGACTCCTAAAGACCCTGGAGTTGATTATGATCCCACTCACTTCCACAGCCAAGTTGTTACCTTCCCAAACATAGAGGTCACTCATAAAACTGGTGGCCTAATTGCTCTATGTATCTCAAACACGTTGTAACTTACATATTTATCCCACACTGCACCGTCCCCACAGCGGGTGGAGTGGGAGTTGGGGTGGAGAAACTTAATCCAGAACTTCGCACATTCTGGGCAAGTGCTCTACCCTGAGCTACTCCCAGCCCTAGATAGTTCCCTTTAAAACACGGTGCACAGGCTATCCTATCCTCACCTGTCAGTCCTCCAACGGATACGACCACGGCCAGTTCTGTGCACACCTTTTAAAGAGGAACTGACAAACAGAGCCATACTGAGACTCACTCACTGACGTGGAATTCCTACATTCTACCCCACAACGGAGAAACCCCAATCCCGGGTCATCCACGAAGAGCCAATTAATGTTCTTGCCTTATAGAGGGTGATGTTAGAGGCGTGGGGGAAGTGTAGCGTGGCCACAAACAGGTGTACATAGTCACTATTCAGCCCACCCTCGTAAATATTCTCTGCGATGATCTTGCTGGCGAAGTTTTTGCCGGTGCCTGTCCACCCGTGCAGGGAGAGGGTTAGGGGCTTCTTGGGCTTCGGGTTGTTTAGGAAACCAGACACAGCTTTTAAGATGACTTTTTTTGCAAGATGCTGTCCAAAGAGCTTGTTATCCAGATCCTTCTGCAGCGCTGGGAAAGGAAAGATCACTCTGGTCAGGAGATAAACAAGCTGGCAAAATGCAGCCCCATTTCCAGGCTGTCAGGCCCGCAGAGCCTGATCTGGAGAGCGCAAGAGGACCCTGGTGCTGCGAACTCTGCCCTTCCTAGGGTTGGCCTTGGGACGTTTCATGCTTCTGCCAGGCTGCGCCCCAAAGCCAAGCGGAAGAGGTGCCGTGAGGCCGCCCCGGGGAGCTCCGCGCAGGGCTGACACCCTGTTCCCGGCCCCGACTACTCATCTCTCTCAGGCCTCAGACCAAAGGCTGGCCTGGCCGCAGCGCCATCCCCCAGCCGCAGCATCCCGGCCACCTGGTGCCCGCCTACCCTCCCGGCTGAGGCTCCGCTTCTGGCCGCAGCACTCGGCGAAGAGGCAGTAGAGGCGAGAGTAGGAGAAGTAGGAGCTGGTAAGTACGCCGGCCAGGGCCAGGCCCAGGCTGATGGGCTCCACCGCACGAACCACGCACGGCGCCAGCAGCAGCAGGGCCAGAGCGGCCCGGCCGAGCTTCATGCCCGGACCCGCGCACCTCGCGCGTCCCAGCGCCCACCGTGCCCCGCGCACCGCCCAGACTCGCGTTTCCGGTTCCTGCTGGAGGGGCCGCCCTCTTTGTCCCGGGCAGGCACTCTCCCGACGCCAGTGGCTACCATCTTTGTTAAAGGCAAAGTCCTTTCTGCTTCTGAACCTTGACGTTAAGAATATTGAGGTTATAGGAATCAGGTGATGGTGACTGTTTTCCCATTCCCATCAAATAACAGTGTTTAGGAATCATTTTTCAAAATGATGCTGGCACCTGTATGCATGTGGCGCCCATAAACTCATGTAGGCATACACACATGCATTAATTACCATGTAAATGAATAAATTTATTATTATTATAAAACTGACATTTGGTCCAGGTGCCGTGGGTGGTGTGCACCTTTAATCCCAGCCCTCAGGAACCTGAGGAAGGTGGGTCTGTATGAGTTTGAGGCCAGTGTGGAAAGTTTAAAGCAGGTGAAAGCTGCATATTGGATCTTGTCTCGAAAACAAAACAAAACAAAACAAAACTAACATTTGAGGGCTGGGAAGTAGAGGCAGGTGGATGCCTTGGATGTCTGAGCTGGAGGCCACCCTGTCCTATATAAGGAATTCCAGGAGCAGCTCTATACAGTGAGAATTTGACATCTCAAAATAAATAAATAAATAAATAAATAAATAAATAAATAAATAAATAAAAATTGGCACCTGTATACTTGTTAATAATCCATAACCAGTAGTATTACTTTTTAAAAAAAGTTTATTTATGTTATGTATGTGAATACACTGTTGCTGTCTTCAGACACACCAGAAGAGGGCATCAGATCCCATTACAGATGGTTGTGAGCCACCATGTGCTTGCTGGGACTTGAACTCAGGACCTCTGAAGAGCAGTCAGTGTTCTTAACCACTGAGCCGTCTCTCCAGCCCCATGAGCAGTATTATTAAATAAAGCCCATAGTTTATCCAGTTTCTTACTTAGGGAACTGTGGCATAATGTTATTGTGCACTGTGTAAGGATTGTCCTTGGATTATTCAGATGCCAATTGCTATGCCCTCATATATGGTTGCAATCCTTATTTTGAGAAACTCCTGTCATCAATATTGTGTAAACATTGCTCCCTAACTATTCCCTGATTGGTCAATAAAAGGCTGATCAGCCAATGACAGAGCAGAAGAGAGGGAGGAAGTGGGGATTTAGCCATGAGGTGGGAGAGTCCAGAAGACATCATTATCATAAAAAACAGCTGGAGCAGAGGAAACCATGAAATGCAAGTATCCCAGGGATTTTGGCAGTGAAATCATCATATTAGAGGATTAAAATAAATTAATACTGCTCAGTCGTTGTGACTTAAAGATGTTAAATAAAATAAAATAGTCCTGTCTCAGTTATCTGGAAGCTTGTCAGGTTAAGAGCAAACTGCAACATTTATAAATTACCACTAGCAGGGAACACTTTGAGCACTCCACAGTGCTGACTCCTCAGCTTCTCTTGGATGCCTTTTAAATGACTTCGAGAGTTTTGAGAAATAGTAGATACTAGGGGAAGGGGAGTTCTGAGAATGAAACCCATGGCTTCATACATTGTTGCTAAATGTTGCATGGAACTATGCCTCAGACCTTCTGTTTCTTGTTTGGCTTCATTTTAAGATTTCTTTGTGCCAGGCAGTGGCGGCACACGCCTTTAATCCCAGCACTTGGGAGGCAGAGGCAGGTGGATTTCTGAGTTCGAGGCCAGCATGGTCTACAGAGTGAGTTCCAGGACAGCCAGGGCTACACAGAGAAACCCTGTCTCGAAAACAAAAAACAACAACAAAAAGATTTCTTTGGGATGGTGAGAGGTGGTGGGGTGGAGGTGGGAGTGGGGGTGGAATGAGGGAACAGGGTTGTCTGGGGGGTGGGGATGGTAGCTAGGCTACAGGTCCTGTACAGGAATGGCACTCTTAATCTGTTAGCCATCTCCCCACCCTGTTTTAAGCTAAAATCTTCAGAACTACTCGAACTACTCCAGACTGCCTTTCAACTTGCCACATAGTACGGGCTGGTTTTGAAATTTGATCCTCCTTCCTCAATCCCCTTTGTTCTGGGACATAGGCCTGGCCTTTTGTTGTTGTCATTCCTGGGGATTGGATTTTGGGCCCTCTGCATGTTGCTGTACCACTGAGCTTGTACCCTTGTCTGAAAATTGCAGATTGTCTTTCTATTGGAACTTGACATTTTCACTTCATTAGACTAGGGTTAGGAAAGGGCTGCCAATGTAAAGTGCTATTCCCATCACATCCTACCCAGGGCCCCGCTGTCAGCTCGGTCTGACTGCTGAGACAGTCCTGATTTGCTTTCAGGTACGATGATAAGCACTTTGAGCAAAGCCCCTTACAGCAGGAAAGGGTTACTTCATCTCCTGGGATACAGTCCATCACTATGGCTAGCCAAGGCAGAAACTCAAGGTAGCAGCCTGGGGGCCCAACCTGAAGAAGAGCGAGTGGGAGACTGGTACTGCTTACTGGCTTGTTCCCCTGGCTTGCTCAGCCACTTTTCTGTGCAGTGGTGTTTTGTCTACATTCATGTCTGTGTGTGGGTATCAGATCCTCTACAATTGCAGTTATAAACAGTTGTGAGCTGCCATGTGAGTGCTGGGAACTGAACCCAGGTCCTCTGGAAGAACAGCCAGTGCTTCCAACCACTAGCCATCTCTCTAGCCCCTCAGCTACCTTTCTTTCTTCTTTTTTTTTTTAAAGATTTATTCATTATTATATGTAAGTACACTGTAGCTGTCTTCAGACACACCAGAAGTGGACATCAGATCTCATTACGGATGGTTGTGAGCCACCATGTGGTTGCTGGAATTTGAACTCAGAACCTTTGGCATAGCAATCAGTGCTCTTAACCACTGAGCCATCTCTCCAGCCCCCAGCTACCTTTCTTATATAGCCTAGAGGTACACCACCCACAGCAGAATGGACCCACCCACACCAATCAATCAAGAAAAAGCTGCACAGGCTAATGTGCTGCAGGCAGTCTCTCAGTTGAGCTTTCCTCTTCCTAGATTTGTCTAGGTTTGGGTCAAGTTGACAACTGACCAGCACAAGAAATGTCTACATGTTCCCTTGCTGGGACATTTCCTCTGGGTCCTCTCTCCTCTTACTGGAATCTTTGGAAAGAAGTCAGTGTGCAAGGCCCACACTTAGGCAGGGAGGAGTTACACTCTACCTTGCTGAGGACAAAGTGTCTACAGAAATCACCTGTGCCAGGCATTGAGTCACTTGACTGTAATCCCACATTCAAGGCAAATGTAGGATAAGAAGTGCAAGGTCACACTTAGCTACATAGCAAGACCATCTAGACCCAAAGAGTAGAAAAAAAGAATACTTATTGGAATTCTGTATGCAAGATTTGTCTCCCCTCACTTTCCCCAACACCATTCCCCAACTCCCCCCCCACCACCCCCCACAGGGTTTCTCTGTATAGCCCTGCCCATCCTGGAACTAGCTCTGTAGTCCAGGCTGGTCTCTAACTCATGGAGTTACCTGTATCTGCCTCTGGTGGACTAGGATTAAATGTATGTGACACCATGGCCTGCCCTTTTTATTTTTTAAACCCTGTTTGTCCTTGAACTCCTTCCAAATGGAGAGTGAATATCAAACTGTTTTCTGTGGTGATAGGAGCTGAATCTAAGACTGACAGGCAAGCACCCTGCTCAGTAAGCCACACATCTAGGCCCCATGTGCTCCTCTGACATATACCAAACCCTGAGATCTGAAAATCCTGCCTGCTAGTGAAAGTGTAACAGACCTCCCCCCAACCCCCATCCAGACCTTAGCACAAGTGACTCCATGATGGAAGTACCATTCAGGATGCAAAACGCAGCACCACTCACCAAAATGATAAAAAAAAGACCTAATCCATCAAAACCCACAATTCTAGGAAAGTCTCTAATGCATTAACCTTGCTTTTTGCCTTTTGTAGCCCCGCTTCTGGTTAACTGTTCTTGTTAATTTAAGTATATGAATCTAGAACATGGTTTTTGTGCTTAAAAGCTCATTCTGTGAAAGGCTCAGGCCTACACTAAAATCCCGAGTACCCAGTGTAATTGCTGGATAGCTGATAAAGACTATTGGCTTAATAGTTAAATTCAGTTCAGTTAATCCATAACTGAAGGAAACACCTGGCTAACAGGAAAGCTTGGTGTAATGTGTAGTTTCTACCACCCACTTTTAAGCTCTGGGTGGACCACTTTACCAGCCCCACCTAGGTTCCCTTGGATCCTCAGATCACTCACACACACACACACACACACACACACACACACACACACAAACTTATCTTTGATATGCTTTAGCTCAATGGCCTCCCAAGTGCTTTGATTAAAGGCGAGGGCCACCATACCCAGCAAGCACAGATGTATTTTTCAACTCCATTTCAAATAAGGGCTCTTCTAAGTCTCTGTCGGCTGTCTTGCCCTTCCTTTCACTCCCAGCTCAGCACTCTAAATCTGCCCTCAACTTTAGTTGCATTTCTAATCTTCCACCTGCTACCCTCAGCCCAGTCAGGGAAGTGAGATCTCACATGGATGGCAGCTCTGTTTCCCTCCGAAACAGGGTGAATCCTTTTCTCTACTTCTGCCCTCAGCCCAGCCATTGGCCACTAGCATCTTTATTGATCGATCAAGAACCAATTGGGGTATAGGACCTTTAGTGTTCCTTCCTGATCAGAGTATCAGAACCACCTCCTACATCTCACCCATTCTGTCCAATAAGAAACAAACAAACAAACAAACAAACAATTCTTCTCTCAGACATAAACTGAAACCAAAATAATCATGTAAATTACAAAGTATGATATGTAATTACCATCAAGTCTGTCATATTTGTCAATTAGATAAAGTACTCTACTATCATTTCTAACTTAAAGAGTTATAATTCTATCCCTAGATTATGTTTAGATTTTAGCCTGTAACATCATCTGAAAAACCTTGTCTTCCACTCTATGGTTCCATTGGCCACTTCCCCGACTGGGCCTGGATAGCAGGCAAGGGATTAAAAACACAACTGAGACGAGGGCAGATTCAGGGTGCTGAGCTAGGACTAAAGGTAACTGAGCAACTAAAGTTGAGGGTAGATTTAAGGTACTGAGCTGGGAGTGAAAAGAAGGGCATGATAGCCAAGGAAGGCTTAGAAGAGCTTGGCCACATGAAAGATAATCTTGTGTGTATGTGCATGTGTGTCTTTCATTGGCGGATCCGAGGGAACCAGGGTGGGGCTGGTAGTGTGGTGTTTGTGTGTGTGTGTCCTAGCTTAAAGCAGAGTAGGAGGAACTACACGCTCCAGCTTGGCCCAGTTTGTAGTTAATAGTTAAGTTCTTCTCTTTATTCACCTGTCTTAGGCAGGTTCTCATTATGTGGCCCTAGACTGCCTGGAACTCAGAGGTCTTTGGCCTCTGCTCCCTGAGTGCTGGGATTAAAGGCTTTTGCCACCACACTAAGCTTTTCCTTTTTTTTCTTTTTGGCTTTTCGAGATAGGGTTTCTCTGTGTAGCTCTGGCTGTCCTAGAACTTACTCTGTAGACCAGGCTGCCCTAAAACTCAGAAATCCACCTGCCTCTGCCTCCCAAGTGCTGGGATTAAAGGTGTGGGTCACCACACCCAGCAAGCACAGATGTATTTTTCAACTCCATTTCCAATAAGCCATGGCTATGTATACAGTTACAAAATACAATGCAAACAGGCTGGATGGCTCAGCCATTGGGCGCATAGGCAGCTGCTCTCCCAGAGGACTGACACACACACAGTGTCTCAGAATCATCTATAATTTCAGTTCCAGGATAGCTAACACCCTCTTCTGGACTCTATGGGCACTGTATGCACACATGGTTTAGACATGCAAGAAGGAGAAATACCATATACATAAAATAATGAATCTTAACACTCTCCCCACCCTTACGTTGACAGTATTGACCCACAATGAACACAGCTGGTCCTTCCTGAGCCTGGACAAACTTTAGAAGAAACTCAACATATTTACAAACGATTTAATAACACTCTTGAGGATAGTCTGCCCCAGGTAGGAAACAATATAAACATAGACACATTGTTTTCTTTCAAAAGTTACAAAGTTAGTGCTTGAAAATGCTGGCCAGGAGTGGGGGCCCTCTTGAATACCATGGTAGGGAGGAGGAGGGAGTTCATGGCCTAGGGTACAGAGAGCTACAGTCTCCAACCAAAACCAGAACAGAAACCCAGCCGCTGAACAGAAACACTATCTGATGGGGAACTCCAAGAGCTAGTAAGCAGGTTCTATGCAAGAGGACGTGTGTGTGTGTGTGTGTGTGTGTGTGCGCGCGCGCGCACACGCGCACACACCCACATCATTATCCAGCCCCTACTGCTGCCTCAGTAGCGCCTGTTCATCTTCTTGAACTTCTCATAGTGGTAGTCATCTGTGGCCTTCTCATTAGCAGGACGCTTGCGGTTGGGAGGGGACCCTGAGGAGAACAGAGGTTGCCTGTCATGGTGGAACCAGCAGATACTACTGTTCAAGATGAGAACTTGGTTGGAGTCACACCTAACAGCAGCCCCAGCATGGAGGCCACAGAGCTCAGAGGTTTTTTTTTTTTTTTTCTTTTCCTTTACCAAAACTTTCAAACCCAGTCTCTACTAGCTTCCAGCTTGGGGGCCTCAGAGCAACCAATCACTGACTCTACACTTCTCACTTTATCCACAAAGAACCAGTTTGGAACGGGGAAAGTCCTTAATAGGGGTCTATCTAGGTCAGATGCCTTGGTCCCCAGGGCCTGAGCACTGCCCTGCCCAGCAAGGCTCTGCCTTCAAGAGCCACCTGAGTGCTGTCCACAGCTGTACTCACGTTCAGGCTCTGGCTTTTCTGTGTCACCCACTCGCAAGGGCCGGGCTTTGGGCTCTTCTTTGTTTCTTCGGATGGGTGCATTGAGCTCCTCGTGATAAACTGAACAGAGAAAGAATACGGGATTACGTGTGAGGCAAGAGGCAGGACTCTTGGGGACTCATGGTGTAGGCCAGAGGGCACTTCATAAGGCAGGAGGTGGGGCTCCTGGGGACTCATGGGGTGAGGCAGGCAGGGCGCTTACAGCGGTTGTGCTGCACATAGTTCACAGCCATGTTGGTGGGCACAAAAGATGTCTCGCTATCCTTCTTCTTATTCTGCTGCTCTGCCAGCAGCCGGGCCTTGGCATCCTCCGTGGAAATGATGTTTTTTATTTTAGCGCTATGTGAAGAAAGAGAGCCACACTTCATACAAGGGCATCACACCTTTGGAACTGTGAGGCTGGCTAGTCGCAGTGCACCAGGAGAAGTTTGTCCCAGAGCACAGCGCTCTACAGTGCACCAGCCTGCTTCGTGCCTTTAATTCTTTCCTTTTGGTTTTCCCCGACGGGTTTGTGTGTGTAGCCCTGGCTGTGTAGCCCTGGAACTCACTCTGTAGACCAGGCTGGTCTCTACTCAGAGATCCTCCTGCCTTCTCCCTAGGGCAGGGATTAAAGGCAGGTACCACCACAGCCAGCCTCCTTTTTTTCTTTTTAATTTTTTTTGTATGTATGAGTGCTCTGCTGCATTATACCTGCATGCCAGAAGAGAGCATAGAGATCCCTTTATAGACGAGCATAAACCACCATATGGGTACTGGGAATTGAACTCAGAACCTCTAGAACAGCAGACAGTGCTCTCAAGCACTGAGCCATCTCCAGCCGTCCTTTTTTTTTTTTAAAGACACCTTTTCTTCTCTCTCCAGCCCCACTCACTCCAACCCTGCAAAGATTTAATTTACTATATGTAGATACACTGTAGCTGTCTTCAGACGCACCAGAAGAAAGCATCAGATCTCATTACAGATGGTTGTGAGTCACCATGTGGTTGCTGGGATTTGAACTCAGGACCTTTGGAAGAGCAGTCAGTGCTCTTAGCTGCTGAGCCATCTCTCCAGCCCCCTCCCTTTTGCTTTTAAGGCAAGGTTTCTACTCAGTCCCTGTTGGCCTGGAACACAAATACCATCCCTTCTTGCCTTAGCCTCCCCAGGGTTCAGATACCAGTATGTGCAACCCTATGATCATCACTGTAGAACACTTGGCATGGGACAACAAATGTGTTTCTCATGATAAAAGGGGAACACTGGAGTCCAGCAGAGGTGGCGTACACCTTTAATCCCTACGCTAAGGAGGCAGAGGCAGGCAGATCTCTGGCTGAGTAGAGGCCAGCCTGGTCTACAGAGCAAGTTCCAGTATAGCCAGGGCTACACAAAGAAACCTTGTCTTGAAAAACAAAAACGACAAGGCCAGCCTGGTCTACAGAGTGAGTTCCAGGACAGCCAAGGCTACACAGAGAAACCCTGTCTCCAAAAACACCAAAAAAAAGCCAAAAAACAAAAACGAACAAAAACTATGGCTGGGCATGCAGCTCCATGGCAGAGCACTTACCTAGCATGTGGGAGCCCTGGTTCAAATCCCCAGAAATGCACATGTGCATACATATACGAAGCCATGCCCCATGGGGCTGGAGAGGTTAGACAGTGAGATGACTCAATGGTTAAGAGCACTGACTGCTCTTCCAGAGGAACAAGCTTCAATTCCCAGCACCCACAGTGCAGCTTACACCTCCAAGATGATACCCTCATCAGACATCAATGCACATAAATAAATTTAAAAAAGAGAGATTATTCCCCATGAAAACGAAACAGGCTGCCTAAGGTTCAAAGCTTGCCAGGCCAGAAAGACACCAGAACCCACAAGCCTCCGAACACTTCACTTTCAGCAGGGCTGCTGCTGACCTCTGTACTTGTTTCTCTGTAAGTGAGATAGGCCTCACAGGGGAGGGGTGAGCCAGCCTTCTACAGAGGAGCAGGGGATCTCACTAAAGGAGAGGCTGTGAAGGCTAAGGAGACACTTTTGCCTCCACAGGCTAGGAGCTCTTAAGTCTCTTCAGCCACAGGGATCAGGGGTGACAAGAAAGCCCCGGAAACAACTTGTTTGAAAGGGCATATCTGCAGGTTTCCAAGGATACCAAGAAGGAGTTCCATAACCTTTGTGAACATGTGTGTGCTTCTGTGTGCATGTGCAGGCCAGAGGACAACTTCAGTATAGTTCCTCAGGAGCCACACACCGTATTTCTTTGAGTCAGGATCTCTCATTGGCCTGGAACACACTAAGTAGGCTAGGCTGGCTGAACAATGAGCCCAAAGGCTCTCATCTCCAGCTGCCCAGTGTGCCCCAATATACCTGGCTTTTCTGACATGGGTGCAGAGGATCAAAGTAAAGTCCTCATGCTTGCATGACGAGTGCTTTACTGAGCCATCTCCCATAACCCAGGACCTTAGGAATGGTAGGCAAGTGCTCTGTGGCTTATCTGTGTAACTGCTAACTGGAAAAGTGTCAGCTCTTCCCAAGGGCAGGGGCACAGCCAGGTTGGGAGACTTACTCTATGCCCAGGTCCACCTCAGGGATGCCACTCAGCATCTGGTTTGACAGCATCTCCTCAGTCTTCTTGGCAGAAGAGACTCGGATATTCTCTGGCAGCTCATAGAGGCAGTCCTCAGCATTCTTGGGCTTGGCTTTCTGCTCCTCTTGCTCCACAATCCCCTTCCTCTTCTTCAGCTCCGTCTCAATGTACTTCATCCTGAGAAGGGGGGCTACAGACTCAGGGGACCAGAATGGCCATAACAAGGCAACTGCCAACCAGCATCTTTAGTGAAGAACGCTTTACATTTAATTTTGTTATCTATGGATATTGGAGAACACGTGTACCACAACACATGTAAAGTCAGAGGAGTTGGCTCTATCTCTCTACTATGTGGGTCCTGGAGGTTGATCACAGTCATGAGTTTGGCAGAGGACATCTTTACCCACTGACTCATTTCACCAATCAATGTGTAGTAGTGTACACTATCTTGTGTGCCTCGTCCTTTAAAGGATCCCTAGTTGCTAGTCAACTGTCCCTTTAAAAATTCTTAGCTGTTAGAACTGCTTGACTCTATGACCTTCAGTGTTGGTTGTCTCTTGGATTTCTGGGAACAGAACAGGATATAAGAAAGCTAGCTGAGGCTGGGGATGGGGTTGGCAAGTGAGAAGAGAAGGCAGCTGGTACAGAAGATTTTCTGAGGAGACAGCTGAGACAGGAGAGGCTGAGCTGAGCTGGGAAAACTGGAGAAGGAACTGTTTAAGCTGACTGTTTGAGAACTGAGGGAGGAGTGGTTGGGAGAGACATTTGAAGGGGCTGGGCTGGAAACTAGTAGGAAAGTTAGCAGGGAGTTAAGAGAACTAGTCATTGTTCTAAAAAATGCTAGCCGTTTTACAGATGTGGGGGAAATTTTTGAGATAGCTTCTCATCATGAAGCCTTGACTAGAATTGAATTCATTACATAGATCAGGCTGGTCTCAAACTCACAGAGAACTGCCAGCTTCTATCAACTGTTAAGATTAAATATGTGTGTCAACACATATGCCTCCAGCGAAAAAATTATCAGTTCATGAAAAAACTAAGAAGCCTGGCGGCGGTGGTGCATGCCTTTAATCCCAGCACTTGGGAGGCAGAGGCAGGAGGATTTCTCAGTTCGAGGCCAGCCTGGTCTACAGAGTGAGTTCCAGGACAGTCAGGACTACACAGAGGAACCCTGTCTCGAAAAACAAAAAAACAAAAAAGCAAAAAAAAAAAAAAAAAAAAAAAAAAAAAAAAAAAAAAAAAAAAAAAAAAAAAAGAAAAAGAAAAAACTAAGAATAAAAGTAGCTGGAAGTTGTTAAGACAGTCTCACAATTTTCTGACCTAGTTGGCCTCAAATGTGAGGCCCTTCTAACTCTCCGTCTCCTGTCTCCTTGGTGTGGGAATTACAGGCATGTGAGTTCTGAAAATTTCAACTCAAAACACAAATGTACACTGGAGATTATGATAATAGATCTCCTGGGCTGACCATATCCAAGGCTCTTTTAATACAGAAAAATGGCATTATATTTTTTCTCTCTATCTCCTTTTCCTTCTTTCTTTCTCTCCCCTACCCCCTCTCACCAAGATAAAGGAAAAGTGAGTTAGAATTCCTGAGTGGGAAGGGTTCAAGGGAGGGATACTCTGGTAAGGTACTCTGGTACCGTGTTTTAAAGGTCTTGATGACAAAGATTGACAAGTACATGATAATCCTTGTGTTTTGAGGAAATATCACTAATCAAGAAAGGCAAGGGCTGAGGATGTAAGGAGAGAGGGCAGGAAATATAAATGCAAACAAAGAACCACCTTTGAAAACTTTCACAGATCCCAAGCCTGAGAAGTGGGGGAAGACACAGCCAAGAAAACACGAGAAGCTCCATCTGTGACCAGACATGTTGGAATGTCTGGCTGGGGCTCAGCTACAGTACTTACAGACAACTGGACTCTCTGGTACCTACATGTCTGCATCCTCATCCCTCCGGTTGGTCTCTGCAGAAAATGATGTCCCCAGGTGCAGATCCTCCTCTTCACTGACCCTGAGAGCAGGGAGCAGGTGACAGTCATTGAAGACAAGTTACAACAGAACACACATGAAAACATACTACATGGGATGGTAAGCAAAGAGAAAGAATGCTAGACATACATGCAAGCAAGAAGGCAACATCGGCTGATATTTTGGGAGATGAGTGCATTTTTTTTTTTTTAAAGATTATTTATTGTATGTACGTAAGTACACTGCCACTCTCTTCAGATACACTAGAAGAGGGTACTGGATCATAGAGAGCCACATGTAGCTGCTGGGAATTGAATTCAGGACCTCTGGAAGAGCAGTCAGTGCTCTTAATCACTGAGCCATCTCTCCAGTCTGAATGCATGCTTTCTTTTGCAAACTTTTATAATAGTTAAGTTCCCGTGTGTGCAAAGGTTGTGTCAGGGTGCCCTACTTTTTAGCTTTTCCCCTTTGTCTCTTGAGATGGGATCTTCCTAGCCCAGAGCTTATTATTTTGGCTTGATGTGTAGGCCCCTGGGTCCTCAGGATTCATTGTCATCTGATGCTGGGGTTACAGACATATGTGAGGGTCAGGGTCTCTTCTCAGGCCCTCTGCTTTCCTCCCTATGCCCTAGTTACTTAACTACACTTACATATTTTCTTGTTGTTTGCTTTATTTAGAGAGGGTCTAATGCAGCCCAGGCTGACCATGATGACCTTGAACTCTTTTTTTTTTTTTTTAAAGATTTATCTATTTATTATATGTAAGTACACTGTAGCTGTCTTCAGACACACCAGACGAGGGCATCAGATCTCATTATGGGTAGTTGTGAGCCACCATGTGGTTGCTGGGATTTGAACTCATGACCTTCCGAAGAACAGTTGGTGCTCTTCCCTGCTGAGCCATCTCCCCAGCCCCACCTTGAACTCTTAATCCTTCTGTTTCCATCTCTAGAGTGCTGGGTTTTCAGAGTATTCTTTTC
>NW_022196897.1:18854893-18888218 GCF_008632895.1 Mastomys coucha
ACTCAGAAATCTGCCTGCCTCTGCCTCCCAAGTGCTGGGATTAAAGGTATGCACCACCACTGCCCAGCCAGTGTATTATTTTCTAACTATGTTTTCATACAAAGCTTCTCCCCATGTTTGAAAAAATGAACAAGGCCCTTTTACAAAAGAACTCTTCTCTCTTGGCTCTGAGCCCTTCATGGGGTTTGTCTGTACCCTTGGCACACTTGTGGTAAGCTCTGTACAGGGTGTCCCTCCCGGTCCCTGAGCACTCAGGCCCAGGTGACAGCTTTGCACCCCACCTCCTCCACTTACTTGTCCTTGCCCCGCTCCTTCAGTTTCTTCATGTCCACCATGCCACCTGTTGCCATTTGGAAAGGATCATCCTGCAGAAAGCACACAGGTTAGAGCACACATCTAGAACAACAGCAGCTCAGTAAGTGTGATTATCTGCCAGTGTGCTGGTACACATGCATACGTATGCGCACACACATGCAGGCCAGAGGTTAATACTGTGTTCTCATCAATCTTTCACCATGTTTTTTCATTTTTCTGTATGTATATGCAATTGTGTATTTTGTGTGGGTGTGGAGGCAAGAGGCCAAACTCAGGCATCCACCTCAATCACTTTCCACCTTAAATTTCAGAGACAGGGAACTTACTGATTTGGGTGGACTGGTTAGCCAGCCAGCTCTAGAGATCTATATGACTCCACCGGACCCCCTGGTAGGAATACAAATGTAAGCTATCATATATGGCTTTTATGTGGGTGCTAAGAGCCTGACTCAGAACTTTAGCATTTTAGCCACAGAGCCATTCCCTCAACCCTTTGACTTATACTGTGAGAAAGGATCTCTTAGCTTGCTTATTCAGCTACATTATTCTCTCTGCCTCCCCAGTGCTCAGATTATAGTCACGTGCCACAATTCCTAGGTTTTCATGGGATGACATGGACTCCAAACATGGACTCTTGTGCTTACATAACAAACACTCTAAGCTATCTCCCTGGTACCATGGTTATACCTTAAGGAGAGCAGCCAATACTCACCACCAGAGTAGTCTCCTCTTGAACCTTCTCTCCCACCAGCAGGGCAGCCGCACTGAGCAAAGGAAACCAAACCACAGAAAGAGAAACAACACAAAGACAAGGAAGAAATCAGTGTGCTGGCTAGCTTTTGTCGATCCGACATAAGCTAGAATTGTCTGGAAAGAAGAAACTTCAATTGAGAAAGTGCTCCATCATGCTGTCCTGTAGGCAAGCATGTGGAGCATCTTCTTTTCAGTGACTGTGTACAGTGCTCCTCCCCCTGGGCAGGTGTTGTATAAGATAGCTGGATGTGAACAAGCCAGTAAGCGGTGTTCCTCCAGGTCTCTGCTTCAGTCCCTGCCGTCATAACTGAGTATGATCAGGAGGGGTACAAGTCGTTTTGGTCCCGGTCACAGTAGGAGGAAGCAAACTGGGACAATCGGGTTTGCAGGCTGGAACACTGATGGACAGGCATGACTAAAAAAGTAGTGGGTAAGTAGTTACAAAAGCCAAAGAAGAAGCCAGTGCTCCACACACTGTGAATGGTGGGGTGTGTTTGTGGGGTGTGCGGGGAGAGGCAATGAAGAGCTGGCACACACTCCTGCAAAGCCATCTGATATTCTGGAAATCACAGAGTAAGGTTCTGCCAGTCAAGGGAACTGTAACAGAAGACAAAGAATACGCACTGCAGCTTTCTCTGATAGTGAAAATTTACCAAAAAGACCTTAGAAATTGAAGTCAAGGCCTGACAGGGTCTGAGCAAGCACACTAGCACTGTGCTATGCCCAACACTTTTTGTTTATGACACAGGGTCTCACAGTTGCTCAGGCAGGCCTTAAACTTGTGACCTTTCTATTTTAGCCTTCCATGTAGCTGGGACTACAGGGCTAGGCCACTAGGATGGGCGTTGCTGATGCTGAGACCAATTTCACTCTGCAGGCCAGGCTGGCATCAAACTCATAGTAATCCCACTTTTTCAGTTTCTCAAGTCTGGGAGTATAGGTGTGAGGCACCACACCAACCAGTGGATCTAGTAAAAAGTTATAGTGCATACCCTGGCAATGCACACAATGTGGAATTCTAAAAATGTTTTCTGGAAAACACACACCATGGCCAGAGGCTCACAGTATTATGATTTAATTCTTTAAAATCATGGGATAAAAGTAGACAAAATTATGGTCTTCAAAACTAAAAAAGAAACAGGTGGGAAATAAATGCTGTCTCTCTAGCTCAGGTTTTTTCTTTTTCTTTATTCTTTTTAAAATATAGGGTTTTGCTATGCAGTCTAGGTTGCCCTCAAACTCCCTATAGTAGGATTGCAGACATGCACCAACCACCAAACCAGACTATTGCTTATTTATTATACTTTTTTATCTAAGTTTTTCAAATTCTTATCTTTCAACATGTTGTCAATCTCAATTCATCAGTGCAATTAAAATTTTGAGTTAGTGACCTGGAGCAGACCCAGAGACCATCAGGCTCAGGGCATGTGACAAACATTTGTAAAAAACCTTAGTCTCCTCTATGATCAGTGGAAGTGTATGTCAAGAGAAGGGACTATGTCAAAGGAGAGATTTGTGACTGTGACCCTAACTGGAAATTTTTCTTTGTCATCAATGACGCCGCGACCACCCCCGTGGTGACCACCCCCGTGGTACCCACCTCACCCCATTTGGCCTCTTCCGCAAGTTCTGCACCTCTCGGGTTTCTTCTAGTTTTAGCCTAGGGAAAAAGGAATAAAAAGTGATGCATAGGTTGAGAGACCAGCGGAACTCAAAAAGCCAAACTGCGTTCTAAGGACATGTCCCTTTGCCGAGTCCCTGACACGGTGCTGATCGTCAGTCTGACCCATGCGACCCCGGCGCACCTCTCCCAGCCGCGCGGCCCGGGAAATGTAGCCCTATCCCTAGGAGCCTCTGAAAGACAACAACTCTGGCTCCATGTAAAAGGTTTCAGCGTGGTGCTGGCCGGTAACCACTCCCAAGCCTGTCTCACTTTTCCTGGTCTGTGAAGACCCTACCCAACACGTACCGAACCTCCTCTGATTCTTGTTCATCCTCTTCCGACTCCGAATCAGCCCGGCGCCGGCGGAACGTCTTCCCGGTGATCCGCATAGCGGAATCAGACCCTTGGCGCAGCGTTACCAGACGCGTAGTAAAGGGAAGCTCTCTCTTCCGGCGCGCAGAAGTGTCGTCAGAGCGCAGGCTGCAATCAGATTCTCCACCGTCTTGCCAGGCCACATCCCAAACCCGGGCCCCGCCTCAGCAGGGCAGGCACCCACTTGGAACGCCAAAAAGCAAGAGCTGGCACCGCGCGTGGCCACACCCTCGGCTACGCCCCAGCAAGTGACCAAGCTCACCGCCGCCAGCAGGACAGCCTTGGAACCACACGGCGACGCCCCAGCAGCACGGCCACTCCCCCGATTCCCAGCATGCTTGGGCACTCCCCGCTCGCAGGGCCACGCCTCCGACGTGCCCGGTACCGCCCTCTAGTAGGCCGCGACCTGTGACACCGCCCCCGCCCCGCCATAGGCTCTCCCGATTGGACGTCTGACGGTGAGGAGGCGGGGCGTGCCGGGCAAAGCCACAAGACTCTACGCAGCGCCGCGGTGGGCGCGCTTGACTGACAGGCGGCGCGGTTGCGACGGCAGGTGAGTTTCTGACGGCTGCTGCCTGCGGCCGGGGCTGGGCCGCTAGAGCCGGGATCATCGAGCAGCCGCTGGGAGTAGGGGAGGCCTGGCTTTGTGGGGCGGCCGGGACCTGGTGAGAGGTCCCCGCCGCCTACCCTCCCATCACTGACTCCCGTGCCCGTCCCGAACCCCCACGGCCCTGGCTTTTGAGCAGGCCGCACGTCGCTTGGAAGGCCAGCGCGAGGACACTCGGGCTCCAGGGCTTAGACGTGCATATTTATTTATTCCTCACTCACAAAAGCTGACCACCTTGCCGGGGGTGAATATCAGTCCCGGTGCCGACTGTCCATACCAGGTTGGCCTGCATTCGTCCCTAGGAGGGGTACCACTGGCGTTCAGAGGCCGGGGAGAGCTTGGGAGGACTCCTTTGGCCTGGAGGACTGTTGCTCTGCCATACGCACGCACCTTATACCCCCGAGGTGTTGCGACGGTAGTTAGTTTTTAAAGGTGTCTATAAACACTTATAAGATGGATAAGTGCATGCGTAATGGCTCACATGGGACTTTTAGGGACTCCTTAATTACTAGCTTCCTCTGGAGCAAAGCGCTTCTTACTCTGGCAGGGGTAAGCACTCTCTTCTAGAAGCCTCCCATCTAATCCCACAAAGTAGGTGCAGTTGGGTCTCTCAAAAAAAAAAAAAAAAAAAAAAAAAACAAAAAAAAACAAAAAAAAAAAAACCGAAGCTACCGAGGTGTAAGAGAAGTAACCCGTACTTCAAGTTCCGCAGCTGGGAGGTGAAGCTGGGTTGGGGACAGAGCTTTCACAGCTGCAGAGTTTGCTTCAAGGGACAGCGGGCCTCTGTGGGTCTTCCCTGCTGCTGCTGCAGCTGGTGTTCCAGCTTATGGGCTGGGGGAGGGGCTGATGGAGACTTTTACTAGAAGGCTATTCTAAAGCAGGGAGGGCATGTCTGCCATGCCTTGGCTCTTTTCCAGAACAATCTTTTTTTCTGAAGTTGTCATATTCCCCTTAGACTGGGACAAAGAGAAAACTCGGGATGTCTTGAAACAGCCTTTTGATTTGATCAAAGAAGCATCAAGTATCAAAGTCTTGACCCCACTGGAGATTGGTTCAGCCATCTTCAGATGTAGATGGCAGTCACTCCACACCATGTCTCTGCTGGCTGAAAAAGAGGCTCCTTGGGAACTGCTGCGTGAACCCAGGGACTTGGGTGTACAATTCTCACAGGCTTGGAAATGGTTCTTAATTTCCTTGCCTAGCTGTGCCTTCCTCTTAACCTCTAGGGTAGTGGGCCACTCTGGTGCCTCCAAGGAAAGAGTCAGAAGGTCAAGAGCACTTTGAGACCATCCTCATTTAAAGATACAGAGAGGAACACCTTGTTTGTATCAGCATTCCTATCCTTGAAGCCAGAATGCCAGGTGATACCAACTCCCTGGGCTGTGGCAGATGGAGTTGATTCTTTTTGACACAAGTACCACTTGGAGTGTGGCAGCTGGCAATTTGCTGGGTGAAGAGGCTGCAGCCACTCTGAGTAGTGTTCTTGGAATCGAGAGTACTCTAGAAGGTATCCTCCAGGAAAGTGAGGGGTTTTCCTCAGATTTTAGTCTGGCATGGGAGGTGGGAGGGGTGCTGACTTTCTGGGGGGCTGTATAAATGCTCAAGGAGCAATCACATCTGGGATGGCTTTGTCATGGTAAGCATTCAAACGTGCTTGTTTGAGCTGGGTAATGTTGGCATGTGCAGAGGCAGGCAGATCTCTGTGAGTTCCAGGACAGCTAAGGCTACCCAGAGAGACCCTGTCTCCAAAAACCAAATCAATCAATCAATCAATCAATCAGGAAAAGAAAGAGAAAGAAATGCTTGTTTAAAGGACTGGGGATGTGGCTCCATTAGTAGATTTCTTGCCTAGCTTGTGAGATGCACCCTGGGATCAATCTCTAGGATGCATAAACTGGGTATACTGTTTCATGCCTATAATCCAAACCCTTGGAAGGGTCAGAAGTTCAGGTTCATACTCAGCTACATAGAGAATTTTAGATCAGCCTGAACTACATTTCACTGTCTCAACACCAAGAAGTCATTAAACAAACAAACAAATAGATGTGGTGGTACATGCTTTTAATCCCAGTACTTGGGAAGCTGGGCAAAGGCAGACAGGCAGATCTCAGTTTGAGGCCATCTTGGTCTACATAGTAAGTACCAGGTCTCCTAGCTCCAAAGGAAGCTTTATCTTCCAAGCCTCTCCTGAGGCATCCTCAACAGAGCAGTTCACTGCTCTACACAGCTTTAAGAAGTTCAGACCATCACACCTTTAATCCCAGCACTTGGGAGGCAGAGGCAGGTGGATTTCTGAGTTCGAGGCCAGCCTGCTCTATAGAGTGAGTTCCAGGACAGCCAGGGCTACACAGATAAACCCTGTCTCGAAAAACAAAACAAAACAAAACAAAAAAACATAAAACAAAAAACAAAACAAAACAAAACAAAAAAAGCAAAACCAGGGCCTTGCTGGAGGTGAAGATTGGCCCTGCGTCCACTAGCTTGCCCATTTGGGATTTAGGAGCCACAGTTCATTTAGAGTTTGGTCGTGGCTCTCAGCCCCTTTCCCCACCTTTGGTGATGGATGATGGGTTGCATCCTGGCCTCCCAGGGTAGTATTGAGGTCACCCTTGGGAGAGCTCAAGACTTGGAGCTGTTAGCAGAGCTCCTAAGGTAGGGTCCCTGGTAGGCAGGAAGACCTAGAGGTGTGAGAAGGGGGTAAGAGGTGCCACGCAGCTTAAGAATCAAAGGGAAGTAAGACTGGGACATGGAGGTGGACAGTGTCTAGAATTTGGGGCAAGAGTGAGAAAAGGAAGGTGCACAGTGTCAGCGAGGGACGTGGCGTTCTGGAAAAGGGCTGTGGTTGGCTGGGGTGAGGATCTGTGAGTGGTGGCTGGGGGAACCTGTGTGGGCAGAGGCTCGACAGGGCCACTTTCAGATCCCAAGGGACCAGCAACTCCCTGGGAGGCGGAAGAATATTACCAGAAGCTCTGGGGAAAGTGATGAGTAACGGGCACCTGGAGCTGCCAGGCCTTCAAGGGAGTGCGCAGCCACAGCTGCCCCTCCAAGGCCCCGCCCCCAGCCTGCTCCTGAGGGTGAGGCTCCTGGGTTGCCTGCTCACTGTCCTTGCAGGTGCTGCATCTTAACTCAGGTCCAGTGAGGTGTGTGCTCTTTGCCTCTGTCCTTTCTCTATAGCTCTAGACATGGGAGTGTGGTCTAGTGGGTCCCTGAGAGCAACTGCACAGTGGTGAGGTGGTGTACCCAGCACCCTGTACTTTTAACAGTGATGAGCCCTGATCCTCCTGCCTTCGCTGATTATTGGCCTTTTTTCTTCATTTTCCATATCCTCATTTCCTAATGTCACAGCTGCTGACTCATGGAAAAGTGAGCACAGGTATTCTGGCCCCTTTATGCCCAAGATCTCAAGCAATCAAATCACTAGAGAGAGGAAGTCATCATATACAGCCAGAGCATGGGTTTTCTCCTGCAAAGCCTCTGCAGTGGCTATTCTCCAAGGCCGCTGTGCCACAGTGTGACAGGTGGGCCTGCTGAAATAACCAAAAGTAAGGCTTGAAAGTTCTGGAGCTCAGAGCTTGAGGTGAAGGTGGCGTCAGTTGACACCTTTATCTTGTGCTCGTGTGGCCTCGCTGAGTGACAGCTCCTCAGCTTCTCTGTGCTTGAGGCTCAGAGATTTAAGTCCCACTCCACCCTCCATAGAGATCTAATTTTTATTTAATTATCTTTCCCAAGTCCATACCTCTAAGTGCCCACAAATTCTAGGGTGCTGGTGCTTAGGAAGGGTCCTGGGGAACAGTTCAGTTGTTACCAGTGCTGGGGAGAACTCCTGTGCAAATGTGGGTATGTGGTATATGCCTATAATCCTGGCACTGGAGATGGGGAGATCCTGACCAGCCAGCGTAATCAACAAGCTTCAGGCTCTGTGAGAGAAACTGTCTCAAGAAACAAGGTGGAAGGCTCCAGAGAAGTGACATCCAAGGTTGGCCTCTGGCTTCCACACGCACAAGTACACATGTGCATCCTCATCCCCACTATTATCTAATGTGCACTCCATAGGCTAGCTTGCTAATTGTTCAGTGATGTTTTGCCCACTTTCTTGTAAGAGAAGAGGGCCACCTTCTCCCTCACTTTCCTCTCTCCTCTATGTTTGTGGTTTTAGGGTTTTGGTTTTGGTTTTGGTTTTGGTTTTAGTTTTTTGAGACAGGGTTTCTCTGTGTAGCCCTGGCTGTCCTGGAACTCCCTCTGCAGACCAGGCTGCCTTCGAACTCAGAAATCCACCCGCCTCTATGCCACCATCGCCCGGTGTGATTTTAGTTTTTGTTTGGGTATTAAAAGCATGTGTCACTGTTTTTTTTCTGTTATTGTTTGTTTGTTTGTTTAGTTGGTTGATTTGTTTTTGTTTTGTTTGCTTAGTTTGGTTTAGTTTTTTTTTTTAAAGGGTTTATTTATTACATGTAAGTACACTGTAGCTGTCTTCAGACACTCCAGAAGAGGGCGTCAGATCTCATTACCGATGGTTGTGAGCCACCATGTGGTTGCTGGGATTTGAACTCAAGACCTTCAGAAGAGCAGTTGGTGCTCTTAACCAAGCCATTATCACCAGCCCTGGTTTAGTTTTTTTGAGGCAGGGTTTCTCTATAACACTGGCTGTGCTGGAACCCTTTTATGCACCAGATTGGCCTGGAACTCAGAGCTGCACCTGCCTCTGCTTCCTGAGTGCTGGGATTCAAGACTTGTGCCACTGCTGCCACCACCAGGCTGGTGGTTTTTTTTTTTAAAAGTGATTTATTTTATTAGGTTTTTTTTGTTGTTGTTGTTGTTTGTTTGTTTGTTTGGAGAAAGGGTTTCACTGTGTATCCTGACTAACTAGAATCCATTTCTGTAGACCAACCTGCCTCTGCCATCTTCCCAACCCTCAAGGAGTAAAGATATATGCTGCTACACCTGGCTTTTTTTTTTTTTATTTTGTGTATGCGCGCACATATGTGTGCATGTATGAGTGTGTGCATACGTGTGTGCATGTGCATATATGCATGCATATTTGCACACATCTGTGTGTGTGTGTGTCTCTGTACACTCTTAGAGAGGTAGGTGTGGCATTCCTCTGGAGCTGGAGTGACAGGTGGCTGTGAGCCACTGTTGTGAGTGTTGGGAACTGAACTCAGACCCTCTGGAAAAGCAGCAAGCATTAATGGCTAAGCCATATATCTCTAGCCTCTATCTATGTATTTTTGAGGCAGGATTTCACTATGTAATCTGGCTAGCCTGGAACTTAAATGTAGACCAGGCTGGCATTGAAATTACAAAGAATTCACCTGCCTTTGCTTCCCAAATGCTGGGATTAAAGGCATGTACCACCAGTTTTACACAGTGTTGGGACTCAAACCCAGGGTTTCATGTATATCAGGCAAGCATGTGTATCCTGTGCCAGCTGAGCCATAACCCTTGCCCTGTTGTTGTTGTTGTTGTTGTTGTTGTTGTTTGCCCTTCTCTATAGCCCAGACAAACCTGGAATTCAAAATCCTCCTGCCTCAATAACCTGAGTGCTGAGTTGATAGGTGTGTGCCATTACTTGTGGGATTACTCTCTCATTTAAACTTCCTTGTATGCAGCTGTAGATGGCATGCCCATGCTCCAGAACCAAATGCCATAGTAATGTACAGGTGACAGCAAGTGATGCAGTGGGGTTGCCTTGTAGGGTCCATGAGCTCAGCAGCTCTGGTTCAGTTGAGAGTTTGCCGGGTGGTTTAGAGTCAGGTTCTGTGTAGACCTATACCGACTGTTGGTGAGGTTGACTACCCTCTGAGCAGCCAGTGCTTGGTCCTGGACAAACTCAGCAAAACCCCTCCTGTCTCTTCCAAGAGAAGATTCTGAGGCTTCTTAGCCACTGGGCTTTTTTTCTCTCGTGGGGCCTGCGGTAGGGGATGAGTTTGAAACGAGCCTGGATTGTACAGTGAATTCTAGGCCAGTCTAGGCTGCATAGTGAGACTTTGTATGGGAAAAAACCCTGTCATTATCCTTCTGTTCTGATCATCAGAATCCTAACCAGGCTCCCCAAACCTTGTCTCATCCCTCTGGAATGGTGTCATTGGGACTGGGACTCTAAACCCTACCCCTGCCCAAAATAGTCCTGGGCCAGTGCTAGCAGGCACTTGGCCTCTACACTGGGGAATAAAACCTGGCTTCAAGTTAGGTTTGGAATTTAGAACTTTGAACCCTCTTATTGTTGTCATGTGGCCATTTTCGAAGTTACCTTCTAACTGCCCCTCCCTCTTTGAACTGCCCACATCTGGGAGACTGTGTCCCACACTAGGAAGCAGGGAAGTGGCTTGGTAGTGTTTTAACCCCTGGTGGCTGAAGACTTGGTGCTCCAAACAGCTCAGGGGTTTGGAAAGGCTTAAAAGGTGACTCGAGGGACTCCGTGGCAAGAACGGAGACAGGTGTTCTTGTCCAGAGAGGCTGTCTGCCAGTTCTTTTTTTTTTAAGATTTTTATTTTATTTTCATTTTTTTTATGTGTATGAGTACACACTGTAGCGGTACAGATGACTGTGTTCCATCATGTGTGTGGCTGCTGTTGATCTCAGGACCTCTGCTGGCCCCACTCGCTCTGGCGTAATTTTCTGCAGCTGTCTTCAGACGCACCAGAAGAGGGCGTCCGATCTCATCATGGGTGGTTGTGAGCCACCATGTGGTTGCTGGGATCCGAACTCAGGACCTTCGGAAGAGCAGTCAATGCTCTTACCCGCTGAGCCATCTCGCCAGCCCTGTCTGCCAGTTCTATACCTGTCCTGGAAGCAGGGTGTCACTGTCCATGTGGAATGCAAAGCCTGTGGAACTCCCAGACAGCCCATTATTCATGACTTCCCCTAGGCCGTTTTCAGCCGAGCAGTTTTTAAAGGAGATTCTGTAGGAACTGTTTTGTTTACCCCCAGGTGCTTTGCTGAGGCTTTCCTGCAGAGCCCCTCGCAGCCCGTCACTGTCCACAGAGAATGGATGCTTCAGCCTCCTGTGTGTGTCGCTGAGTCAGGTAGGCCCCACCCACTCCAAGTGCTGACAGGGGAGCCGGCTCTCCAGAAGGCCACAGATTCCCCTTCCAGTTGCTTTTGCGAATGACATGTGGCTCTTGTGCTGGGCATTTGCCATTTGAGATAGAAGAGGGGTGAAGCCGCAGGGCCCCAGAACCCTCAGGATGAAAGGAGGGGGTGGAGTGCACAGAGAAGCTTTGCCTTTGGTTTTTTTTTCTGTAAGTTAGAGAGCAGGACCAGCATGATGGCTCTGCAGGCCCACCCTGGGGACCCACATAGTGCAAGGGAGTGAGGGCTGAAGCCTGGAACCTGCTTTTTGACCTGCCCTCTGGGATGGCCATTGGCGAGACTTGAAGACATTGAGACAGAAGGAACCGTCTCTTGCACTGTGCTGCCATCACAGCAGCCGAGGTGACAGGAAGGGCTGTTACTGGGCTGGTACAAGACTCCGTTCAGCATGGTGTCTGGCTGGAGCTGTGGGGTGGAGAGGGGATATGCTTCGTCCACCTGTAGCATCCAGGGGATGCAGCCCTGACTGGCTATGAGGGTACTCTTGGAACCATTTGCATCTTTGGTCGATTTGAACCTTTCTTGGCAGCAGTTTGAGCCAGAGTCAGTTGTCAACTTCCCAAACTGATTCTGTTGAAGTACTGGAATACTGAAGCAGGTATTTTGTGGGCTTTATTGTTGTTATTTATTTTTAACTGTTTCTTTCTCCCTGCCTTCCCTCCCTCCCCCTCCTTTCTTCCTCCCTCCCTTCCTTTCTTTCTTTCTTTCTCTGTCTGTCTGTCTCTCTTTCTCTTTCTTTCTTTCTTTCTTTCTTTCTTTCTTTCTTCCTTTTTTGTTTTTCTCTCTTTGGAGGCACTGTTTCTCTGTGTAGCCCTGGCTGGTCTAGAACTCACTCTGTAGATCAGGCTGGCCTCAAATTCACAGTTTTACTGGCCTCTGCCTCTAAGGCTCTAAGCCCGGATTTGTTTATTTTATTTTATTTTATTTATCTATTTTATTTTATTGGTTTTTCAAGACAGGGTTTCTCTGTGTTTCCCTGGCTGTCCTAGAACTCACTGTAGACTAGGCTGGCCTGGAATTCAAGAGATCTGCTGCCTTTTCCTCCAGGATTGATGGCATGCACCACTCTCACCCAGCAAGCAGCCAGTGGTTTTTTGTTTGTTTTTTGTTTTTTTGGTTTCTTGAGACAGGGTTTCTCTGTAGCCCTGGCTGTCCTGGAACTCACTCTGTAGACCAGGCTGGCCTCAAACTCAGAAATCTACCTGCCTCTGCCTCCTAAGAACTGGGATTAAAGGCATGCGCCACCACTACCTGGCGCAGTCAATGTTCTTAACTGCTGAGTCATAGCTCCAGCCTCTGTTACTTTTGATTATCCTGCTTCCCAAATACTGGGATTATAGACATGCACCTCTACAGACCTGCCTGATGTCTCCTTTTAAAATAATCAGATTCCCAGAGTTTTTGTTTGTTTGTTTGTTTTGTTTTTTGTTTTTTGTTTTTTTGTTTTTTCGAGACAGGGTTTCTCTGAGCAGCCCTGGCTGTCCTGGAGCTCACTCTGTAGACCAGGCTGGCCTCGAACTCAGAAATCCACCTGCCTCTGCCTCCTAAGTGCTGGGATTAAAGGCGTGCACCACCACCGCCCGGCGATAGATTCCCAGAGTTTTGCAAACACATGTCAGAGTGTCCTGTGTTCCCTTCTCAGCCTGCTGAGTGTAGCTGCCAAGTGAGCCCTGGATGGTCACAGTGCAGCCGCTCCTTCAGGAAAGTTTGGCTTTTTCCAGACACGTTTTCCTTTTTCTTTTCTTTTCTTTTCTTTTTTTCTTTTCTGATTTAAAGAAAGAGAAAGAAACAGAGGAGGGGGACTGAGAAGGGGGGCAGTGTTTGGGATATAAATAATTTGGAAAAAAGAAGAAACAAGAACATTGGGAGGAGTGTCTGTCACATGTGGAGGGACTTAGCTACTCTTCCCTAGTACTTTTAAAATATCCCAGTTTGCTTTTCTTATGAGTATGTCACTTAAACTGAAGCAGCAAAGTTTTTCTGTCCCATGACATCTGTCACCCAGATCCACTGCTGGTGACCTCTTCCACCCTGCTTCCTGGTGGAATAATCTGTCAGTGCTCAGCCACTTCAGTCTTTGTCCTCAGAGGTTCCTGAAGGCAGTGCACTTTGTGCTGCCTTTGATATGGGACCTATCATTAAGCTTCTCCCCTGAGACTGTGGCTTCAGGGCCCTCAGGCTCCCTAGGAGGAAGCCCTGCCTGATCAGAGAAGGCAGCGTGGACAGCCAGCCATACCTCTGTCTGTCCACTTGGTGGAGTTGACCTCTTTCTAAAACACCTATACCTCCCCTCTCCACCCCTCTCCGCCCCGGGGTCTGGATAAGGTGGTTTGGAGTTCCTGAGGGATGGGCAGGACTTCAGTGTTTCCTCACCAGTGAGTCCAAGCCTCACACCTAGTATTGTCCAGTACACTGTCTACTGAACTGAGTCCAGCTTTGACTCCCTTTACCTCTGTGGGCCCTCATACCAAGCCAGCGGGACAGCTGCTCTCTTCTCAGACTAGCTCGGGAGGCCCAGGGAGGCAAGCACCTTACTTTGTTACCAGCTGGTAAGCAGCCATGCCAGGAACCTCCCATCCCCTGTAGTCTTATCAACAGGGGCTGCTGTTAACTTGGGATTACTGTATCTCCTTACAGGGGAGGCTGGCCAGAATGGGAGACGCCAGAGACCTCTGTCCTCACCTGGACTGCATAGGGGAGGTGACCAAAGAGGATTTGCTGCTTAAATCTAAGGTAGAAGAACAGTCCTCAGGAACTAGGACCCAGCCTAAGGCTGTCATGTGCTTGGGGGGACCTTTGTGAGGCAGGGCAGTGTTGCCCTGCCCCCAGCTCTGCAGAGCCTTCTATATGGAATGGCCCTGCTGGCATCTGCTTCAGAGCTTTCTTCCAGACCTTGGATCCTGCTACCATTAATCAGTTTAGATGAAACCCCTGAGGGTTACTAATGGCTCCATCCATTTCCGCTGGCTAGGTACGCAGCCTTCCTAAGGCAGGGATGAGCAGACAGAGGTGGTTCTTGATTTTCTTCTGGGCAAGTGCAGTACTGCCCAGCCTCACCTTAGCCTTCCATGTCTTCTTACAGATGTAGACCTTTCTTTGGGGCATCCGCAGGGGGAAGATGAGCTTCCTTCCTAAGTCACACACAGCCACTGTTGCCTTCTGTTTGTTGAAGTGAAATTCTGTAAAAAGCCCATGGACTGAGGGTGTGACTCTACTGGAGGGCAAGCAAGGCCCTGGGGCTGTCAGCACTTGGGAAGCAAAGCCTGGTGGATCTCTATGTGTTCCAGGTCAGCCTGGTTTACAGAGCAGAGTTTCAGGCCAGCCCCAGCTACATAGTGAGACCCTGTCTCAAAATAAAACAAACGAAGTGAGCAGACCAAAAGGTTTTTCTTCAAAGGAGCAGGAGGTAGGGGATCTGAGTGTGAGGATCCGCTGGGTCTGTCTTCAGCATCTCTCTGGAAATCCAAAGACTTCCAGAATAAGGCCCAAGGTGTTTAAAAAGCGTCACTGGGACAAGGCCGAGAGCAGGGCTGACAGTGAACCCAGTGCAGCCACCCCTGGACTGTGCAGCTGGGCTCGTCCAGGGTGCTGCTGGCAGAGAACTGGGAGGAGCCCTGGCACTCGAGAAGGGGAGGGTCAGTGTGAGTGATCTGCTTGCTAGTCCATTTGAGGTTTAGCTGGGGTGATTAGAGATACCTTTGCAGACATGTTCTTTTAAAAACCCACTCAGATGAAAGTGTCCACAGGCGGTCCACTGGTGGTCCACTGGTGAAGGGCTCTGAAGCCAAGGCCTTTGCAGTTAGTGAGTTGCAGCTAACAGGAGAAGATGCCCTGTGGTTCCCTCCCTTGACCACTAACTAACACCTTTCTCTCCTACCACTCTCCCACAGGGAACCTGCCAGTCATGTGGTGTTGCTGGACCTAACCTATGGGCTTGCCTCCAGGTAAAGGATCCTCACATTCCCAGGCTTGGCCTAATCTGAACTCTGGCCTGGGAATACCTAACCCCAGTGGCTACTACTTCAAGTTCAGGCTCCAGAGATAGTCCCTAGAATGGTTACTCTGGCAGCCATGAAGAGAGACAAAAGAAAACACCAAACTGGAGAGGGCTCTGAGCCAGGCGATCCTACCTTCATGAATTCTGCACCCGTGTGGGGTCTTGGCTGGGGCCTGGCCTTTCTCACAGCCACAATGGCTCCCATGCTGCTTCCCTATGTGTAAACTGGGGGTAGTCACACTGTTCACAGTCCCTCCAGTGGGAACAGGGTAATTCTACAGAGCAGACAGATGACTGTGCTAGGCTCATGTGGATCCTCCTCGGCATCCAGGGAATCCTTTAGTGCAGTGGTTATTGCTCATCAGAGTGGAGGACACAGGTGTAGTGGCATGTGGCTTTACATTTTGAGACAAGCTTGGTCTACATAGCCAGGGCTACATGGAGTCTGTTTTAAAAAAGAAAGGAAGAAAGAAAGAAAAGAAAAATGAGAGTCAAGGTTGGTATATCAAGATGTTCTGCTTTTCTCTGAGGTGTAGAGTTACAAGTAACTTTTACTTTTCTCTGTATTATAAGTAGCATTACATTTTTCTATAAATATGTAGTATATTTTATAATCATGCTCAAAAAAAAAATTTTTTTTTTTTTTTGAGACAGGATTTCTCTGTATATCCCCGGCTATTCTGGAACTCACTCTGTAGACCAGGCTGACATCAAAGTCAAAAATCTGCCTGCCTCTGCCTCCCAAGTGCTGGGATTAAAGGTGTGTGCCACCACTGCCTGGCTCAAAATGTTATTAAAATTTTCTTTTTAAAAGGCCGTGTGTAGAAAAAAAAAAGGCCATGTATAGTGTTACATACCTTTAATCCTACAACTCAGGAGGCAGAGGCAAGCATTTTGTCTGTGAGTTAAAGGCCAGCTTGGTATACATATTGAGCTCTAGGACAGCCAGGGCTGCATAGAGAGGCCCTGGTTTTTTGTTTTTCTTTTTAGAACAAAACAAATTATAAATAAAAAATAAAATCCAAAATAATAATAATTATTATTATCATTACTACTACTACTACTACTACTACTACTACTATTATTAGAGAAGATAGGGTTTCTCTGTGTATCCCTGACTGTCCTGAAAATTAAAGACTAAGCTGGCATCGAACCCAGAGAGATCTGCTTGCTTCTGCCTCCCAAGAATTAAAGGTGTATACTACCACATCTCTGCAAAAAATTTTATTTATTTATTTATTTTTATTTTTTAATTTAGAGTCAGGATCTCCTTACCTAGCCCTGAAGTCCTGGAACTCACAGAAATTAACCTGCCTCTTGAGTGTTAGGATTAAAGGGGAGGACCACCACCTTCAGGGGAAAAAATATCTGCAGAAATAAAAAAACTCCAGGAAGCTGGGTGTGATGATGCACACCTGTAATCCTAGTCTAAGAGAAGCAGAAGCAGGATTGTCACAGGTTCGAAGTCCACCTGGTCTGCACAGCCACCCTGGGTTACCTGGCATACCTTGTCTTAAAAAGAAACCCAGCAGCAGAGCCAGAAAAATGGTGTTAGGAGGTGTCAGCACCAAGTCAGTCTTTACACAAGTTATGGGACCAGTTGTGCCCTGGCTTGTCACTCAGGATGTACATCACAGTACTCCAGGTACCCAGGAGACAGCCAGAAGGGCTCACAGAAGCATGCTACCATTTCATGGGAACCCTTGGTCCTCCAGAGCACAGACGTGGGAGGCTGATACAGCAATCCTATGCTGTGACCGTGGTCACAGCCAAAGGTTATCCTCCTGCACTGTCTCTCCAAGACACTGGCCTGTCCTGGAGACGGGGGAGTGTGGTGGCCACTGTCTTCCAGACTGGGATAAAGGTCCCTGATGGACACTCTGAGCCTGGGTTTGAGAGGAGGGCAGATCTGGAGGAGACAAATGTGAGGCCAGAGGGAGGGTCAGAGGTGAGCAGACCCTATCTTGGGACATTGGGCTGTGTTGAGCTCCAGCTGCTGCCACCCTGTGTTTTGAACACCCTCTGCCCATTCAGTGTTTCTTGCACAGCCCAGGACCCTGGTTCCCGGCCTGTGGAGTAAAGGGACAGGTTCTGACCCCAGCATCTAGGCATGGTGTCTACTTCACTCGGTTCAGGGCCACATTTTTTGGTGGTCACCCTCCTCTTTGGTTGCATAGGCCTGTGTTATTTTAGGGGGGGTAGGAGACCTTCAGTCATATGTTGGATATTGGCAAGCCACACTTGGGGTAGAGTTAGTACTCACTGTACTGACACTGTTTGTGAGTCCCATTCTCACTGCCTCTCTTCCCAGGTCACCTGCCCCTACGTTGGCTGTGGAGAGTCTTTTGCTGACCATAGCAGCATTCATGCACAGGTGGGTGTGGTGGCTGGGAAACCTAGGACATAGCCCTTGCCAGCGGCCTCCTAGCTCCATCTACCTGCCCTAGGCCTTGGTAGCTGGGCCTAGAAGGGAGGACAGTACAGTCACAGCATAGTCATTGCAGAGTTGCTAAGAAGAAAGCAGGTGCAAACCCCCACACTAGCCCTGGCTGGTAGATGGCCTCCTTGGCAAAGGAGGAACTAACCCTGGCTGGGGGTGGGAGGTGGTGCTTGCTGGGGTCAGGACACCTACTTGATCAAGTTGTCTTTGACCTTGTTTTGGATCTTACTCTCCAGGTGAAAAAGCACAACCTGACTGTGAACCTGACCACGTTCCGGGTCTGGTGCTACGCCTGTGAGCGCGAAGTCTTTCTGGAGCAGCGTCTGGAAGTCCACATGCCCAACTCCTCAGCCAGGCTCTCAGAGCAGGTATCCAGCACAGAGCTCAGGCTGCTTGTTGGCAACAGTGTCCAGATGGGGCAGTGAGAGTCTAGAGGAAGTGTGTGGCAAGGAGTTCTTGTCAGCAAGTATTCACTGAGCCCAGTTGTGTCAGGGCCCATGTAGGGCTGTGGGCTACAGCTGAGCTGGAGCAGGGAAGATTGGGTAGGTGCACAGGTCCATTTGCTACATGGGTGCAGTAAGGTCACAGGTAGTCCCCCATCTAAAGTATATCTTGGGGAATCTGAGAGGAGTCACCGCAGTGTGCTCCTTTGTGGAAACCACTGAGAGAGCACAGTCCCTGCAGCCACAGAGCTGAGCACTCCTCAGGATGGGAGGCCCAGCCCTTCATAGGGGCCAGCAAACCATTCTGTCAGGCTGGACAAGCAACCCTGGAAGACAAGACTGTTGTGTATGAGGGTGTGTACAGACACATGTGGTGTATAGACACGTGTGTTGGTGGGTGGAGGAGGTTTGGATGTGCAAGTGGGGGTGTGATGTCTCCTGTCTGAGACAACTAGTCATAGCTCCTTAGTGAAAGCATTTATTGTATACAGTGTGACTGGGAGATATTTGTAAAGGTTTTTATTTCTGATTTTTAAAAAGAGGGGAGAAGCCGGGCAGTGGTAGCGTGTGCCTTTAATCCCAGCACTTGGGAGGCAGAGGCAGGCGGATTTCTGAGTTCCAGGCCAGCCTGGTCTACAGAGTGAGTTCCAGGACAGCCAGGGCTACCCTGACTTTCAAGACAGAGAAAACCTGTCCCGAAAAACAAAACAAAAAAAAAAAGAGGGGAGAAAAGATTGCATTTTTTTTCTTCTATGTATGTATGCACATATGTTTGTGCATACTCATTCAGGAGCAGGGGGTGGGGTGGAGGGAGACAAAAGAAAGTTAGGGGATCCCCTGGAGTTGAGGTAGACAGTTGTGAGCCCCCTGATGTGAGTCCTCTGCAGGAGCAGTGCATTTTGCTAAGCACTGAAATGGCTCCGCAGTCTGGAAGGTTTTCAGGCTGTAACATTGTATAATGTCCATTTTTGTTGTGTCAGGTGGTAAGAATGTACAGATGTGTGGAGTAGTTGGTACTGGCTTGCTCAGGAAACTGGGATTGCATGGTTTTTCTTTGTTTCTCTCCTGCCCCACAAGCCTTCTAAAGGAAGCAGCCGTTCTTGCAAACAAAAGACAAGGCTGGGAGTTCCCAGAGCAAGGTCCCTCCTCGCCCCTCTTGCTTGATGCCCTTCACTTTGTTGGGCTCATTCTGGCTAGCCTAGATGCTGAGGGGCTGTACGCTCTTCCTTGGGAGGAGATGAGTACATCCAGGTCTCCCTCTTCACCCCAGTTTCCTCTCTCTGGGTTTTTAACACAGGACTCCCCACCACCCTCCCACCCTCTAAAAGCTGTCCCCATTGCTGTGGCTGATGAAGGAGAGTCTGAGTCTGAGGATGACGACCTGAAGCCTCGAGGTAATAACCAGCAACAAGAGGAGCTGTTGGGTCAGGCTGGGCATGGAAAGCACCAGGGGCTTGTCTCTGCTGGGCTCCAGCTACCATGGCACAGTGGGCAGGGCCGCAGGCACACAGAATGTGCTGTCCCTGGAGACGTGGTCATTCCTATCTCAGCTCTGTGATGCGCTGGTAAGAGGCTCTATGTGTGACACCTCCTCGTCTGTGTTGATTGGAGCCTGAGCTGGGCAGAGTAGCTAAGGGGCTGTTTATTTGGCACACACAGCCCTGCTTAGGTGTTCCGAGCAGCAGCTCTGCTGACTTCCTGGAAGGTCTCTGGGTGGAACAGTCCTGTTGTGATCTAGTAGGACTGAGGTCCTACGAGAGAGCTCAGGGGGGAGACTTGTGAGGGCTCTTCCCTAGACAGGCCTCTCAGCCCTTTTCCTCCATGTTGTCTGTAGGCCTCACGGGCATGAAGAACCTGGGGAACTCCTGTTACATGAGCGCCGCCCTGCAGGCCTTGTCCAACTGGTAAGTTGTCATCTGAGGGGAGGGCAGGGGCTGTCCCGGCAAAATCTACAAAAAGCAGCAGCCTCCACCAGTGTGGTGCACACTGGCTATGGAATTCCATAAGATACATCTCAAAACCCCTAAAACCAGGCATGCCTGGTGACTGCCGTCCCTTTAAGTCTCATGTGAGCCCTCAGATAGAGGAGAAGGCATGATAGGCAGGTATAGTGTAGCTTACTGCTGGGGGATTTACAGAGCATGTGCAAGGCCCTGGGTTTTACCCCAACACTATGTGCATGTGGCCTATCTGCAAGAAGGTAAATTCATTGTAGCCCCACTCGTGGGGGAACGTAAGCTGACAGTTACTGAAGTGAGTGGTGCAGAACCAAGCTGGAAGAAAGGGTGTGCCAGATGGAGTGCAGGCCTGTTCACAGTTGTGATTGAGAGAATGTGTGATCATTGTTTCATGTACACACACACATGTATGCACACATTCACATACAACTGACACAACAGTGGTAAAGCAAACCCAGCAGCCCTCCCCCTTTCCTATGTATGTTAACACATAGGACACACAGGAAGGAGGGGAAAAAGGGAACAGATATGAATACCTAGAAATGTCTGGAAGGATAGCCCCCAAAGGGTCACAGTGCCTGTCTCATAGTAATATGGTCAGTTGATATTGTTTGCTGTGTGTGTAAGAATATGAATATGTGGTTTCTTTTTTTTTTTTTTTTTTCAAGACAGGGTTTCTCTGTATAGCCTTGGCTGTCCTGGAACTCACTCTGTAGACCAGGCTGGCCTCGAACTCAGAAATCCACCTGTCTCCGCCTCCCAAGTGCTGAGATTAAAGGCGTGCGCCACCACCGCCCAGCGAATATGTGGTTTCTTGCAGTGTGATAACTTCCAAAAATATGCAGAAAGGGGAGTCAAGGAGGTGCCACCCTGCCTGACTGTCCTGCGGTGCGGGCACTTTGGGGAGCAGGGCAGCTCCACCCTGTTCATTCCCAGGGTACCAGCCTCAGGACCTGTGGCAGAAGCTCCCATCTGACTCAGGAAAGAGGGATATTCATTTCCTATAGCTGAGAAGGCCTTCTTGTCTCTCAGCTCTGGAAGCCCACTCTGTAGCAGTCTTTTCCCAGGCCCTTCTCTCTCTGCAGGCAGCCATGTGTTCATGAGGTCTTTTCCTCTGTGCACATGTCTGGTGTTGCTCTGTGTGTCTAAAATTCTCTATAAGGATACCAATGAGACTGGCCTGGCCCTTGTCCCAGCATCCCATAGTAATCTGATACCTACTTAAGGGTCCTGCCTCTCAGGACTTTACTATGAATTTGGGGGGATTTTGATGGAGGCAGGCTTTTAGTCATCTGCAGGGAGGTCTGGGTGTGGTGGCCCTATCTTCCATGGCTGTTCCCACTTTCTTTTGTTTAACTTTGCTCCTTAAAAAAAAGACATTCTATTTATTTAGTGTGAGTGTATATGTGTGGGCACGGGTGGAGTCGGGGTAACCTTAAAAGCTGGCTGTTTCCTTCCGCCATTTAGACTGTCTCTAGCTCCTCCTTAATAACACCATGTCCCTCCCATTTCTTTTCTATCCTGGCTCTCCACCCCCAACCCAGCCCCCCGCTCACCCAGTTCTTCCTGGAGTGTGGTGGCCTGGTGCGCACAGACAAGAAGCCAGCCTTGTGCAAAAGTTACCAGAAGTTGATCTCTGAGGTGTGGCACAAGAAGCGGTGAGTGTGAGTCTGGCCTTGGTTAGATGTGTCAGGTGGGACTGCCTGTCCTATCGGTGGCACATGTGCACTCACTTTGAGCCTGTACTGCCTGTCTAATTTTATCTAGTTCCCTTGGTGAGTGGGGAGACAGAGATACCAAGCATGAGGCATCCATCTTGTTCCCAGCCGCAGAGCTTGTGACAGTAGAGCCAGGGTCTGAGCTGACAGCAAGCCTGGATGGCAGATGTTTTGACAGATGTCTCTCCTGAGGTCTGGAGACCATCTTGCCAGGGTCAGGTCTTGGCTGAGGCTGGAGTTAGGGGTGGGGTAGGGTGCTGGGTGCCTGCCAAGCCAGGGTTGTAGCAGAGTGAAGTGAATTTAAAGATGAAGATTGTGGCTGGGTCTCCTCTGGAAATGGAAGGTGAAGCAGTTGCTTACACACCCTCATTACTTCCCTCTCTCTGTTCCTGCTTCATATCCTGGCCCAAACCCTCACCTTGCTTGTCCTGACCCTCTGGCTTTCCTAGCCTTTCCCTGAAGGCTCTTGTTAGTCACTTTTGGACCTCTGTTGCTGAGCCTGCCTGCTTTCTTAGTCCCTGACTCAGGACCAACTCTACCTCTTCCTCCTGTCCCTCCTTCCAGCAACTGCAAAGGTCTATAGTATTCTTGCTCTGTCTTTTTTCTCCCAAACTGTAATAAAAAGGACCTCAGGCTTCCATAAGCAAGCAAACAAACAGCAGATATAAAAATAAAAAGAGCGGAGTTGGGAGCACTTGAACAGGAGCCACAGGCACGCACTAGGTTGGAAGTGGACTAAGAAGCTGATTGTGTGCTGTTCCATGGTTCAGAGGTCCAAGTTCCTGTGGCATCCTTGTGTATACCTTAGCCTGCTCTTCTATGGGACACTGCTATAGTCCTACTGTGCAACACTTGTGGGCGGGGACGTGGTGGTGATAGATAGTATTTCATTGTACTTTTGTGTAGTTTTAGGTTTTTCAGTGTTGAACATATATTGTTCATAATGAGGAAAGATATATATATATATATATATATATACATTTTACCATGAAATTAAGTAAACACACTACACCCTGGGACCTCTGCTAGCTCAGGCAGAATTGGTGTCTTGCTTCTAGTTGTGGATGCTATGGACTTGTCTCCTGGCTAGTGGGGCCAGTGGAGGTGGTGGGAACAGCCTCTATGGGGTCTGATCTGCCTTGCCCTCTTGCCTTGCCAAATGGTATAGCTTAAGGCTGGCCACCTAGGCTAGCAGGTTTGGTCTCCCCACAGGCCAAGCTATGTGGTCCCCACCAGCCTGTCCCATGGGATCAAGTTGGTCAACCCGATGTTCCGAGGCTATGCCCAGCAGGTAAGCTGCCTAGCTGCTTGAGACACTGGCTTAGCCAGAGCAGACCTCACAGCAGGCAGAGAGAGAGGCCAGGCATCTGTTGTCAGGACCCTTTTTACCCATGAGGATCTGAGGTCTCCCAGTAACACACTGGCCTTTAGCACCACTTTACAGACAAGGAAACTGAGGCTTAAGGGACCACGTCAGCAATGCCAGCCACACAGCCAGTAAGCAGTGGAGAGAGCATTCCTGCCCCTCAGCTCAGGGCAGCCTCCCTAGAGGTTTTTCTTATTTGTGTGTGTGTGTGTGTGTGTGTGTGTGTGTGTGTGTGTGTGTGTGTGTACAGGACAGAGGCTGATGTTGGATGTACTTCCTTAGTTGCTCCCCACCTTATTTTTCTGGGAGAAGATCACTTAGCAACCTGGAACACACAATTAGGCTAGACGTACTGACCAGGACCCTCTTGCCTCTGCCTCCCTAGCTCTGGGATTATAGGCATGCAGCACTATGCCCCACTTTCTTGTGGGCATGGGGTCAGAGATGGGCCCTGAGGTTTACCCAGCAGACACTGTACGTACAGACCATCCTTTTTCTTTTTTTGGTGGGGAGGGGAGGTTTATTTGTTTTGTTGCTGCATGATGTTGATTTGGTTTTTCAAGACAGGCTTTCTCTGTGTAAGGCCATCTTAGAACTTACTTTGTAGGCCAAGCTGGCTTCAAACTGAGAGAGATCCTCCTGCCTCTGCCTCCTGAGTGCTGGGATTAAAGGCACATGCTACCACTTCTGGGAGTTTTTGTTAAAACAGGGCCTTACTATATAAATCTGGTTTTCTCGGAACTCACTATATATAGAGAGGAGGCTGGTCCTGTTTAGAAAATCATGTGCTGGGCATGGTGGCACACTCCTTTCGTCCCAGGACTCTGGAGGCAGAAGCAGGTGGGGCTCTGGAGTATGGGGCCAGCCACTGTGTTCCCTGGAACAGTGGGTTCCCAGGAAGCCAAGAAAGGATGGAAATTATGAAACCAAGAATGTGCCATATGAGTTCCTCAACTCATGTAGAGCCAGGGACTCATGGCAGTCAGAGCTAGATCTATTTGGGTCACCTCTCCACTGTTTATATGTCGGTCCTTCAGATAAAGGGGTAGGCACTGATAGTGCCTTTTCTCTCATTTGCCACCCAATCCATTCTGGAGGCCTCTAAGAAAGTTCAAGCCATCTCTGTTCTGTGAGATGGTGACCCCAGTGACTGGGCTCATTGTATACCCCAAGGGACAATGTCACAGGTGAGCAAGGCTCAGAGATGGTATTCATCCAGGTCACGTAGCACACAGTGGTGGGGTGGGGGTAAGTAGAGCTTAGCCTTTACCACAAAGTGGCCCTTATCCTGGACAGAGCTGTGCTATCTTCAGGTAGGGTGGACACCATCCAGTGGTGCTTCTTGGCTCTTGGTGACATCCATCTGGATCCCAGCAGAAACTGCTTTTCTTGGTCTTTCAACTTCCCTGTAGACATTAGCCATTTCCAAGTCTAAAGCAAGGCATAGCTCTTGGTGGCCATAGGCTTCCATGTGCTTCCATGTGGCTTGAGAACTCTTGTAAAAGGAAGGAGCAGTGGGAGCTGGCTGAGGACTTGTCTCCATGCAATCCTGACCTCTCCGGGGGACTTCCATCCAAGGCAGAACCCACTTCTCTCATGTGCTCCAGGAGTAGCTTGAGGGTCATCAGGCTGCAGTGTGGCTGTGTCCTCCAATGCCCTCAGCCCTTGAGGTCAGCTGCCATCACCACAGTAGGGTGGCTCTGCTGGTAGGCCACCTCCTAGCTTCCTGCAGGGCTGAATTAGGCACTGTGTCCTCAAAATTACACCATATTTGTAGGGGAACCAACTGAGTTCATGTCCTACCCATGTGAGTCAAGAGAGTGGGACTCTGCATCCAGGGCCTCTCCTGTCACTGTGTCACACACAGGGTGTGGCATGTGAGCAAGCAGGAAGATGCAACAGTAGAGAAGGGATCAGTGTGGTTGCCTGTGTTGGGTAGCATTGTTCAGTGTAGTACTCTTGACAGGTCTGGTCTTCAGTGTCCTGCACTTTCATCCTTCTGGGCTCCCTGCCATCCTGCTGACTCCTGCTTAAGGAGCAAAGAGACCTCAGTGGCTAGATGTGGCTGCTCATCCCTCTTCCAACACTGTCCAGAAGCAGAGTTGGAGTTGGTTCTATGGTTTATACCCAGGTCCCCTGGCTGTGTGACCTGGGAAGAGCCCTGTAGTTATCTTTGAACCTTGGCTGGAAGGGGCCTGGAAAGAACTATGGTGAAGGCTACCTAGGGGACTAAGCTGCCTGTCCACACACACGGTGCCTGCCTACCTTGTAGGTAGAAGCCGCAGTGTCCATGGTGGCTCCTCTCTCCCTGGAAAGCTCCCATGACATGATCCTGGTTGCAGGACACCCAGGAGTTCCTACGCTGCCTGATGGACCAGCTTCATGAGGAGCTCAAGGAGCCCATGGTAGCTGCTGTGGCAGCACTCACTGATGCTCGGGACTCAGATTCCAGTGACACAGACGAGAGACGTGATGGCGACCGGAGCCCATCAGAGGACGAGTTTCTGTCGTGTGACTCGAGCAGTGACAGGGGTGAGGGTGATGGGCAGGGGCGTGGTGGAGGCAGCTCAAAGGCTGAGATGGAGCTGCTGATCTCAGACGAGGCAGGCCGAGCCATCTCTGAGAAGGAGCGGATGAAGGACCGCAAGTTCTCCTGGGGCCAGCAGCGCACCAGCTCTGAGCAAGTGGATGAGGATGCTGATGTGGACACGGCCATGGCCTCCCTTGACGACCAATCCAGAGAGGTCCAGCCACCATCACCAAGGTCCAGCCCCTGCCAGACCCCAGGTATCAGTCAGCCATGTCACTGGTTGGGCCACAGGGAAGTCATAGCCTGTAAGCGCTGTGTCTGTTGCCTGCCTAGCACTAACATGCTGTAGCTAGAGGGTGGGGGAGACTCAGCCCCTGAGCCCTCCTCAGGCTGGGGACAGCCACAGCCTTGCCTAGTCTTGAACCTCAGGTGGAAGTGTACTTGATAACATCCTGGTGTGTTGGATAGGGTTGGGAATGGACATGCAGGAAGATGTGAGGAGTCAGGCTAACGCCTGGAAGGAGATGTTGGCAGGCTCTCTTGCTCTGGCCTCAGGGCTGGCATGGAGGGCTCTAGCTTGGCCACCCTGGCCCAGAACTTCCCCTTCCTGTCCCCAGAGCCAGACAATGAAGCCCACATACGCAGCTCCTCTCGTCCCTGCAGCCCTGTCCACCACCACGAGGGCCATACCAAGCTGTCCAGCAGCCCTCCTCGTGCAAGCCCCGTGAGGATGGGGCCATCATACGTACTCAAGAAAGGTTCGCGGGCAGTAATGAATTCATCCGGGGATGACATAGTGACCAGTTTGGGGCACTTCCTCTGTCTAGGCTGTGTGCTGCTCACTTGAGCTCTTAAACACTTGTAACACACAACAGCCTTGGGATGTGAGAGGGAGCCCCATTTTATAAACAGTAGCAAGGGGTGCCAAGGAGGTGAAGTGTGTAAATAGTGAGGACTCCACAGTGTGGCTGAGGTAGCCACTGTCTGTGCCTGTGCCTGCCAAGCAGGGAAGGCTGGCCTAGTCCTGTGCTGTGTTCCCAGCCCAGGTGCCAAGCACTGGTGGCCGGAGGCGGAAGGAGCAGAGCTACCGCAGTGTCATCTCAGATGTCTTCAATGGCTCTGTCCTCAGCCTGGTGCAGTGTCTTACCTGTGACCGGGTAGGTACCTAGGGGAGGCTGGCATTGCTTACCGCCTGGGTTCTCCCGTGGCATTCCCTCCCCCAGGAGCAGGCTGTCTGCTTCACCTATCTGAGCAGCAGACACTGACAGGATTGGGCAGCAGGCTGATCTTCACCATTTAGGTGTCTACCACAGTGGAGACATTCCAGGACCTGTCATTGCCCATCCCTGGCAAGGAAGATCTAGCCAAACTCCACTCTGCCATCTACCAGAATGTACCAGCCAAGCCGGGTGCCTGTGGGGACAGCTATTCCTCCCAGGGCTGGCTGGCCTTCATCGTGGAGTACATCCGACGGTATGCCCATCCTCCTGCTAGCTGGGGTTTCCAGTCTGGCCTGGGTTTCCTGGGTCTACCAGCAATGCAGGGACAAGTATTCATGGGGCCATGGAGAGCCCATGGATCAAGGGAGCTGGAGGCCAGAAGATACAGAGGAGTTTGCTGGGTTCAGGGTCTTGGTCACTTTGGGATAGCCTGGACTAGACACTCCTTGAAGGTGGAAGACAAGTGGCAACCCAGAGAGTGACCAAGCAGCACATAGAAATGAGGCAGCATCTCACCTGCCAAGGCCTGATCTGAAGAGTCACAGGCAACTCCCTTAATCCCTGAGGAATCCCTGAGGTAGCTGTCCTAGGGAAGAGCAGTAAACTCCTCCCCACCAGCCTTTGTGTACAAAATGTCCAGCCCTGGGCTGAATCACGCTACCATACAGCTCCAAGTTGACTGGACCTACAGCACTTGCCATTTCTTGCCTGTCTACCTAGGTTTGTGGTATCCTGTACCCCCAGCTGGTTTTGGGGACCTGTTGTCACACTAGAAGACTGCCTTGCTGCTTTCTTTGCTGCTGATGAGCTTAAGGGTGAGTGGCCTGGATATAGGGAAAGGGGATTGTGTAGGGCCCATTGGGAGCTGTGCCTCAGCTAGCCTGCAGCCCAGGCCTAATGGATCTAGGGCCACTTTGCTTTATGGAACTGACCCTGTTAGGTTCCACTGATAACTTACTGGAGGTGCATACTAACAGCCCCAGAGCTTCAGAGGTAGAGGCAAAAGATCGGGCTTTAAGGTTATTCTGGGCTATATTGTGAGCTCAAGACCTCACTACCTGAGGCCTGAGCTACATGAGAAACAAAAAAAACAAAGGAGATAGGTAAATGTTCACCTGCTGTGTACCAGGGCATGCTTGGACACCTGGCCTCCTAAACTGTTGCCTTGGCTGTTGCTCTCTTATTTCTACCAGTTCAGTGGGCAGAAAGGATGTTTCACTTTAGGCTCTGTGCTTCCTTGATTAGTTTTTTGGTTTTTGGTTTTGTTTTGAGACAGTCTCATGTAGCCTAAGCTGGCCTCAAATTCATTGTGTAGACTGGCCTTAAACTACTGATCCTCTAGCCTTTGTTTCCTCTAGCTGAGGTTGTTGGTGTATACCACCATGACCATCTTGAATGCTCAAATGTAGTTTAAAACTATTTATCAGCCATGCAGTGGTGGCGCATGCCTTTAATCCCAGCACTTGGGAGGCAGAGGCAGGTGGATTTCTGAGTTCTAGGCCAGCCTGGTCTACAGAGTGAGTTCCAGGGATATACAGAGAAACCTTGTCTCGAAAAACGAAAAAAAAAAATCTGTTTACTTAGTGTGTGTGTGTAGACCACATATCCTAGTATGAAGTTAGAAGACAGCTTGGGAGGTGATCTGTCCTTCCAGCATGTGGGTCTTGGGATCAAACTCAAGCACCTTTACCTGCTGATCCAGGTATCAGCAGTCTCCAGTTGTAAAAATACACCGCATTTTATTAGTTTACAAACAAGTATTGTACATATTAAGATCATTATGCAGCTGCTACCACCTTCGTTCTCACAATATTTTCAACTTGCAAATATAAAACCATATCCATCAAATAGTTCCTGTTCCCCCTTCTCCAGTCCCTGATAGCCAACGTCTACTTTGATGCCCACCCCCAGTCTCGCACATGTAGCATTTTTTTTGTGGTGTAGAGGTTGAATGCAGGACCTTGTGTTTGCTGGGCTTGTGTTCTAGCGCAGAGCCACACCCCAGCTGGTCTACTTTCTGAGTGTGAGACTGAGGCTTCTGCCTCTTCCTGTTTCCTTACAAGGAGCATGATGTCCTCAGAGTTCACCTGGTGGAAATGTGTGTGGTGCTGCAGAGTTTAGAGAAAGACATAAGATCCCATGGGACTGGAGTTACAGACAGCTGTGAGCAGCCATATGGATGCTGGGAATTGAACCTGGGTCCTCTGGGAGAGCAGCCAAAGCTCTTAACTCCTGAGCCATCTCTCTAGCCCTACCGTTGGTTTTCATTCTGTTAGTTGTTGTATTGATTCACAGAAGCTTAAAATTTATATTGAGACAGGGCCTCATAGTGTAGCCCAGGCTAACCTCATACTTGCTATGTAGCTGAGGATTATTTTGAACTACAGATTTCCCTCCACCTCTTTAGTGATGAGAATATGGGTGCGTGCTACTACACCTAGAATTTTATAGTCTTAGCACCTACCTTTACTTAGATTTTTGATCTATTTTTAAAAATATTTTTATTGCTATATGTGTATTTACAAGCCACATTGTGCAGTTGGAGGCCAGAGGACAACTTGAGGGAGTTGGTTTATTTTGTAAGCAGTGTGAGTCCGTCACCTGCCTGCTCTCAGTATTGGGTCCCTTCCTGCTTTGCCTCTACCTTTTCATTTTTTTAGCCACACCCAGAAGGGAATGCTTCTAGGGTCAAATATTCTGGTTTTGTTTGTTTGATTGGTTGTTTTTTTTCTTCCTGGTACTATCTCTGGAATCCTGTCACTTCCTGCCAGTTTTCTTTCCCCCTGAATATAATTCAGATTTGTCCTTTTTGTCCCCATCTCCTATCCCTGCTGACCTCTGGCCCTTTGCTCCCCTGTGTAGGTGACAATATGTACAGCTGTGAGCGGTGTAAGAAGTAAGTTGTTCTTGGGGGCCTGTCCCCAGCTTCCTGTTCCCAGAATCCTCTTGCTTACACTTGACCCTGGGGTTCCCTCAGATAGCCATGTTGGCCTCCAAGGTGACTAGGACTGACCAAGACTCTCATGTCCTCCTCTGTAGGCTTCGGAATGGCGTGAAGTACTGTAAAGTCCTGTGTCTGCCTGAGGTGAGTGAGCACCCCTGGCCTTGTCAGATGGAGGTCCATGTGGATGGGTGCGTGAGGGGCCTGTGGGGCCGGGTGAAGACTCATCCTGTCCTGCACAGAAAGCCATGAAACTTGCATGAGAGACCCCAGGGACAGTTGACAGAGGGATCCATCGTGGTAGGTGTCCCCTGAACTTGAGTGCATTCTTCTCTTGGGGGCTTGCTGAGGTCTCCAAGTGAGCAGTGTAGCAGTGGTTGGACAGTCTCCTGTAGCTGGAACAGAGACAAAGCCCAGGCTACGGGCTGGATGGTGTGCTGGAGAGGCTCCTCAGAGTCCCCAAGCCAGTGTCAGAATTCTTGGGAAATAAGCATAGCAAGTTGGGGCAGAGTAGGCTCCCTACAGGGACCAGTCCCTCAGGCAGCCACACCATAGGCTGCCAGTCCTTAGAAGGTGGGGCTGTTAGCTCCCATGTGTAGGTGTCTGACGTGTGTGGTAGATTCCATGTAGATCCAACAGGCCTGGGCCTGTGCAGGAGCTTATCTATGAGCTTCCCTGTCATCTCCTCTAGATGCCCAGCGTGACTGGCACCTGCCCTCTCCCCTCAGATTCTGTGTGTCCACCTGAAGCGCTTCAGGCATGAGGTGATGTACTCCTTCAAAGTCAGCAGCCATGTCTCTTTCCCCCTCGAGGGACTTGACCTACGCCCTTTTCTGGCCAAGGAGTGCACATCCCAGGTCACCACCTATGACCTCCTCTCTGTCATCTGTCACCATGGCACAGCAGGCAGTGAGTATGCCCCCACCAGGCCCCTCTTGCAGTGCCTAGGCCCTGTGGTCTCCATAACCTCTTGCTTGTCTTTCAGGTGGGCACTATATTGCCTACTGTCAGAACGTGATCAATGGGCAGTGGTATGAATTCGATGACCAGTACGTCACTGAGGTCCATGAAACAGTGGTACAGAATGTGGAGGCCTACGTGCTCTTCTACAGGTGAGACTAGGGGGCCCTGATACATGTCTCCCTGTGGCGGCAGTCTGAACTTTTTGTGGTGTCCCAGCATGCTAAAGGGTGGCTCGGCATATACCGTGGCCAAGGCATGGCTTGGTGTCCATGCACAACCTGGCCCTAGCTGGTGGCTCATACTACACCCTCCATCCCAGGAAGAGCAGTGAGGAGGCCATGCGTGAGCGGCAGCAGGTAGTGTCCCTGGCTGCCATGCGGGAACCCAGCCTGCTCCGCTTCTACGTGTCCCGAGAATGGCTCAACAAGTTCAACACCTTTGCAGAGCCAGGGCCCATCACCAACCACACCTTCTTGTGTTCCCATGGAGGTGAGCAGTCTGTGCCTGGGAGAGGTCTGAGAGTTGGGGTGGGGTAGGCCAAGCCCCAGCTCCCTCCCTGTGCTTCTCTTCACAGGTATCCCACCCAATAAATACCACTACATAGATGACCTGGTGGTCATTCTGCCGCAGAGCGTCTGGGAGCACCTGTATAGCAGGTAAGTGCTGGACCTGGCTGGGTGGCAGCACAGCAGCAGCCCCGCCTTCTCCGAGTTCCAGTGAAGGAGACAGTGAGAATCAGCCAGCCTGTGGGCTCTGCCATGGAAAGCCCTTTGAATATTGCCTTCAAGGCTGAGGTTGGTGGTGAGCTCCTACCAGAAGCCTCTGACCTGCACCCAACACAGGCTCCCTGGTGTGGGGCTGGGACTGGCCACTTAGAGACAACTGATCTAGCCTGGGGACTTCCAGGATCAAGTGCAGCAACACCAAGAGTAGGCAGTTCTCCCTGTAGCCCAGTCCAGATCCAGGTTCCTGTGGAGCTGGGTTTGTAGGATCTGTCTTTGGGAAGGAGGGTCTTCCTACCAGCTGCCAGTGGGTGGTGAGAAACAGTCCCTTGACCTGTAAGGCCTCAAGGCCGGCAACCTCACTTCCTACCTGCAGCCTCACTGCCCTGCACTCGGGCCACGAGGCCCCTGGTCTCCTTGGGATGAAGCAGAGCTCTAGATGCCTTGAAGAGAAGCAGACATAGGGGACCTTTGCCAGCCTTTGTGTTTAAGAGTATGATAGAGCTAATGGCTGAGGGCACAGAGGGACCTCTCTGCTGATGCTGGCTCTCTCTCTTCCTTCCCGAGCAGGTTTGGGGGCGGCCCTGCTGTGAACCATCTGTATGTGTGCTCCATCTGCCAGGTGGAGATTGAGGCCCTGGCCAAGCGCAGGAGAGTGGAGATCGACACTTTCATCAAGGTTCTTATGGGTAACAGGGACCTGGGGACCACATGCAGTCAGGCTATGAGTGGGAGTGCTCTGCAGAGTAGTGGAGGGTAGGGAGCGAAGGGCCCTCAGCTAGCGACGGCATTGGCCGTAGTGGAGTGCAGTGTGCTCTACTTGTGCCTTGGCTCAGTGCTTCAAGCTGAGTGTCACAGGAGCACTGCTGTCCCTGGGGAGCACTCCTAGCTGGGAATTGTTAGACTGTCATGTGGAAGGTGCCTGAGACTCATGGAAAGTGTGAGAAACTTGCTACCTGGGGAGTAGAGTCCTGGCCTGTCAGGAAAGTGGCTACTGGGACAGGGGTTGCTGGGGGTGGGGCCATGCCCATCCTCATACTGGTTACAACAGGACATAGGATGGGTCCTCACGCATTTAAAATAGTGGGAGGTCTGCTTGTGGCCATGGAGAGGCACTAGTGCTAGCCTGTAGGTGTGGCTTAGCACCTGTGATGCTCTGGCATCATGGACAGCTCAAGCACTGGAGCTGTTGGAATGGTGAACCATGTGAGCAGATGTTCCATCTAGTCAGTGAAGAGAGTAGCGTCTGCTCTGAGAGCTAGTTGGCCTGAGAAAGTGCTTATCTGCCATGACCTGGTTGCTCAGTGGAGGAATTGGCCTCTTTCTGTAAGATTGATTTCGTGTGTTTGGATGTCTTGCCTGTATATATATATGTATGTATACTATGTGTTGTCTGGTGCCCTCAGAGGTCAGAGGAGTGTGTCATAATTGGAGTTATGAGTGGTTATAAGCTACTATATGGTTGCTGGGAATTGAACCCAGGTCCTCTGCAAGAGCAGCAAGTGTTCTTAATCACTGAGCCATCACTGCAGCCATATGAATTTTCTCTTTTCTTGAATGTGTCAAGGAGTCATTGATTTTCTGCCTGGGGTATCCAGTGTTTATGAGAAGCTCAGGGCCTGGGGTGGGACTTTGGGAAGTCATGAGGAGCGGGACAGATTGGTAGCCTCTGCCTGCCTTCCTGCAGCTGAACAAGGCATTCCAAGCTGAGGAGTCTCCCGCGGTCATTTACTGTATCAGCATGCACTGGTTCCGCGAGTGGGAGGCTTTCGTCAAGGGGAAGGACAGTGGTGAGTAGCGGCCCAGGCCTTCTGGGCTAGGACCCACCTAGCAAGTCTTTAGTGCTCTATCCCAGGGATGCAGAGAGCATGGATTCCTCCAGGCTGGCTCCTCTGCTCTCCTAGCCACTGTGGTAGAGCCCCATTCCAACCTGCATCCCCTGTCTATTCCTGCTGACCCCTGAGCAGCTGCCCCTCCTTCCTGCAAGGCCATACTTGACCTTGGGGTTTGATTGCCTCCTTGGTGGATAGTTACAGACCCTTAGGAAGACTAGAGGACTTGTTTGACCCCTTGGATTTGCAGAAATAAAGACAGCTTTGTAATAAGAGAGCTATCAGGATTCCTCAAAGTCACCAGTAAAGAGTAGCAGAGCCGGGCGGTGGTGGCACACGCCTTTAATCCCAGCACTTGTGAGGCAGAGGCAGGCAGATTTCTGAGTTCGAGGC
>NW_022196897.1:18888321-18895324 GCF_008632895.1 Mastomys coucha
AAAAAAGAGTAGCAGACCTGGAACTGGGCCACCCTCATAGCCAGGCTCTTGGGGGCCTGGCAGGTTGGCAGAGCCCAGGAGTGTCATGTGATAGGCATTTGCCGCCTCCTTAGAGGATGAACAGCTGGGACTGGAGAGTGTTGGGTCATTGTTCCCCAGAACACTGTTCCCTGCTGGCTGAAGCAGTCAGCGCCACTGTGGTTGGGAACATAGGTCTGGGCTTCTGTCCGTGGCCTGGCTGCTGGCCTTGCCTTCCATCAGCTCTGAGCTGGGTAGCATCTCCAGCTGCCCACACCTCTGTCCCGTGTAAAAAGTTCTCATTTCCCATAGCTGCTGAGGGTTAGATGAGGTGGTGGACCAGGAAAGGGCGCTCAGCTCATGGCAGCTCCCACTGAGGCCCGTCACCAAAACACTAGTCTAAAACAAATGCATGTCCCCTGCGTGTCCCCTTTTTTTGGGTCCAGCATCCTGAGAGGTTGTGTTAGAATCAAGAGGAAGGCTTTGGTGCACCAAGTGTCCTCTGTTAGCCATGGCTCTGACCTGAGGCCAGGCTGGCCTCTGTGGGCCCTGAGTAATAAGCCTTAATGAAGACTAGTACTATATGAAGGCCTATAACACTGCGCTGTCTATTCCAGAGCCTCCCGGGCCCATCGACAACAGCAGGATTGCACAGGTCAAAGGCAGTGGCCATATCCAGCTAAAGCAGGGTGAGTCTCCCAGGACCCACTAGCCCAGCCACTCTTTTACCTTCAGACCACCATGTTACCATGAGAGTTCCTGTCCTTCCAGGAAGCTTTGCTATCTGTTTCAAAGTCTTATCCAAGTCCAGCCCAGAGGCCATGTAGGGGGATTTCAGGTCCTTGGCCTCTGTGCAGGTCCTCCAGGCCCTGCACAATACCCTGCCTCTTGTATCCCCTGCTAGCCTAGTTGATCCTTAGTCCTCTGGCTCTGGGAAACAAGAGTCAACAGCCCAAGACATGTCCTCCTGGGCTCTTACAGGCATGACATTTCTCTCTGCAGCAACTTTTGGGAGGGCCTGTGTTTACTCTCCATCCCCTCTGGGGCACCATCCCCATTCTCATCCCTAGGGTTCCCTACCTGGCAGGTGTTTCCCCTGAGAACTGGTATACAGTGTGGACTCTGTGTAAGTGTGCCTCTCCTATTCTACAGGGGCTGACTATGGGCAGATTTCTGAGGAGACCTGGACCTATCTGAACAGTCTGTATGGGGGTGGCCCTGAGATTGCTATCCGGCAGAGTGTAGCCCAGCTCCCAGACCCAGAAAGCTTGCATGGAGAGCAGAAGATTGAGGCTGAGACCCGGGCTCTGTGACTTGGGCCACCCTGAGTTGCTGTGGCTGGCCCTACTCCTCCTCCAGACAGCCCTGCATCCCTCTAAAGGCTGTGTCCTGCTGAGTGCCCACTGTCCCTGAAGGCTGGTATTCGACATTCCCCAGAGGGTGTGTCTGTGCCCTGCAGCTGAGCTGCTGTGTGCCTGGTACTGAGGCTGAGAGCGGCTGGTCCGCCTTGAGAGATGCTGTGCTGGGAAATATATCCACTCGGACTTCTGAGGACTTTGACTGTCATCGCTGTGTCCCCAATTTGCCCTCTTGCTAACTTGGGCTCAGCTTTTGTCCCAGGGGCCCCATGCTGCCCCTTAGCTAATGCTGACCCCTGGGATGGGGGGCCAGGAGCGGCTGCCACTTTTTGGGTATTATCTGCTGTATACTTGGCCCAACACCTTGGGGACTCAGAGAGGTTGATGTCCATGCACAGGGGCGGAATGGATGTGGGGCTCTTTGTGTAGGCCAGCAGCCCCTATGTAATGATGGAGGCCCTGGCTGCCTGTGTGTGTTCTGTTGACTACTCTTGTGGTGGGGACAGAGAAAGGGCAAGCTTTGCTGTAGAGGGTAGAGGACCTGCCACCTTGTCCTGCTGAGACCACTGGCAGATTGACTGTCATTTGCCCTGTGAAGAGACTCCTATACCCCTAGGAAGAGGGAAAACAGATACCTCATGCACTGGCCCACTGTTTGATGCTTGTTCAGCCCTCTTTGCAGTCTAGAGTGAGCCTGGTTCCCTGCACACCCCCCCGGCCTTGGCGTCTAGAGCCAACTCTGAGGAGATGTGACCTGTGGCCACTCACAGGCATGTTGTCTAGAATGTCCTGCCAGGCTACTGCAGAGGCACTGGGACCTGCGGAGCCTAGAGAGACTGTTCTGTGTCTGAGGTCCTGGAGAAGCCTAATAGAAGAACTTCCAGGGCAGGGTGTTCAAGGCTAAGTCTGGGGTAGTGAGGGGGGATCCTGGGACCCAAGAGGACTCCAGTGGCCACCAGTCTCTTCAGAAGTGGGCACCAGCAGCTCAACCCCAAAGGCCTGGGTGTTTAGTGTCCCACTGCGGTGGTTGGAATGTGGATCCATAGCCAGCTGCTGCTGGGACCTGCCCTGTTGGCTGCTATATTTGAAGTCTCTATTGTAGAGCCCTTAGCTCATTGCACTACTGTGACACAGTCTGGTTTGTGTTCAGAATGTCACAATAAATACTTGTTCCTCTCCTGCCCCTAGCCTGTACTGTGACACTGTGGTGTCTGCCTTCAGTGGTGATAAACACAGCCAGAGGCCCAGTGGAAACATCTGGGAGGAGCTGGATCACTTGAAACACCTATAACCCACCAACCCCACAGGGGGTCCAGCAGGGATGCGATAGTGGCCAGCATGTCCCACATGTTGGCTTCCCAACTCCAGTCCCATCTATATTTGCTTTCTGGGGGAGAAGAATTAGAGTATGTATTACTTTAAAAGCATTGAGTTAGGGACTTGGGCTGTAGCTCAGTGGTCTGGCATGTTGTGGGTCCCAAGTTTAATCAGTCCTGTGTGGGAGAGTTGACTGTGGCCATTGATGTCCCATCATATTGAAGGGTTTAGGAGTGCAGAATAGAAACCAAAGTTAAAACCTTCCCAAAGCCAGAAGTAATAATGTATACATCTCTAGCCCAGCATTTGGAAGGCAGAGGGAGGAGGGTCAAGAGTTCCAGATCTTCCTCAGCTACATAGTAAGTTGGAGGTTAGCCTGGGCTATAGGACTTCATCTCAAAATAAACTCCGTTAAACAAACAAAAAAAACCATCCGTAGGGCTGGGAATGTATCTCAGTTACTAGAGTATCTATCGGATATGCATGGAATCCTGGGTTCAATCCCCACCACTTCATCCAGGACTGGTGGAACCAGCTTGAAATAGAAGCTGCAGGATGAGACGGGTCATCCTTGGCCACCTGATGAGAGGCCAGTCTGGACTACATGAGCCCCCACGCCCTGCCTCTGTTTACACGTTACAAGTTACTACATGTGGGTGGCTTCCTAAGGTGAAATTCTGTCTGGAGTTATTTCTGGGGCTTGGCAACTGTGGGAAGATAAGCAAGCTAGAAATAGATCCCAATTTGCCTCAACATACATCTGTAGATTTTCTTGAAATAAATACCCAGCTCTTAAGAGGCTCTGGTGAACCTATATCTAGCCATTATTTACCCAAGCTGAGCAACAGAGGAAATTCCTGGGGGCTGGGGAGGTGGGGCCAGTTTCTAACCCTAGGGCAGATTCTTTGAGGAAGAGCCAGGACGGTGCTTCTCTGTGGAAGTGGGTGACTATTCCTGCAGAGCAGGTGGCTGGCACTTGGGGACCCATGCAGGTCCTAATTGTCTGCGGTTCTGCCCAGACAATTTGCAGGGCTGCATCAGCAAGCACGTACTTTCCGCCCATGTACTGCTTTAGATCCAGGGCAAAGACAACCATCCTGAGCCTTCCACTACCTAATTTTGACCCAGAAATCAGAATTTTAGCATCAAGTTTCCTCTCTCTTCAGGACCTTGCTTGATGGGGCAGGGGAATAGGTATAGATGCACTAGTACTGACCTGCAGGGAGCCTGAGAAAAGAGCAGCTAACCTTGAAGTGAGTATGCCAGGACCACTGTGGTCCTCAGGTGGAAAGCTGTGTGTATGCGTGCGTGTGTGCGTGTGTGCGTGCGTGTGTGTGTGTGTGTGTTTGTGTGTGTGTGTGTGTGTGTGTGTGTGTGTGTGTGTGTGTGTGTGTGTAGGTTCTGGAGCACTCAGCAGGGCTCACCTGGACCATTAGAGGCTACACAGACTGTTTGGTGCTATCCTTTTCTGGAACACTGTCCAGTAGGACACTGCAAGACTGGAAATATCCTTCCTACCTGCCTGTTTCTAAGGACAAAGGCAGTTTGTCCCTAGTTGATGTCACTAAAAACCCAACTAGACAGAGACAGGTATGTTTCAGTCGGTGACTGATGGGTACCTGATGTGACTGGCGACACAGTGGGGGTACTGGGTGCTGTACTGGGTGCTTGCTGGCTGCCTTCGCATGCTCAGACACAGAGGGAAGGACTGCAGCAACTGAGCAAGTGAGGATTCTTTTCGAGTGATGTGCAGAGTCAGAAGACATCTACCCCTCCAAGCTTAGTTTACCTTTTAATTGTTTGCTGAAACAGGGTTCTGCTATGTTGCTCAGGCTGTCCTGGAACTCCTGAAAGCTGGGGTTACAGCTACACCCCACCATGCCCAGCTGCCATATTCACTGCCCAGCCACAACCTACTTTCTCAGGACACATAGTGCTCATGTTTGATAGCAGCAATTTGTCCTTTCTTTTGATTCACTGATTTTGGGAGTGTTGGTCATCACCAGGGATAGAACCAGGGATAGTCTAGGTCGCCAGGCACAGCCACAAGACTTCTACTCTGCTGCCTCCATCCCCTGAGCAATTCTATTGCCCAGCAGCAGCAGTTAAGAGTGTGACTAAGAGGGGGCTGGTGAGATGGCTCAGCAGATAAGAGCACCGACTGCTCTTCCGAAGGTCCTGAGTTCAAATCCCAGCAACCACATGGTGGCTCACAACCACCTGTAACAAGATCTGACGCCCTCTTCTGGTGTGTCTGACGACAGCTACAGTATACTTATAATAATAAATAAATCTTTGGGCTGGAGTGAGCAGGGACTGAGCGAGTGGAGTCTACTGGAACGAAAGCAGGGTCTACCAGAGTGAGCAGGGTTTACTGGAGTGAGCAGAGGTCCTAAAAGTCAATTCCCAACAACCAGATGAAGGCTCACAACTACCTGTACAACTACAGTGTGTACTCATATACATAAATAAATCTTTTTTAAAAAGTGTGACTAGGGGTCTGCCCTGTGGGTCTCACAAACCTGTAAACAAACATGAGGCTCTGATATTGGAGGGGGCAAGAGGAGATGAGGGATTCCCCTTACCCCAAATCCTCAGCCTCTTAGGCTTCCTCCATAGTCACTGGTTAGGGATGCTACTCCAGTTCTGCTTTCTTCCACTAGGGGTCGACATTCCCTCAACAAGGCACCTGGGGCCTGGGTGTGGCCAGGAGAAGCTGGGTGCTGAGGGTACCTGGGCCAGTTGGTATTTCCAGAATACTGGAGAAACCCAGCCCAAGAGCATGTGGCTGTTCTGATCTTGTGAATTAAGAACTTATCTGCAACCCCAGTACCAGAATAGGAACTACAGCCCACCTCCTGGTTTGGAGCCATGTCACCTGCTTTGTCAGAGTCAGAGCCAAGGAGACACCTGGTTCAGATACAGAGTCCTTTCTGAAAGAACAACCAAGTCTTCAAAGAACATTCTGGAAATGGCTTTCCAAAATTAATCTTTTGCTAGCAACCATCACCTGGTGCCCTCCAATACATTGTCCCTGTGGAGAATGGTGATTTATTTACTAGCCCAGAGCAGTCTTGAACTGGTCCTGGCCCTCCTGTCTACCTCCTGAGTAGTACAGGCTCTCAAAGCCAGCTGTAGGACCTTGCTCTCCAACAGGCAAGACAGTACCAGGCATATGCCACCCACCCATTTTAAAACAAGGTCTTACTATGTAGTCCTAGCTGGCCTCAAACTCGCCATGTAATCATGCTAGCTTGGAACTCACAGAGATCCTCCTGTCTCTGCCTTCTGAATGCTGAAATTGAGGGTGTGTGCCAACACTCCAGGCCTGCATGTGGTCTTTTAGAGCCAAAGGGTGCTGACTTTGCTTATAGATCTAGCCTAGTTATAAGTGGACGGTGACCATGTCCTCCCGCTGCTTAAACTCCTACACACATCAGCATTCCTGAGGGCAGAGGCCAACCAGCTGGAGAAGCAGGAAAGGAAATCCTGACTGCCAAGGAGCCATCCCCCATCAGCACTCCTCCCCCCATGCGCCTGCCATTCTTGGACACAATGTGTCACTGTGATAAGACTTGGAAGTGACATTTATAGATAAGGTGGTCCCTAGCCCGAGTACAATGACTCCTCGAGTTTACACAGTGATAGAGAAGGCCAGAAGTCAGCAATCAGCCCTGGGAACGTCTGTGACTGGAGTCCCTCCCTCCCTGAGAGTGTGTGTGTGTGCGCGTGTGCACATGCACAAGTGTACTTTTTTATGGATGAGTTCATCAACTTACATGTATAGAAGACCAGATCAATATCATTTCTGTCACTATCTTAAGTTGTTTGAGGCAGGTCCTACTGTGTAACCTTGGGTGTCCCAGCTAGCCTTGAACTTACAGAACTCCACCTGCTTCTGCCTCCTGGGAGCTGGGATTAAAGGCCTGTGTCTCTGAATTTTTGAGCCACCAGTGGATGGCTGGGATTTTCCTGCTTTTGTGCCCATCCCCCTTTAGTGTTGAGGGTTCAGGCACCCACTTGATGTGCTCAACTTTTTACCCACTAAGCCCCAGCCCAGTGTTATTTCTTCATACAACAGAGAACCATGTACACTAGAAGTTATACTTTATTTAACATTGAAAGGACTAACATTTAATTACATGGGTAACAGTGCTCTCTACTGAAAGCACTTTGTTTGGTTTTAATTCCACCTCCAGAGTCACAGGCGAGTCCAGGACCTGACAGCAGCCAGGGCCTTCCCAACAGTGCCATGCCCTCAAGGCTTAGAATTAGCACTCTCTCTCTCTCTCTCTCTCTCTCTCTCTCTC
>NW_022196897.1:18895735-18940437 GCF_008632895.1 Mastomys coucha
TTTTTTAACTTCATGTGGACATTCTACTTTCACTACAGATGTCACCAGAAGGCATTAGCAGCCTCCCTGTGTGTCATTTGGGCTGGTCCCCTGGCTGAGCATGCTTAGCCTAGAGGGAGGGGCCATTGCAGCTTTACATCTGCATAGAAAAAAAAAGCGGTAAATGTCAAGGTTCTTTTATTTTTGCCTCTAAGTCATTTGCAGGGCAGGTTCTTTTACAGTGAGTCATTCTTGTATCAGCACACTAGCAGCTAGGGGTGACAGGCAGTGGGTCCTGGGGACAGGGAGTGTAGAGCATCCGGGAAAATCCTGCATTCCCTTCCCCCCACAACCGGTACAATTCCACAGGATTTCCACGGCAGACCATCTATGTCAGAGAACGGCCTGAAGACAATCCTCCATCCTTTCTGGATGTAAGGCAGTCCAGGAAATTAAAAAAGAAGTGAGGGGACACAGGGACAGGCGTAGGCTTTAACAGTCATCTAAAGAAGATCAATCGGCAGCCTCTCCATTTTATCTTGTGGCAAGAGCTTTTCTTTGTCTCTGTGAACAGACCTGTAAAAACCACTCTGGCTCTTGTGGAGGGGACAGTGGTCAGCCCAACTTGGTAAAAATCAGAGGTTCTGAAGTTAGATGCCTGGTAACCTGCTGGAATGGAGCCGCCTGGACCACAGGTCAGATTGTGTCAGAGCTGAGACCCTGCCAATCTTCACTCTTAGGTACCAGGTCTCCATACAGTCCCCTAGGTCTTCCTCATGTGAATCTAAACTGCCTCGCAGGGGCCCCAGAGGGCCTTACTTGGGAGGAGGTGGGGTGAAGAAAGCCTGTTGCCAATCCTTGCTTGCTCTTGAAACCCAAAGCCAGGCCCCTGTCAGCTGCTCCTCACCTTCTGCTGTGAGGTGGACAGTGCTGTTCCGCAGGGCGCTGTTCTGCAGGGTGGTACATCAGCCCCAGTTTCTGGAGAATGTCAGCATTTCCACAAACCATGGACAAAGCACAGGCCCCAACCCTGAGGACTTGCCTTCTCTGTCCCTATCTCTCTGATTTTGTAAGATTTCTGTATCTTTGATCCTCTGACTTGATGCTAGCTAGCTAAGCTACCGCCTGTCCAGAGGAAGCCACCAACTTCTTCAAGCTCATACTTGTGGGACACCCTTCACAGGGGCCTGTGGCCAAGTCTTGAGTACTTCTGTACTAGGGGAAAGGAGAGAAAGAGTGGCTCAAAGGTGCAAAGGACCTGCTCGGTTCTCCCCCAAAGCTCTACCATTCTAGGAGAGAAACAGCTTCAAAAGCAAGCTCCATCTATCCCCCGGGGCTTCTGGAGAACAGGATCTGATGCAGAAGCAGTGGCCAAAGCCATTGGAGGGAACATAAGAGGCACAAGGTCTTTGGTGGGAAATGAGAGTCCTCAAATGCTACTTATGGGACTCAGCAGGCCCGTCTTACAGTAAGGAGCTAGTGTGGGTGTGAGGCCCTCCATCGCAGGCTACCACAAACAGGCAGACAGCGCTCATAAAAGGTAGACACAGACAAGACAGCAGGATTTGGGATTCCAGTACAGACCTTCTTGGGCCAGATAGACGGCTTAGAACCACAGTGGGAGTGGACGGGGGCTGGGTGCCCCAGTCCTACCATAGATCCCCTGGGATGGAGTATAAAGGTAACAGTGCTGGATGACAGGGAGGGCCTGAGACAGCAGCCTCTGGAGAGAAGGGCACATCTGACGATGAGTCCCAAGAGACATATGGATGACAGGTGGGCGCTCAGTCCACCTGATGCACAACTGGCCCTCCTTGTCAGGATTCTGTTAGTCACCAGGAAACTAGCGGTGACGGTTGACAAAGGCACAGTGTGAGATGTGCAAGGAGTGGCCAGGTGATGAGCAGGTGGACTGGGAGCCCAGAACTGGGAGCAGAGACACAAGTCCAGCTGTCTTGGTGGTCTGGGTGGGAAGGGAGCGGAGTGAAGTGGGCAACCCCTGTGGGGGGCTGCGGAAGAGAAATACCCGTGCCATACATAGGCAGAGGGAATGGCAGAGCCACAGGAGCATGCTGCGAAGGAGAAGGGGAGGCAGGATATGGGGACCCAGCCTGCAGGTGGGCTGGAGGATGCCTAGCCAGCCTGAGTGGTGCTGGAGGCCTGTGGGGACAAGCGGGCTGGACGATGGTGGCTCCTGGGAGGCTCACGGGGACTCTGGCCATGTGCACCGCACCTTTAGGAACCTACGGCACAAAAAGAAAGAAGAAAAACCCTGAATTAGAAAAAGCAGCAGGTGAGAGGCATGCGGTTTGCCGCTGGCAAACTGCTTGCCTTGTGGAAAGGGAGAGGTTTTGAGTAACTGGTTACCACAGTGGCTCTGCCATGGGGAGCTTTCAAGGCATTAATCTTCTGCTTGGACACAGGCTCTCAGGTAGTCTAGGGTGACCTCAAATTCTATATACAGCTGAAGATGAACTTAAACTCATGATCCTCTTGTTTCTGCCTCCCATGCTCTGGCATGACAGGCCTGGCTTTTTATTTCCCATGTTTAGCTGGCCCCATTTCTGAACCAAAAAAGATTAATAACGTTTCCCACTTGCTCATCTTCTTCACAAACTGAACTTTTTTTTTTTTTGGTCCAGGATGGTGTGGGGAAGTCAAAGGGCAAATTCTCTATCCCACTGCGACCACAGGTCTCTGTAGTAAGAAGGACCTTTGGTGAGAAGGGGACCTAAGGCTGCCCAGGGCCTCATAAATGTGAAAGCTCTCCATCGCCAGAGGCGAAGCAAGAAAAGCAGATGCTCCAAGCCCTCAGGACAGGATGGGAAGATCAGCGAGGCAGAATTACCCAGGAGGGGGAAAGCATTTGGCTTGAGAAGTCCTCAGTACTAGAGATGAAAGTGTCACACTTATAGAGAATAATGTTCTCAAAAAAGAGAAAAATCACTTAAAATACACAGCACTGAGAAAAATAATATTTATTAGAGAGGCAGATACGAGGGTATGACTGGAAGGTGACAGAGAGACTCTTTTCTCTTAGGATAAGAACAGAGAGATGCAATCATGATGGCTATATTCAAACAACTTACTCAGAGCCCAGGAGTTTACAATAAAGTCAAGTGCGCAGCGGCCAGCCGGGGACCTAGCTACAGTGCAAGAGTCCAGGGGCCTCCCCAGCAGTTATAAAAACAAAAAGGTGGTTAGGCAGAACAACAAATAAAACAACACTGTGTAAGGCATCCTTCTAAGTTCTAAATCAATATATACAAATATACCCTGCGGTGCAGGATCACAGACATGGTCAACAGGAAGTGATGTCAAAAGCCACCAACTGGCAAAGGGTGGGAGTCTAAGGAGTTTGGCAATGGTTAAGTCCATCATTGATAGGGGGGGAGAGGGGGGAGGAAAGAGGGGGGAGGGGAGGGAAAGGGAGAGGGAGAGGGAGAGGGAGAGGGAGAGGGAGAGGGAGAAAGTGCCCTTGTGTTATTTTTTAAAAATCCGAGAAGTGCTTTGAGTTTCTGGGACAGCAGCTGAGCCCACTGGGGTTGGAGGCAGGAGAGCAGGGTCTGGAAGAGGCTAGGTGGGGGGCTTCTGGGTGGCTGCTAGCCTCAGGTATGCTCCTCAGCTAAAAGGAGAAGGCTGGAGGCAGCTCGGCTCTCTCCTTATTTAATTATTTCCTGTTGTTGTTTTGAGTCAAGATCTTACTCAGCAGCCCTGGCTGGTCTGGAATTCACTCTGTAGACCAGGCTGACCTTGAACCGACAGAGATCTACCTTCATCTCTGGGATTACAAGCATAGACCACCACACCCAACTGTCTAGTTTTTATTCTTTACCTTGATTTGCCAGTGCTTTGTGTAGGTGTGCACATGTTACCTTGGTGCATGAAAGTCAGAGGTCAACTTAGGGGAGTTGGTCTTCTCCTTCAACCATATGAGTCCTGGGGACAGCACTCACATTCATCAGGCTTGGAGACAAGTGTCTTCACCTACTGAGCCACCTTCCCCTGACCATATCTCCAATCTCCCTTTTTAAACAGCAAACTAGGGGGCTGGAGAGATGGCTCTGTGGTTAAGAGCACTGACTGCTCTTCCAGAGGTCCTGAGTTCAAATCCCAGCAACCACATGGTGGCTCACAACCATCTGTAATGCGATCTGATACCCTCTTCTGGGATGTCTGAAGACAGCTACAGTATACTTATGTATAATAAATAATAAAACAAATTAGAAAAACCCAGCAAACTATTGGAAGAAATTTTTGTGTTCACCACTGAGGAGACAGAAACTACAAAGTATCATTCAGTTTCATTCATCTGTTGGGATCCTAAGGTAGTCAACTTAATAGCACACACTTAAATCAGGACCTGCAGAAACCGGAGGGAAACCCCTCCAGTTCACCCATCAGGCCACGTTCACCAGTTCACTGCTGGACCTCTCTTTGAGACTTTTTGGATTTTGTTTTTAAGAGAGGGTCTAACTTACATAGTTCTAGTTGTCCAGGAACTTGCTGTGTAGACTAGACTTATCTTGAACACACAGAACTCTGCCTGCCAGCCTCAGACTATTGGTCGGAGTGGAGGACTCCTTTAATCACAGCACTCAAGAGGCAGAGGCAGGTGGATCTCTGAGTTTAAGTCCAGCCTGGTCTGCAGAGTGAGTTCAGGTTGTCCAGGATAGCCAGGGCTACACAGAGAATCCTGTCTAGAAAAAACAAAAAGAAGAAGGCGGAGGAGAAGTAGTAGGAGGGGAGAAGAGGAGGAAGAGGAAGAAGTGGGGGAGGGGGAGGGAGAAGAAGAAAAGGAGGAAGAAGAAGAGGAGGAGGAGGAGATCACAGCTAAGAAGTTAGTTCTGCAGAGGATAAAGAAGGTTTCTCTTTATATTCCCAGTCTTTCTAGCTACCTGGTCACATGCCCGATTTGCCCTTCCTCTGACCCAATCAGAAGGCTCTTCGGGGGTTCAGGGTACCTGCAGGGGGAGTTGAAACTCTGCTCCTGAAGGAGCCTCATAATGGCTGACTTTAAAAGCACTGTGACAGCAAGAGTTACTCAGAGGAAATATGAGCTACAAAGCTGGTGTGTGTTAAACAGGCCTGGTGGGCCAGTCAGCTCGCTACTACGGAGACTGCACTGGACTGAGGTATGGCTGCCAGGGCTTAGGCAAGGGCATGGGGACCTCTTTGTGCCACTTCTGTAATTGCCAAAAGACAGTCACTACTACGAAATATTATTTTTATCTCAGCCATCACAAGGCCGAGGCAGGGGAATGTGAGTTCAAGGCTAGCTTGGGTTACACTTTCTCAAAAAAACAAAAACAAAAACAAAAGCCGGGCAGTGGTAACGAACATCCCAGCACTTGGGAAGCAGAGGCAGGCGGATTTCTGAGTTCGAGGCCAGCCTGGCCTACAGAGTGAGTTCCAGGACAGCCAGGGCTACACAGAGAAACCCTGTCTTGAAAAACAAAACAAAACAAAACAAAACAAAACTAAACAAAAAGAAAAAAAAAAGAAAAAGGCCAGATGTAGGTGGATATTTTCTCATTTCAACCCATTTACAGTTGGCTCTTGATGGCCTTGAGGTGGGCTATCATGATGGCCACTGATTCAGTCCTGGGCTTGGCAGCTGCTTCTGCACATGCCCAGTGTCACTGCCCCCCTCAGCATCAGTACTGACTTAAAAAATGCAAATTCCCACATGGCCCCATTTCCTTTAAAACACTAAGGCCGTTTACTTTAATCTGGCTGTAATTAGGCAGGTCAAATGTGCCAGAAATCTCAAAGCCTCTGGTAAGTTCTAACTTCGGGTCTTAAAGATGTCGTCAAAGATTAAAAAGAATACTAGCCTTCTACTTAAGAAAAGGGACATGCTAAGTCCACTGCTTGCAGTGGCAGACGCACCAGCCCCTGTTCCCAGCAGAGCTGATCCTTTCACCACAGAAGTGGAACTAAGTCTGAAAAAAATCGCACCCATGGGGCGTTGGGGCATCCAGCTGCTGCACAAGCTTGCTTCAACAGCTTGAAGATACTCTACCAACCCACCCGGTCCATCAGATGGAGCCAGAAGATGAATGGCTAGTCAAAAGGACTCGCTCAAGGAGCCCACCTTCCTGGGCCTCTTTTGGTTGGGCCACTCAGACAATAAACGGATAACACGGGGAACCCAAGCTGCAACTGTCCGAGTACTCAGTGTGGGCACCAGGAACGATACAGGCTTTACTCATGGGCAGGGAGAAGATACTTCCATCGATGAAGGAACTTTTATTTATGACTTATTTTTACTGGGTCTTACTCTGAAGCCCAGGCTAGCCTGAAACTCACTTGGATGCTCCTGACTCAGCCTCCGGAGTGCTGGGATTATAGGCACAAGCCACTACCATAAATCATTTTTTTCATCTACACATTTTGTTGAATGGAATGGAAATGGCTGATCAGATTTCAAACAACACAGTTGTAAAGCTAGCCAGTGGCAGTTCTGCGCACAGCCAAGTTGGACAAGCGAACCCAGGCACAAGACTCTCCCAGTTCCCGGAGTGTCTGAGCCGCTTGCTCTCCGCTGAGACCTCTTGAAGGCCTGCAACAGCCACAGTGGTGGAGAGAGACAACTCCAATGCTTTTTGTTTTGTTTTAAGTGGATCAAATATAAGTCTTAGCACCTTTGGCGTTTTTGTCTAAATAGACTTCGACGTAGGAAGTGGGGACATAACCCTCCTCGTCTTCGTTTCTGCGGATGCGAGTCCACCCATCGCCTTTGTCCTCCTCAATCACGCTCAGCGTTTCTCCTTCAACTACGGAAATGGTGCCTTCGTTCTGACCTGGAAGAGTAAAGTGAGGTGTGAGGTCTCAGGCAGCGCTGGGAGGGACCTGGCAATGGCGTATTAGAGTCAAGGTGAGATCTGAGTACAGAATGTCCCCACAGTCCTCTGATGCACGCTGGGTCCCCTTCCCTAAGTGCTTTCCTTCCACATGTGCATCTCTAGGTTCTTCCTACCGTCTGTGGACCCTTCCTCAGGTACTCTGCGGGACACCCCTCTCCCTCCCACCCCCAGCTCCCCCCCTTGGTCAACGCCCTTGGTCCTCAAAGGCTCTGAGAATCCTGTAGGATGGGTCGGGTCACTCATCCCCGAGTCCTCACCTCTTCTCTCACAGCATCCTTGGTACCTCTCTGGACTGCATCATGTTTCTCCCACATAGGGGACAATGGTGTGCCTGGCGGCAGCTTAAACAATATCAGCAGCTCCTTAGTGCCAGCTAAGTAAAAGCAGACACCTCTTTTTCTCACCCAGGTACTCTATTCCCTACCCTGAGGTGTGTGTGTAATGTGTGCAATGTACTCTATTCCCTACCCTGAGATGTGTGTGTGTGTATGTGTGTAATGTGTGCAATGTACTCTATTCCCTACCCTGAGATGTGTGTGTGTGTGTGTGTGATGTGTGCAATGTGTGAGTGCGAAGTACGTATGTGTGAGTAAAAGTGTGTAGAGTGTGTGTGTATAATGTGTTGTGATTGTGTGGTATGTAGTGTGTAAGAGCATAGAGTGTATGTGTGTTTATGTGTAGTGTGAGTGTGTAGTGTAAGAGTATGTGGTGTGTGTGAATGTGTAGTGTGTAAGACTATAGTGTGTGTGTAGTGTGTATGAATGTGTAATGTGTGAATGTGTAGTATAAATGTATGTATAGTGTGTGAGTGTGTAGTGTGCAGTGGCCAGAGATGTCTTCCTTATTGATTTTCCATTTTATTTATTAATTTAAATTTCCTTTTCTGGAACTGGAGAGATGGCTCAGCAGTTAAGAGCACTGACTGCTCTTCCAGAGGTCCTCAGTTCAATTCCCAGCAACCTCATGGTGGCTCACAACCATCTGTAATGGGATTGGATGCCCTTTTCTGGTGTGTCTGAAGACAGCTGCAGTGTACTCATATGTATAAAATAAATAAATCTTCAAAAGGGGGGAGGGAGGCAACTTCCCTTTCCAAAAAGGAAAAAAAAAATGTCTCAAACACACACACACAAGATGAACAAGAACAACAACAAAAAAGAAACAAATAAAACAAACAAAACTCCTACATTTATGGGCTGGAGAGATGGCTCAGCAGTTAAGAGCACTGACTGCAATTCCCATCTATAATGGGATCTGATGCCCTCTTCTGGTATGTCTGAAGGGAGGGACAGTGTGCTCATATAAGATAAATAATAAATCTTAAAAAAAAAGAAAAAAGAAAAAAGAAAAGAAAAAGAAAATCGTTGGGCAGTAGTGGCGCACGCCTTTAATCCCAGCACTTGGGAGGCAGAGGCAGGCGGATTTCTGAGTTCGAGGCCAGCCTGGTCTACAGAGTGAGTTCCAGGATAGCCAGGGCTACACAGAGAAACCCTGTCTTGAAAGACAAAAACAAAAACGAAAACAAAAAAGAAAAAAAATCTATTTGAAAAAAAAAAAAAGAGCTGATCTTGTAAAGGGCCTGGGATTCAGTTCCCAGCACCTACATGGTGGCTCACAACCATCTGTAACTTCAGTTGCAGAGGACCTGATGCCCTCTTCGGGCTTCCACCTGCACCAGGCACTAACACTGTTTACAGACTCATGTATAGGCAAAACACTGGTATGCATAAAATCAATAAATACTTTTTTTTCTATAATTTTATCGTATGTGAGAGAGAACTGTGATCCTTGGGAGAGGGCAGCAGCCCGCTCAGTCTGGGAAGGCAGGGGCCTCCCATGGGCAGCAGTACCTTCAAATGTGTAGAGGGCCTTACAGGTCCCTATGGCAGGCAGCGGCTCCTCATCATCAAATTCATCATCGAAATCCGGGGCCAGCACCTTGTGCTCATTCTCCTGGCTCTGCTCCTCCGTGTAACTACCATCTGGGCTGCTCAAGAGAGGAAGACAGGACAACTATAGCGACCAACCTGGAGACTCGGGTCTGCCCACCACCATGGAGCAATGCTCAACCAGGCTGCAGGTGCTGATGCTACATCAGACGACCAGCTCAGACTGGATGGTAGCTAAACTGAGATAGTCTCATGTTGGATGAATCAGAGGCCTTCTGTCCGTGAGAGATTCCAGAATTTAAAAGTAAGTACAAAGCCAGACCGTCCCCCTGCCAGAGGCAGGGCCTCATAGGTACTGTACCTCTCCCGGTCCTGGGCGCAGTTAGTGACCGTCTGGTGTGTCTGGCCATCGTATAGTCCGCTCTGCCGGCGTGCCTGCTCACTCCGAGCCGGGAGTCTGCCTTCCACCTCAGCCAACCAGGCCTGGAAGCAAAAGCCACACAAGACTTAGACCTGGGCTAGCCTAGGTTAGATCGTGAGCTGTCAGGCCTTAACTCAGAGCTGGACAGTCAGTTAAAGCCTGACGTCTCAGACTCTGCACTGCTGGCTCTACAGGTAGGCTCACAGGCAACCGCTTCCTTGTCCTGAAAGCTGGGGGAGGGGTGGGAAAGCCCCCATTGGCCAAATTTACCCATCACCTCACATAACAGAAAGCATGCACCACTGGGCCAAACTCTTGGGCAGCCATGTAATCACAGACTAGTTACTCTATACTTCCTTCTGACTCAGTCCCATGGCTGTGAGGTCACCCTGGGAAACCCCACACTTCACAACACATCAGTCAGGTGGTTTTCCTCTCCTGGGACACAGCCCAGCTCTCCTATAACACCTACCACTGAAAAGGTGGAGCGTGGGGATCAGGGTTCCCGCCCGGGTCTGCCCAGAGACACCCTTCCCCTTCCCCTTCCCACTTCTCCCTTTTCTCCACACCTCAAACTTCTGAGCCTCTAGACGCAGTTTTTCTATGTTCTGGGTGACTTCGGTGAGTTTGTGGTCCAAGCTGGCTGGGTCTCCCATCTGAGGGTTCTTTAGGTACACATCTTTCATCTTGGTGATGGCATCTCTGAAAAAGGGATAACAAGAACACAGGGGCTGAGGCTGGAGCCAACTGGGGTTTTTTTGTCACTGTATGAAAAGCCTACTGTTCTTTCCAGAAAACCCCATCCCTGACGTCACAGGCTCCACACCATCACTTACTCAATTTTTTTTTTGTAAAATGAAAAGAAGCTGTTAAAACCCATCACTCTGATTACTTGGTGACACACACTGGTGTTCTCAGCACTTAGGTGGTCAAGGCAAGAGGCTAGCCTGGGCTACATAGTGAGACCATCCCTTCGCTTCAAAAGTTCAATGATTTTAGTGTGTGTGTGTGTGTGTGTGTGTATACAGGTATGTGCGCACATGGAGGTCACATTGGGAGTCTTTATCTTTTGTCTACCTATTCTTTTTCTTTAAAACAACATCAACAACAACTCTGTGTGTGTGTGTGTGTGTGTGTGTGTGTGTGTGTGTGTGCAGGTGGCATGCCTGTGTGGATATGCAGCAGCCACCAGAGGCAGTCCTGTGCCAGCTTCACTCTTCCCCATTTCCTCTGAGGCAAGGCCTGGAGATCCTGCTGACTCTGCCCACCTCGGAGCTTGGGTTAGAGGTGTCTGAGGGATGCTGGGCTTGCTCTGAGTGCTGGAGTCTGAACTTGGAGCCTATGATTACACATTATGGGCTCATAACTAATTGCAGAGCCACCTCACCTGTTTTTTGAGTCAGGACCTCTTATCAGCGATGGGGTTACAGACCCTTGCTACTGTGCCTGGCTTTTTATGTGGGCACTGGGGATCGGAACCTGGTTCTCCATGCTTGAGCAGGAAGCACTTTCCCCACTGATTTTCTCCGCAGCTGGAATTTTACTGAAGCCTTTAAGAAAGGAGATTTTTGTGTCTGTAGAGCCTCTGTTGAATTGTATGGTTTTATTTTATTTTTTTAGACATGGTTTCTCTGTATAGCTCTGGCTGTCCTGGAACTCAATCTGTAGACCAGGCTGGCCTCCAACTCAGAGATCCACTTACCTCTGCTTTCTGAGTGCTGGGATTAAAGGCGTGCACCATCACTGCTTAGCACGAGTATAATTTTCAATATGACTAAGATGCTGCCTTCAGAGATGGAAAGATGGCTCAGAGCACACGCTGCTGTCTCAGAGGATCTGAGTTTAATTCCCAGCACCCACAGTAGGTAGCTCATAATTGTCTGTAACTCCAGCACCAGGGGATCCAACATCTCTGACCTTCACAGGCTCCTGTATTCACATGTCATTTGCATACACATACAAGTACACACACACACTCTTAAAATTAGAAAGGATGCCACCTTTACTATTCTCTCTTTTTAAATTATTTTTAAAATTAATTTTATTATTTTTAGTTATGTGTGGAGGGTATCTGTGCGCATGAATGCAAGTGTCCACTGAGGTCGGAGGCATCGGGCCCTCTTGGCCTGCAGTTATTGAGTTGTGTGTGTGTTGGTGCTGGGAATAGAACTCAGACTCTTTGCCAGAGGAATACATACTCTTAACCATAGATTTCACCCCCTCTTTATTTTTTTTTGGACACAGGGTCTCATTCTGTAACCCAGGCTGACCTCACTGGTCAGCAGTCTTCTTGCCTCTCACTCCCCCATGGCTCCTCTCTTCTTTCATCTTTGATAACTTTAACCTATTGTTCCTTCCTTAATTTCATGAGAAGGTGTCTCAGTTATCTCACTTTTGCTTTTTGCTTTCTGAACTTAAATTTGTGTGCCTGGGACTGGAGAAATGGCTCATCGGGTAAGAGCACTGACTGCTCTTCCAAAGGTCCTGAGTTCAAATCCCAGCAACCACATGGTGGCTCACAACCACCTGTAATGAGATCTGACGCCCTCTTCTGTTGCATCTGAAGACAGCTACAGTGTACTTACATATAATAAATAAATAAATCTTTTAAAAAAATTGTGTGCCTGCTTTGTTTGTATATGCACCATCTGTGTGCAGTACTCACATGGACCAGAAGAGGATCCCATGGAACTGCAGTTACAGACAGGTGTAAGTCACCATGGGTGCTAGGACCTGAACCCGAGTCCTCTGTAGTAGCACCCAGTGCTCTCAAGAGCTGAGCCCTGTTTGTTTCTATTGTTTTGAGATAAAGTCTCATGATCTAGCTCAGGCTAGTCTCAAACTTGTGACCCTCTGCCTCAGTCTTCTAAGTGATGGATAGTGGATGTGCTATCACATCTAGCCTTCTAAACTTTCTTTTTTTTTTCTTTTTTTTTTTGGTTTTTCGAGACAGGGTTTCTCTGTGTAGCCCTGGCTGTCCTGGAACTCACTCTGTAGACCAGGCTGGCCTCGAACTCTGAAATCCGCCCGTCTCTGCCTTCCAAGTGCTGGGATTAAAGGCGTGTGCCACCACTGCCCAGCTTAAACTTTCTTTATAGTGTGTATCAAGAGCTATGAATCTCTTTCTGCAACCACAGCTTTAACTTTTTCTTTTTTCTTTTTTTAAAGATGCAGTCTCAAACAACTGCCACAAGTATCAGGACACTGTATTTATGCACAAGATTGAAATGTGCTGTGTATTGTGATTCAGCAGAGCAAAAGCCTAGCAGATAACAAGGTGGCCCAGCACAGCGTACAAACAAAACCAAACCCCCAAGTCCCAAAGAGATGGTAATTCTTTTCTCCCTTTTACAACAACAATAAAACAAACAAACAAACAAACAAAACACCCTTTTAACCCCTGAGAAACATCTCCTAAGACTCCCTGTAGCCCAGGCAGAGCCGCATGCAGGCTGCTAGTCTGTCAGTGACCAGAACAGACAAGCTGCAGTTTGTTTCCTGATCACTAAACCACTTCGAGAAAAGACATACGGGGCTCACTCCTGCAATCCCAGCCTTTGGGAGGCTGCAGCAGGAGGATTGCTACTCTGAGTTGAGGCCAGCATGGGTGACGTAATGACTTCCAGGGTAAGACTCTTTCAAAAAACCAAACAAACAATCAACCCCCCAAACAACAAATGTGTGTTGGGGTGCTTATGCCTGTAGCCGCAGACAGTGGGAGGCAGATGAGCAGGAATCAGAGTTTGAGATCAACCTGTTCTTCAAATAAACACACTGACAAGGAGGAAGAGGAGGGAGGTGGTGAGGAGGAGGGGGAAGAGGGAGGGGAGGGAGGAGAAGAAGGAGACCTGAGAATCTGGAGGAAGATTAATATTTAACTATCCTCAACTAAAATGACAAACAGATTTTAGAGTCAAAGGCAGGACGTGGGGGAGAAAGAGAAGAGAATCACGCTACTTTCCATCCTTTGTACAAAAACAAAAAACCCTTTGACGCCCCCCCTCCGAGAGAAACCCTCCCTAAAGACTGCTCATATCAAGGTGATGTGGCCGATGCTAACAAGAACTTCACGAGGGCTCTGACAGGGGAGACTCTCACCCTTGAGGTGGAGCCCATCACTGAGATTGTCAGGATGGAGACCCAAGACCCTGCCTGACCAGCAGCAGCTCATGCAGGAAGGCAAGCAGCGGGAAACGGCTGTCCACTGTGTGAAAGTGCCTACCCTGCACTGTCCTGTCGCCACTGTGCCCAGAAATACAACAGAGGCCATGTGATGCTCTGCTTGGAGAGCCATGGACGCCTGCATTGGAAGTACAGCTATGCCAACCTCTGCACCTCGAGGCTGAGGGGAGCTCAGGTGGCCTCTCCAGCCCGTCACCCTGGGACCCCAATATCTTCCTCCCATTGACTGGGAAAGCAAACACTACCCCATACATTCACTCAGGACAAGAGACCTATGAATGCTAGCCACGTGCATTTTGTTTCCCATACTCAAAACATAACCTCTGCAGAGAAACCCAGCACTCAGCCAAAAACACCTGCCAAGACTATGGCTTTCTGTTTTAGAGGCTGAAGAGATGGCTCAGCAGGTAAGAGCGGGTACTGCTTTATCACATGACTGAAGCTTGGTTCCCAACCTGCCTGTAATTCCAGCTCCAGGAGTTCTGATGCCCACTTCTGCCCTTTGTGGGTACTGCATGCATGCATGTATATGCACACACAGAGACACACACACATCAGAATTCCTCTTTCCAGACTGAGCTTGGGTTCTCTGACAGGGCACACCGATCCATCCTACCTCTGGTCCGTCTCCTTCTGGATCTCTTTATTGAGATCGTCAACCTTCTGTTGTAGTTTTTTCCTTCTCTGCTCAGGTGGGAAGTTGCTGAAGTCTTCCGGGGTGACACCCTGTAGACACAAACATAAATGAGACACCAGGAAGCCTTGAGATGCTCCTGGGCAGGAGGGGGCAGACCAAGCCTGCAGACCTGCAGAGCCAGCTATGCTTCCCTGCTGCACCAGCTGAGATGCAAAAACCAAACACATGCAGACCTCGGAAGTCCCACAAATCACCGCGCAAGGTCATCTGCAAGGGCCAGAGCACCACAGAGAAGGCCAGGGGCAGCCACACCACAAGATGAGAGATGGAGGGGACAGGTCTAACCCAGAGGGGGACATAAAGACACATTTAGAGACTTAGTGTGTTTGCATTCTCTGACTATTCCCACCCAGGACAGAAGTGCAGGAAGTGACGCTTCTCTAACGTAATCCAGTCCCTGTCAGCATTGTGTCTAAGTCTCTGTTCTTCCCTTAGTTGAAACGTTCCTAACCATCTCTCCTCTCAACATTGAGGCATTCGGAGCTCCCGCCCCTGTGAAATGACAGACAGACTATCACTTTCTGTTGTGGATGTGAGCAAAAAGTACGATTAAAAAGTTGTCATCCTCTTCCGGTGTGACTCCAGTATGACCTGCCCCTTGCTGCTTCCAGGACCCCAGAATTACTTCCCAAAATGTACAAAACCAACCTCCCCTGCTTCTACTGTCAGAGCTTGTGGTAACATGCGCCCTGACCCCTTTTCTGCATGGTTGAACCTGGGGCTCATGTGTACTAGACAAGCACTTAACTTGTGGGCTACAGTCTCAAACTCACAACAATCCCCCTGCCTTAGTTTTCCAGGTACTGGAATTATAGGTGTGAACCACCACATCTAGGTCCTGACCCTCCCTCCCCAAATTTAAAAGATTTTATTTTAAAATTGTGTGTGTGTGTGTGTGTGTGTGTGAGTGCACACGTGCACCTGTGCTTATAGAATCCAGAAGAGGGCATTAGATTCCCTGGAACAAGTTACAGGTGGTCATGAGCTACAGGTGGTCTATGTTGCGATAGAACTTGGGTCCTGTGCACTCGCCTAACTACAGAGCCATCTCTCCAGCTCCTGCTCAGCTGAGTACTTGCTGTGTAGGCCAGGTTGGCCATCAGTTTGAAGCAGTCCTTCAGACTCAGGCTCCAGAGTGCCAGGGTTGTGGACATGAGTCACCACACCTGGCTGGGACTCTCTTTTAAGATCCCACTGCACTGTTGCCCCTTGTGCTTTCAGTAGACGGTCTCCGGAGCTGGTCTTCCTCCAAGGGCCGCCTCCTTGGCTTCACGGCAGCACAAGAGTTTTTCCTTAAGCAAGGCCATTTTCATAAAGAATGAAATGTATTCAGTGGACCCAGGGAAAGCCAGGAAATTTACAAGAAGAGATTTTACTTGAAAAACCTCAATTCTTTTCAAACAAGAGCGAGACTGACTTGGTGGCCCAGAGAACGTGATTCTGGAATGCAGCCGGATTTGCCAAGCAGCTTACTTGGGGGCTTGTGACAGAGGCTTCCAGGCTGATTAGGAGAAGCTGATGGCTGGGAAGCACATGGATCAGCAAATAGCTCGCCTCTTAAGGCCAGCCGGAGATCAGCGCTCCATCCTGAGCCACCCTGGCTGTGTGTGATGGGTATGTGAGGGGAAGAGGATGGACAATATTCCTGTCACCAAGCCAAGCACGGTCCTGCAGGCCAGCAACTCCCTCAGTCTGACAGCAGCTGAGGTGGCTCCCCTCTCCCGTGCACACTATTGAAACATGGAAACACCACTGTCTGGCTTCCTTTCTACTCATTCTATTTAAGCTTGGAGGAAAATCCATCTTTACAATTTTTATTCATTCTACAATCTGTGGGAGTCAGCTCCATCTTTCAAACCATGTGGGTCTCTGAAATGGACCTCATGGCCATCCGGCTTAGCAGCAAGCACCCCTGCCCCATGAACCATCTTGGTGACCCTGATTGATACTTGTTTACTAGATTGAGTGAGTGAGTGAGTGAGTGAGTGTGTGTGTGTGTGTGTGTGTGTGTGTGTGTGTGTGTGTGTGTGTAGGTCAGAGGACAACTTCCTTATATTCCATGTTGTTTGGGACAGGATCTCTTGGTTGTTTTCCATTGCATACTCTATCTAGCCACATGGTGGTAGGCTTACATACACGTCTGCCTACTGCTAGGCTTTTATACGAATTCTAGAAACTTAAGTTCTCAGGCTTGGGCTTATAAACACTTTCACCTTTGGACTCATCTTCTCAGCCCTGAGGTTTCGCTTTGTTTTTAAATCTCTGACGCAACAAAATTCAACATAAGTCACAGAGTTGTGTCAGTGGGGCGATTTGGGCAGTGGTCAGAGGGCCCTCTAGGACTTTCTTTGAGGATGGGAACATTCTGTGGCTGTACTGTGTGGCACAGCAACTGCAGGTGACTGCCCTCACTTGAACGTGGCCACTTCAGAGGGACCTGAGTCTTGTGAACGTATTTAGGACATGTGTGAGGCTTGGATGGCCTCTGCACGGCTATGGAGACGCCTGTAAGGAACACTCCAGGCTGGTGGCTTGTAACTGGCCACAGAAGAGGCCACGAGTGTCTTATGACAACAAAATCATCATCTTCAATTGATAAAGGGTCCACCGAACTGGCCAGCCAGGTCCTTCTCAATGGCTACCCTGGCTATTTCAATAGCGTCATTACTTGAAGTCAATGGGAAAGCCTCACACCTTGGTTGTTATGGAGATTCAGGTCAGCAGTTTTTCATATAAACTTAGGAGCTATAGAAAGGGCGTCTCATCCAATTAGGCTTTTGAAGTCTACATTTCCTCAAACAAAGCTGTGACAAGTGACTCATTCTGTGGAGAAGAGGCTCTTATTTCTAGCTCTGAGTCACCGGGGATGTCTCCGATCCAGCTAGAGCGGCCCAGTTTGTAGAATGGTGAAACCTGCCCTGGAGGGTGTGGTCAGACACATCCAGGTTAGAGGGACACGTATTCAGCCTTGCCCCATCTCCTGATGGAACCCACACTGCTCCTGGGCACAAGCCCTGGGGAAAACCTTTGGATGTTTGCTTTTACAGCCAATTCATTTCTACCTGATATTTCATGTCTGTGTGCATGTTTGTGGTACATGCAGATGTGTGCATACTCAAGGGGTTGCTCTAGCTGGACGTCAGATTTTTTGAGACAGGGTTTCTCTGTATAGCCCTGGCTGTACTGGAATTCACTCTATAGACCAGGCTGGTCTTGAACTCAGAAATCCACCTGCCTCAGCCTCCCAAGTGCTGGGATTAAAGTCGTGTGCCACCACTGGCCAGCCATACTTGGCTTTCTTGATGGTACTGGGATCTAAACACGTCCCCAAGCTTGTAGGAATGAGCGTCCCTACCCACTGAGCCATCTCTAAATGCCATGGAAGCAACAGTTCACTCCCAAGCTGGGGAAAGGTTTTATATCCCAAAAGGAAAGACTGCTTAAAGTCATTCAGCATCCAAACCTCTTCCCTCCCGAGGAGAGACCTCTCTTTACTGAAGACTTTTCCCGGGGTTTCATTTTTGAGAAATGTTATTTAATAAAAAATTTTTTTTTTGCTTTGAGATTGACTGGACTGCAGATAAAATATATAGTTGGGAAATGATGTCCATCCATGTATGCATGTGCACAGCTATAGGAAATTCATGGTCATGTGTCACACCGGGCCATCAAGAGCAGGACCCCCAGCAAGATTAATAGCGCAGGTATTACGCTGTGGTTAGCTGGCATGGTCCATCACTGCGAGAACGCAGGAGTCTGCTCTGCCCTGGAATTCAGGAAGACTCCATGACTTTAATCTTTTTTTTTTTTTTTTTTTTTTTTTTTTTTTTTTTTTTTTTTTTTTTTTTTTTTTTGGTGGTGTTGGGGATGGAACCTGGGATTTTGCCTGTGTTAGACAGACATTCTCCTACCGAACCATGCCCCCAGTCCTCATCTATTCTCAAAGCAGATTGGGTTATGTTGGTTAAGATTTTCTTTTAATAAATCAAACAGTTACTCAGGCTGTTCACTGGAGCTACACCATGAAGGAGAAGCAAGACAGACAGATACTAGGCAGATAGCTCAGGCAGATAGCTCCCTGTCCAAGGGTGGACACGGAGTTCCCTTTGCCCATCAAAGCATCTGTTGCTCCTGGGACCAGCTTTACCCAATGCTCCCACTGAAGGCCGTAGCTTCCCACTGGTCTTCCCTACCAAAAACCTGAGCAGTCATGACAGGCATGACACGTCTGACTGTCTCCTTCAGGGTCTCTGAATAGCTCTGGCTGGCCTGGAACTCGCTCTGTAGACCAGGCTGGCTTTGAACTCAGAGATCTCCCTGCCTCTGCCTCCCAAGTGTCTCCTTTAGGCTCTCAGTTTTGTTTTGTTGTTTTTAAATATCTAATTCTGTGGTTCCCAGGAAGGGGCTCCCTTCCGAGTCTTTACATTTATTTTGACCCAGAATGATCAGTAGGAAGACCACCCTACCCCCAAATTTCTGACATTTACATAAAGAAGAATATAATAATTGATTAATGCTTGGCAACTCTGAGGTCCCCACAGTAAAAAAAAAAAAATCAAATCATGTTAAGCATTAATTTTCTTAGTGAATAAGACAGTCACTCAACCAAACACCAACAAAAGCGCCCACAGGAGAATGAAGGGGAACAGTTAATGTCAGAGGCAGGTTGCCCTTGGCATAGCACACACAGCACACACCAGAACCCAATTAGACCTGGGACATGCATGGGGGACATTGTGCTTACCAGCTTGAGAGAAAGCTTCACGGAAAATTGAAGAGGTAACAAATGGGAAGAGAGGAAGAGAGAGAGAGAAAAAAAACACATGTCAGAAGAGGAGGCATTTGACCAGTCTCACTGGACCCATAACATCAGCTCCCTGCTGAATTGTGAAATGGCCGGGCAGATCTGTGCAAAAGTTCACAGGAGGTCGTGAGAGAAATTCTTCTTAGCATCTTGGGTGCCAGAGCTGAGGCAAGGTGTGAGGAGGGTCCTCCATGGCCCTGCAGAGTCACCTCCCACAGTGGGATGCCTATGAAACGCAGCTTGCTGGCAAGGGTGGCTTGGGGAGGTGCTGGGAACAGAACCCAGGGCCTTAAACCTGCTAGGCCCTAAGAGGAAAAAAAAATTACATAGCACTTCTCTCCCAGGACATCTTATGCAGAGTGTTTTTAAAATATTACTTTTGAGACAGGGTCACCCAATGTACATCCCTGGCTGGGGTGGCCTCAGTTTCCAGGGAGCCTTCTTTCCCTTCTGTCCCCTGAGTGCTGGGGTCATTGGCAGCCAGCCCTCCTCTTGGTGTTTACAGTTTTTATTTTTTAACATTGGCTTTTTTAATGAAAAATACTTATTTTTACTTGTGTGTGTGTATGTGTTGTGTGTGTGTGTGCACACTCGTGCGTGCGCACTCTAGGACATGCACAAACTCGGCTAAAAGAGGGCAAAAGACACTCGGAGCTGGAGTCATGGAGGTGTGAGCAGACATGTAGGTGCTGGGAACAGAATTCTGGTTCTCTAAGAACAGCAAGGGCTCTGATCTGCTGTACCATCTCTCCAGCACACCTCACCTTACACTGATGGTGTGTGGTGTGTGTGTGTGTGTGTGCGTGCGCGCGCGCGCACGTATACACCTGCACAGCGTGTATGTGTATGTGGAGGTCAGAAACTGGAAGGCCTCTTGCCAGCAGGATGGAGATGCTGGGCAGCATGATTTCCCACCTGTCACCAGCACCTCTCCTGGGCCAAGAGGGTGACTTTTGAGGCTTGCTCTTTTTCAAAATGAACTGATCTCATTTGAAAAAGCATGAGTCTTACGCTGTAGCTCAGTCTGGTCTTGAGCTCTTGATCCTTCAGCTCCTGAGGAGTCCGATTCCAGGCTGCTTGAGGCTTGCTACTGAACGCCATGCCTGTCCATGGAGGCTACACAGCATTGGAGTGGGACTAGGAGCTGCAGCTTTTGTGGATGCTGGCTGTGGGTGGGGGTGTGTGAGCTAATCACTATAGGGCCACAACAGCTACGTTACTGTTGAGCCTAGAGACTAGAAAGTTCCCATGATCACTGGAGTAAAGCACAGTAGGAGGGCTCTGAGAACTCAGAACAGAAATGCAGTTCTGAGACCCTGCTGTCTGTCTAGGAAGTGCTCAACATATGACTTAGTCTCTGGCAATCCAGAAGGTCCTAGTAAGGGGTAATATGGTGCAGACATGTTAGAGGATAAAGTACCAAAGAAAGCACACTGGGATTTCTATGCTGGGTAGGGAGGAGTTAAAATTCCTTAGCCAGTTTTGTATTTTTTTTCATCCTTAAGAGTATTTAAAGCTGAGACCTCTAGCTAGGCTTGATGCCACACACTGAGCAGTAGAGGTAGAGACCTGGTCTACATAGTGAGTTCCCAGCCAGCAGGAACTGCATAGATGCTGTCTCAAAGAAAAAGAAAGTTGAGATTCCTTTGCATAGAGGCAATCACTTTTAAAGAAATCATTCCCATGTAGAAGGAAGAGATTGTTGTTAAATAGGAAAGAAATGACTGGACAGCTTTTCAAGAAGTGTCTGCAAAGGTGTGGCCGTGAACTTGTTGAGCCTCCTGGAGCTAAAGCACAGATTGTCCATCACAAGCTGAGTTTGTCATTCAGACAGACAACACCCATGGTGCAGAGCAGGACATGGCGCCCACAGAGCACACCAGCAGACACTAACATTTTCTCACATACAATCTTATTGCGAAGTTCTAGAACCCGACTCACTATTTATGCTCTATGGGGCTCCTCTCATGACTTGAGATTATAATCAAAATCCCCTAGCACCGAATTTGTAATATCAATAGAAAGGTTTCCACTTCAAAATAAGAACAAGTGATTAAAACTGAACATCCGCTTCAAGAGAGAAACAGGAAATACTAAATTCTCACACTCACTCAGTTTTTTGGAAACACCAAAACTCTCCAATTCCATTTTCTGAAGTGGGTGGTGACAGATCCACTTGCCAGAGGTGACACCTTAGTGTGTGGAATTCTTTTTAAAGATGACTAAAGTGCTTTTCAGGTCACAAGTCATAAATAAGCCAGACAATGAGGTCATTTGCGATTAGAAAGCAGTCTTCTCCTAGGAGAATAAGGGCAAAGGCCCCATGGAGTGTGTGACTAGACACTAAGGGGCCAAACGCCATCAGCTTCAGGCGACAGTTAGGGGCTCTGGGAGAAGCAAGCATCAATAACACTGGAGGGAGACAGAGCCAGCGCGTCCATGTGTCATTGGACGGTCACAGCTACTAACCTCAAGCGCAAAGAAAGGGGACTGTAGTGCTGGGGCAGACGCTCTCCTGGAACCAGCTGTGCTTAGGCTTCCTTGAGATTTTGTTTTCCAGGCCTGTGACATGGCTCCCTAGTGACCCACTGGCTACAAACACAGATGTGGATCCCTGCACGGTCCACATCACCATGCCCTAAACTGTCCCTTTCTGTTGACTATTCTCAATAGATGTATTTTGTGGGTAAATTTCTGCCATAAACTCATAACCAGGGATACCATGGATCTCTCAGGTGGCAGTTGCAGGCTCTTTAAAGATCTTACCAGAACTAAGACAAAAAGTGGGCACTGGGACAGTGAGCTAGCTCAGTGGGTGTCACTGGGGCATTGGATGCCCATTAGAGGGCTTGGATGTTTCTATACAAGTTTTAGAGCTAAAGTAGCTGTTGATATTATACAGTAAGACCCCCTCCTTGTCCCGGAGAATTTTGTTCGGTGGGATAGAAGTATTACAGCTGCACCTGTGTCCCCAGTCTTGGCGCTGTCCAAGGGGTTAGTGCTTTGGCTGTGACTGTCTTATCTGCATCACAGGCGGACTTACAACATAGTCCCTAGCCTCCAAGGCGTGTGTGGGTTTCCCTAGAGTCCTCTTCATGAGCTCTTTGTGATAACACAGAGACTGAGTCTGCCAACAGTTAGCAAGAGAACAGGGTAAGATACATAAATAAGGAAAACCACACATTCACAACGTGACACACAACAATGGAGAACCAAAATGCCTTGCTCTGCTTTGGTGGATTTTCCCAAGGTTAACTCTGAACTAGGAAAGAAGTCACCTAGTTTTAGCTACTCAATTGCTTTGTACAAGCTCAAAAGAAAACCCTAATTTAAGACAATGGAATTACTATTTGTAGAGTCAAATTCAGGACATGTTCATTCTATCTATCTATCTATCTATCTATCTATCTATCTATCTACCAATCCATCCATCCATCCATCTCTCCCTCACCTATCTGCCATCTATCTCGCTACATCTCTCTCTCTACCAATCCATCCATCCATCCATCCATCCATCCATCCATCCATCCATCCATCTCTCCCTCACCTATCTGCCATCTATCATCTATCTCTCTATATCTCTCTATATCTCTCTACATCTATCTATCTATCTATCTATCTATCTATCTATCTATCTATCTATGAATCTATCCATCCATCTATCTCTACCTCTCTATCCATCTATCTATCCATGTATCAATCTCTATCTCTCCCACACTCCCTTGGCTTTCTTGTCATGTAGCTCACACTGGCCTCAAACCCCCTGAGTAGGGGAAGATGACCTTGACCTCCTGGTTCTCCAGTTCTTACTTCCCTGGGTCTGGGATAATCAACGTGGGCTAAAGACACACTCTCTACTCTAATCTTTATTTGACTTGTGTAAAGATGGGACAGTGAAGGTAAACTGGCAGTGTAAACCCTCTGTAAAGATCACAAAACTATTTAATCTTGTTTAATTATTTAAAAATAAACTAAGCTATGCTAAGAAATGTTTGCACACTGAGCCAGGTGGTGATGGTGCAAACCTATAGCCCCAGCACTCAGGAGGCAGGCTAATCTCTGAGTTCAAGGCTAGACTGGTTTACATACTGACTTCATGGACAGCCAGGGCTACACAGTTAGACTCCCCTCCACCAATCCTGTTTCAGAAAAAATGAAAGAAAAGAAAAAGAAATGTTTGCATACAATTTCCACACTCTGGTCAGTAAACCAGATACTTAGAATTCAATTCTGAAGGCTGTCAAATGTGATAAATTATAAGATACACCACAGGGTACTAGAGAGATGGCTCAGTGGTTAGGAGCACATGCTGCTCTTGCAAAGTATCTGGGTTCGATTCTCAGCACCCATGTGGTGACAGACACAGCCATTGATAACTCCAGACCCAGGGGATCCAATGCCTTTTTCTGTACTCTAAGGTCAGTAGGCATACACGTGGTTCAGACATGCCCACAGGGAACGCTCACACAGACAAAGCACAAAGTGAAAAATCTGAATGGAATACAAGAGAGACACCACAGCCACAGCCAGTTATTCTCCGAGAATCCTCCCTGCAGCTTACTTGCTCCAGAGTCTCAAGTTCAGGTGCCGGGGAAAGTGAAATGGGAGTGACTGCTCCCTGCCCATGGCCCGAGGTGGACCTGCCAGCCACACCTCTCGCCCTGAAGCTGCTCAACAAGCAACCAACCAGGCCTAGTTCCCCAGACACTGGGTGTAGGATGTTTTCTTTTCAAAGGCCTACTGTCCCTCTCTTCCTTCCTCCTTCCCTCCCTTCTACCCTCCCCCAGTTTCTTTTCCCCCACCACTCCCTGCAAGAAGAAGTAGGAGATCTGATCCTACCACTCCTCACAACCGCTCTCCGTGTCCCTCATCCATGTCCCTCACTGTCACAGCTTCTAGCTTGTCTGTCACTGGGAGAAAGCACTTACCTTCCGGGAAAGTGTCCGTCAAAGAAGTTTGCTGAAATCAAAATTTTTTTTAAACCATCTTTTCTTGTACTAATCGAACACAGATATTCTTTGGCCTTTGCCAACACACTCTGGGGACACCAGAACACAGACACAGAAACCATCAAATGACCAGGAGACTGTGGGATGTGGGGTCATGGACCATACATGCAAATGGATGGTAAGTGAAGACACTGAGCACATCTCATCCCCCGTGTCTGACAGACAGATGCAGATGTTTATAAACACAAGTGATCCTGTGGCAATGTAACTGACTCTGAGCCCTTCTCGCCCTCACGGACACTTATTTCTCTGATGAAGAGTGAAATTCTAAAAGCCAGAATAATTGAGCCAGGAAGCTGCCAATTACTCAGTCAGTCCCAACAGCAGAGCTCAGCACGATCCATCGTCCACTTCTGAAGCTACTCTGCCTGCTGAGAGTGGCTGTCCTGACAGCTTTAGGACATTAAATTTCTGATTTACTTAAAAAATGATTATATTCATTTATTCAGTGAGTGTGTGTGTGTATATGCACATGCACACTAAGGTGTGCATGTGGAGGTCAGAAGGCTGCTTGCAAGAGTTGGTTCTCTCCTTCCACCTTGTAGGTCGCAGAGACGAAACTTACATTGTCAGGCTTGGTAGCAAGAACCTGTCTTTTTGAACTACCTCACCAGCCCAAATTTCTGATTTCTAACTTGATCTACTAAGTACCCTTAAAAGCAAAACAATTCTACCAAGTGTACCCTTCTTCCTTCCTTCAACCTTGATTTTTGGACACTACTCTTCCTTTCATATACTCTATTTATTTATTTATTGCATGCATGTGGAGGGCAGTGGGCAGCTCTGGAGTCAGCTCTCTTTTCACTGTGTGTCCTAGGAACTGAATTCAGGTGATCAGGCTTCCCTCAAGCGCATTTACTCACTGAGCCATTTCTATGGTCCATTCTTTTATTTTATTTTTGAGATAGGATCTCACATAGCTTAGGCTGACGTTCTGATCTTCACAGGTTTGCACCATTGCATGTTTTGTGTGCTACTGGGGATGCATGCTAGGCAAGCACTCTACCAGGTAAGCCACACTCCAGCCTGCCCCACCTTTCTTTGGAAATAGGATCTCATTATGAAGCCCAGGCTGGTCTTAAACTTACTGCAATTCTCCTGCTTCAGCCTCTGGAGTACTCAGCTTAGATGTAGACCAGAACACTGCTTCCATGAAACGAAGCGTCTCTCAGTATTGGGACGCTACAGATAATGAAATCCACCAGCGGATGGATCTGAGACAGACACTCATCTAATTAGTCACAGTTTGGAATCTCTTCCCATGCCAGAGGCCAGTGGGGTAGAAAACACAAAACTTGGGAACTTTCCATTTGCAAGAATGCTGTTGATCAGCCCAAGGTCTGGTACCCAACTTGGGATAACTGAGCTCCCAGGGACTATACTGAAGTGTCTCCAGCTGGCTATAGTGGCACATGACTTTAATCTCAGCACTCCAGGGAGGCTCTAGGCCAGCCTGGGCTACAGAGGGAGTTTCAGGACAGGCAGGCTTACATGTAGAGATTGTCTCCAAAAAAGAAAAGAAAGAAGTGTCTCAATGTTCAACCACTTGGATGCTTGGAGATCCCAGAAGGAAGGTACCCAGCTACATCTGCAGGGGAACTCCATAGGCAGGACCTGCAGGTTCGTGAGGCACTGACCATTCGGCTATAGACTTTTTGTCTGTTTGTTTGAGGCAGGGCCTCATTTTTTATCCCTGGCTAGCCTGGAGAGACATGTAGCCCAAACTAGATTTAAACTTAACGTTTTCCTGACTCAGCCGCCTAACTGCTAGGATAAATACAACTAGAGGATGCTCACTAAGTTTTACTTGGGAGGTCACAAATTACCTTCCTCCAGCCTTTTCCTATTAAGCTAAGCTGGTATCTACACTGGATGGCTGCCCAACTTCTATAGAGGTTCATGTTTGGTTACAAACTGGAGGGCTTTTTTGTTTGCCTGTTTGTTTTGAGACAGAATCTCATATAGCCCAGGATGGCTTGGAACTTGTTCTGTAGCTAAGGATGTCTCTGAACTTCTGATCCTCTGAAGGCTGGGAGGACAGATCGTGAAACGTTACACCTGATCACAAACTTGGGTCTTAACAACAACCTCATTCTAAGATACTGTTCCCTGAACTTGGGTGCCACAGAGCACCAGACCATGTGAGCTGACTCTTATGTCCCACCTCCACAGCTTCCACTAGCTCACTGGCTTCACGGCCAAGAAGGGTGGGAACCGAATGGGGGAGGAGGGCCTTGATGAATGTGCTGCTGTTGTCCCTTCTCCCTTTGCAGAGAGATGCAGGTTTGAGAGGTATTCTCTCATCACCCCTTAACTTCTCAAGAGAACCCATAGGCCTGGTCAGCTTCCTTCCTCCTCACCATGGCGTCATTTGGACAGCAGAGCCTGTGCTGCATCCCTCTCTGTAATTAGTCAGCACAGACTTTCTGACTGTCCAGTAGCTTCCACTTCCTCATCTTTACATTGTCTGAGAGACCAAGTCAGAGTTGGAGAGACCAAGAAGGGAAATGAATAACTTTGAATCTCTGAAGGGGAAGTGTGGAATGCTTCCAAAATGGACTAGAGAGTCAAAGACCTCAGGCCTGCTGGCTCTCTCCTCCTCACTCCCGTCAGCACAGCCCTCTTCCTTCCTCCCTTTCTGCCACTCTTTTGCTCTCTGGGAGCCTAGGCTCGAGCTCTCTCTCCCTCTAAATGTTACAGGGAAACACACTGGGTCCATTCACAAAGTAAAATATGCAGAATGAGACATGCAACACGGTGCGCGGGAGACGCAGGATTCGGATCCAGAGCGGAACTTACCCCACGCTTTAGGCTCCGGAAGCAGTGGATTTTGGGTTTGGAGGTCATGAACTCGTTGAAGCGGTGGGAGAGGGGTTCCTTTTGCTGCTTGGGAGACTGGGGGCCGTTGGGAACAGCAGAGGGTGAGGCAGAGGCAGGGGGAGGAGGGGGAGGCTGATGGGGGGATGTTAAAAGGGACATAAGCTACATGTGAGGGGGTGGAATGACGACAGAAAAAAAAATCAGAAACAAGAAGACACAAAACAGAAATAAGCATCAAATCATATTCAAGATCCAAAGCAAGTAAAACACAAACCATTAACATCGATGCCACGGTACAAAAGAAATCATGGAGGATGCGGTCCACAAAGAGGGGGTGGGAAGGAAAGGGTGTGTGAGTGTGCAATAGGACAGCAGAAGATTATGACCCAAAGCTCATGCAGGCGGCCACATGCAAGCTGAGGTTCGCGTTAGTCATTCTAAAACCAGTTTATGCCAGAGGGTAAACGTCTCCTCTCCACACCTAGACTAATGCGGTTCGATGGGGAAAGGGGGAGGTCTAAATCACCGAGATTTCAGGAAAAACAGGGGGACAGTCCTGTCCTGGGAAACTCAGACCATCAGTCTGATCTAAGGTTAATGCGGTAAGGCCCCTTCCATCCGGTTTAGGCCGCCGGGTTAGCTGCCATGCACCTACATACCACACTACGAAAAGAAAATGGGAAAATGTTCACGGAGACAGGTTAACGTGTCAAAACCAAGGCCAGGCTGTCAAGCTTGATTAGATGGGACTTGGTCCCCTTGTTCCCAGCAGAGGTGCACATGACAGCAGTCTGGGAGGGTGGAAGTGAGTGAGAGGGCTGTGAAGTCAGTGATGTTAGTCTGGGTGACCCAGTCCTGGGACAGCGCATCTGCAATAAGACAGAGGCCATGGCAAAGACTCCAACACCAGAGAGACACTGTTTGAATCGTGAGATGAACGCAGCACGCTAACTGCCCTCTCTTGTTTTCTAGAAGTTCAGATCTTAGTTTGATTAAGACCAGAAGATAAACTCTGAGCCTCTACACCTGTAGCTCTCAGCCCACACAGGTCCAGACGACCAGTACCTTGTTTTTCTTGATGAACGGCCAGAGCTTGCCTCTGGACTTGCTGCCAAACTTGAGGTCGGGCTTGCCTTCTTTGGAGCTGGAGAGGCTGTTGTCTGACACCGCGTGTTTCATTGGCTGTGTGTAATCTTCGAATTCAATGTCTCCAGGTGGCTCAAATCCTGACTTATAGGCTTCTACGACCAGCTGGGAGTCCTGTAATCATAGGACATGCAGGTCAACACTGGAGCAGCGATGATACATACTGAGGCTGATCCAAGAAAATCCCATTGAGACCCACTGTTTCTCAGCACTGTGATTCTTAGCACTATGGTTTTTTGTTTGTTTGTTTTTGTTTTGTTTTTAGATTTATTTACATATGTGCGTACACTCTTACTCTCTTCAGATACACCAGAAAAGGACATTGGATCTCACTACAGATGGTTGTGAGCCACTTTGTGGTTGCTGGGAATTGAACTCAGGACCTCTGGAAGAGCAGTCAGTGCTCTTAACTGCTGAGTCATCTCTCCAGCCCCTTAGTACTGTGTTTATTGCTAGAAAGATTGATTCATAAAGTTTTGCGCCTAAGTAGAAGCCAAAGAGACTTTCGACGTCTCAGATCCACCTCCCATGATGCTTTGCCTTTGAAGGATTCCTCCTTTGTTCACATGGATTATGGCATGTCACTAAACCCTTAAACAGGGTGACTGGAGGAAGCTTCACATAGACTCTTAAATTTTTCTGAGAGACCTCAAACTGGTGACATAATTATGAAGAAAAAAGAAATTTCAGTCAAGGTGAGATTGGATTGAGCACCTCAGGTAGAAAGCTCGCCTGTAGGATACAGTCAGAGACGGGGAGGATGCTGTTTGTTTCTGAGCACTGATAATTTTTTTCTCACAAACTTGGCAGAGGCCCCAGAAGGATGCTTAAAGCCAACATGTTTTAGCCGGGCAGTGGTGGCGCACGCCTTTAATCCCAGCACTTGGGGGACAGAGGCAGGTGGATTTCTGAGTTTGAGGCCAGCCTGGTCTACAGAGTGAGTTCCAGAACAGCCAGGGCTACACAGAGAAACCCTGTCTCAGAAAAACAAAACAGAAAAAAGCCAGCATGTTTTAATGAAATGGGAGGCAAAATATCTTACAGTGAAAACTCTACATAAGAAAACCAGCTATTGTCTGGGACTTTCTCTTACAGAAATTTACCATTTAAAACATTCCAAGGCAGTGGAGCACACCAGACTGACAAAACTCTTTTCAGAGATCATTAGAAAGTGGAATGCAGGGGTCCAAGCTGGTATTTTAAACAAAAGATAATTTTGTCTCCCAGGGGACTTTTTTTTTTTTTCCATGACAGGGTTTCTCTGTATAGTCCTGGCTGTCCTGGAACTCACTTTGTAGACCAGGCCGGCCTTGAACTCAGAAATCTGCCTGCCTCTCCCAGGAGACTTTTGACAACACCTGAAAGTGACATGGACTATCCAACGAGGGGTGCATCAGCATCCAGTGTTAAACATCCTACACTCTGCAGGCAGCTGGGTCACAGGTGTCCCAGGGAGCTTTGCCTCTTTTCAGAAATCCATCTGATCCCAGCAAAACACTTCCATTCAACTAAGTGACAACCCTGCAAGTGCATTTTGCAAGAAAGGACTGGGAACTAAACCCCAAACACGGAGGGCTTCAGGTGGAAAAGAACAGAGACCACACCCAGCAGCTCCCAGGGTTCCTGAACTAGGTGCTGCTAGACTCCCAGGGTTCCTGAACGAGGTGCTGCTAGACAAGGAGAGAGATGATGGCTCCAAGAGAAGCCCAGGGACCACGCTTACATTTTTCTGGTCAATAGACTCGGCCGCCTTCACTATACCGTCCAGGCACTTCCCAATGATGGGTATCACCTGCCGGTCCACCTCTGCATACGTCTTCATGGACTCGCCAATGCGTACAATCCGCCTCTCTTCCATCTCTTGTATTTTCTGCAAAAAAATTAGACTGTGTATAAAATGGTCTACTGCTAACCCAGGTAGTTGTTTTGGGGTGATTATTGCTCCCCTGCATTTATTGTATGGTCACAGATCAGCCTGCTGTGCTGTGATCAATGAACGGCTGGGTTTGCCTAGTGAGCCCTTCACACAACTGTATCTAATTGTAATTGTATTGTATTGTATTGTAATAGGCTCCTGTGATGTGGAACGTTGATTTCAACTGGCAGGATCTACAATCACCAAATAACCTCTCTGGCATGCCAATGAAGGAGTTTCTTGATTAGTTTAACTGAGGTGGGATGACCCACCCCAAATGTGGGTGTCATTCATTATTCATTGTGCTGGGATTCCAGCCTAGAAAAAAAAAAGGCAGGCCCACAAGACCCCTCAGCAGCTGTGTCGGCTCTTGCCATCAAGCTTGATAACCCAAATGCAAACCCCAGAACCCATGTAGCAAAGAGAAACCAGTCTGTTTTCTGACCACTGTGTGCGCTGTGATACAAGCATCCACCCTACATATAACCACATACTAAACACATGAATAATATATATATGGAGAGGGGACTGGAGAGATGGCTCTGTGGTTTAGAAAACTGGATATTCTTCCAGAGGACCTGGGTTTGGTTCCCAGCACCCACATGGGGGCTCACAAACATCTGTAACTATAGTCCCAGGGGCTTAGTGCCCTCTTCTGGCTAACACAGGCATTGCATGCATGTGGTGCACAGAACACATACCTGAAGACAAAACACTCAAATACACAAAATAAAAATATAGAAAAAAATTAAAACAAGGAGAAAGCAGGCCGAGCTCTAGCATACATGGTTCCTTGTTTCCCAGTTTCAGATGCCATGTGACCAGCATCTCCAGCTGCAGTTATTTCTGTGCCAGGATACCCAGCTCCATACCCTCAACTGTGAGCCAATGAACCCTTCCTTCCTGAAGCTGGTCTCGGGGGAGATCTTAACACAGCACCAACGAAAGGAAGTACAACCCATTGCCGGGCAGTTGTGGTGCATGCCTTTAATCCTAGCACTTGAGAGGCAGAGGCAGGTGGATTTCTGAGTTCGAGGCCAGCCTGGTCTACAGAATGAGTTCCAGGACAGCCAGGGCTACACAAAGAAACCCTGTCTTGGAAAAACCATAAATAAATAAATAAATAAATAAATAGGACCCAGGCTCAGTTGGTAAAGTGCTTGCCACAAGGACCTGAGTTTAACCCTCAAGAGTCATGCAAAAATGTCAGAGTTGGGTGGGGTGGTATGCAAATAAGCCTGGCACTGTAGAGGCAGAGATAGGAAGATCTCTAGCACTGGATGCTGGCCAGCCCAGCTGCAAGGGCAAGCTCCAGATCAACGAGAGAGCTGCCTCCACAAAGTAAGGTGGTTCAGCATAGTGTTACAAACCTTTATCCTAGAACTCGGGGACAGAGGCAGGTGGATCTCTGTGAATTCAAGGCCAACCTGTCTACTAGAGCGAGTTTCAGGACTGCCAGGGGACCACAGTGAGATTGTGTCTGTGCATGTGCGAGCTTGCGAGCGCTCGGGAGCTCTCTCTCTCTCTCTCTCTCTCTCTCTCTCTCTCTCTCTCTCTCTCTCTCTCGCGCACACACACACACACACACACACACACACACACACACAGATTTTAAAAGGAAAAAAGAGAACAATTTGGGGAGAACAATACTTGTTTGTTCAAATCCCACAGCTCTGAGTGCTGCTTTGTCTCCTAAAGCTAGGTAGGCGTTTCTTGTAGCTGGAATATGCTTTAAAGAGGAAGCGCTTATCTAAAAGGCACAGTGGTAAAATCTCAGCCCCTATAAAAACAGGGGTGCAATGAAAACCAGGATGTCTACACAGGTACCCTCATTCTTTTCTTTTCTTTCTTTCTTTTTTTTTTTTTTTTTTTTTTTTTTTTTTGGTTTTTCAAGACAGGGTTTCTCTGTGTAGCCCTGACTGTCCTGGAACTCACTCTGTAGGCCAGGCTGACCTCGAACTCAGAAATCCACCTGCCTCTGCCTCCCAAGTGCTGGGATTAAAGGCATGTGCCCCACAACTTGCCTGTAGTTTTTTGGTTTTTTTTTTGAAGATTTATTCATTTGTTTTACACACAGGAGTACACCATTGCTCTCTTCAGACACACCAGAACAGGGTATCAGATCCCTCAGGTGATTGTGAGCCACCATGTGGTTGCTGGGAATCCAACTCAGGACCTCTGGAAGAGCAGTCCGTGCTCTTAACCACTGAGCCATCTCTCCAGCCCACAGCTTCATTCTTATTGCTGCCCATAGCTTGATCTACAAGCTAAGAGGAAACGACTCAGTAGGGGGTGGGTGGGGGGCCCTGGGAGATGGCTCCACTTGCCTTGCAGGCATGAGGACCTGAGATTAATACCTGGAACCTCTATAAAAAGCTGGGTGTGTGGGACTCACCTGTAAGCCCTATACAAGGGTACCCAAAATAGGAGAATCCATGGGGTTTGCTGGCCAGCCACCTTACTCTAAGATTTTAAGATTCATCATTTGTGTATGTGTGTGTGTGTGTGTGTGTGTGTGTGTGTGTGTGTGTGTGTGAGTTTATGTATTCTATGTGTGTGCAGATGTTCACAAAGGTGCCAAAGAGGATAGCAGATCCCCTGGGGCTGGAGATGAAGGCAGTAGCAAAGTCACCCATGCGGCTTCTGGGAAACTCCTTACAAGTTGACCTCTGACTTATGCATGCACGTGTACAGAGTCAGTGGACACTTGGGAAGCCAGACGTGGTCATGCATACTCATGATACCAGGAGGCCAAGTCTAGATGACTTCCAGGCTACAGGGAGGCCCTGTCACATTGGAACATCTTGTTTTTACAATCTGGCAGTACTGTGGCGCTCTTACCTGGAAGATGGTGGGGATGTGGGTGTGATAGTACTCCCACTGCTCCTGGTTGAATCTCTGCAGGATTAAGGAGTAATCCGCCTTGCTGTCCTCTGCCATTTGCTGGCGTATCTGAGCTTGTTGTCGTGCCTTGGGGCAAAGGTAAGAAAATATTGTTTATACAGATAGACAAAAGCCTACAGCAGGGCATACCAGGGCCCAAATCACTTGATACACTTTCTCTATTTATTTATTTATTTTTGATTTTTGAGACAGGGTTTCTCTGTATAGCCCTGGCTGTCTGGGAACTCACTCTGTAGACCAGGGGGCCTTGAACTCAGACATCCGCCTGCCTCTGCCTCCCACATGTTGGGATTAAAGGTGTGTGCCACCACCGCCTGGCCACTTTCTATATTTTATATACTGAAAAATTACTTTTTTAGGCTGGGTGGTGGTGGTGCATACCTTTAACCTCAGCACTCAGGAGGCTGAGGCAGGTGGATCTCTGGGAGTCTGAGGCCAGCCTGGACTACAGAGTGAGTTCCAGGACAGCCAGGGTTACATAGGAAGACCCTGCCTCAAAAAAACAAACAAAAAAACCCAAAACCCTTTTGTGGTACTGAGGACTGGCTGAAGAACCCAGAGCCTCATGCTTGCAGACCAGTAGTCTCCCACTGAGCCATGCCTCCAGGTCAGCAGGTGCTTAAAAACAAACCAAACACTGTCTCAAATCTACACTTTTTTCCAATTTATTTCAAGGCCTTGTACTCCTTGTTGTCACAGTCAAAAGCACATCCCTTTTAGAAGGGCTCCACGTTCACACGACACAGAGCATCTCACTTGCTTCGGCTGCTTGGTCTGCCTGCACCCATGCCAGAGAGGATGAAGATCCAGGGCCAGAAAGAGGGCTTGCTCAGATACGAATACAAAGACCAAAGCTGCCTGCCATGTCTGCCTACTGCCTGGCACAGCTCTGGTGAGGTTGGTTTTTTGCTTTGTTTTGGGTTTTGGTATTTTTCTTACATGTATTATTTTTTAATAATGTTTTTTATCATTCTTTGACAACTTTATACATGTACATAATGTACCTTGGTCTTGTAAACCAAAATCCTCCCTCCTATTCTCCTGACCTTTAAATGTTATTTATTTTGTTTATGAGTGTGAGTGTGTGAGTGTGTGTGTGCATGAACATGGCATGGCACACACGTGGAGGTGGGAAGACTTGTGGGAGTTGGGTCTCTCCTTTCACCATAGGCGTCTGTCAGGCTCAGTAGCAAATACTCTGTGGTGTGTTTGAACAGGTTTGGTCCCAATAGACTCATGTGTTTGGATGCCTGGCCCACGGGGAACAGCACTATTAGGAGGTGTGGCCTTGTTGGAGTAGGTGTGGTCTTGGAGTAATTTTGTCCTTGTGGGAGTGGGCTTTGAGGTCTATGTTTGAGCTACACCCAGTATGGAATTACACAGTCTCTTTCTGACACCCGTGGATCAAGATGTAGAATCCTCAGCTCCTTCCCCAGCACCATGTCTATTACCTGCATGCTGCCATGCTTCTTGCCATGATGATAACAGATTAAACCCCTGAACTGTAAGCCAGCCCCAATTAAATATTTCCTTCTGTAAGAGTTGCCTGAGGCTGGAGAGATGGCTCAGTGGTTAAGAGCACTGATTGCTCTTCCGAAGGTCCTAAGTTCAAATCCCAGCAACCACACGGTGGCACACAACCACCCATAATAAGATCTGACGCCCTCTTCTGGTGTGTCTGAAGTCAGTTACAGTGTACTTATATATAATAATAAATAAATCTTTGGGCCAGAGTGAGCAGGGACTGAGCGAGCAGAGTTGACCAGAGTGAGCAGGGCCAACCAGAGCAAGCAGGGTTGACTGGAGCAGGCAGAGGTCCTAAAAAAATTCAATTCTCAGCAACCACATGAAGGCTTACAACTATCTTTACAGGTACAGTGTACTCACACACATAAATTAAAAAAAAAAAAAAAAAAAAGAGTTGCCTCCTCGGTCATGGTGTCTCTTCACAGCAGTGAACCCCCAACTAAGATGTGCGCTTACCCACTAACCACCTCAGGAGCCTCAGGGCAGTTTTGTTTTAAACGTATATGGCCATTTTGTGTGCACACATACTAATGTACTGTGTGTGCTACTGCCCAAGGATGCCAGAAGGCGGCATTGGATCCCCTAGAGTCAGAGATGGTTGTGAGCCACTATGTGGGTGCTGAGATCTATTCTCTGACAGAGCAGCCAGTGCTCTTTAGAGTCAGTTTGGGGGAGGGGTTCTGGGTGTCAATCAAACCCATGGGCTGGCTCATGCTAGGCACATGTCTCTAGCCCACTCAGGTGACTTTCTATTCTCCAAGTTTCTCACTGGCTTCTGACCTGGTGACCTTCACCAGAGTCCTACTTTCCCCACACATCCCAGTCTTGCTGGGCAGGCCAAGGGGACAGTCCGGGTGGCTTTTTTCATTTTCTTCCCTATTCATGAGCAAATGTCACCTAGCATCTCCAAGTGTTTCCTTCTTCCTTGGGGCTTCTCAGTCCCGGAAGGCACGGACTCTTCTCAGCGAACCCAAGCATGTTTCAGTGACCACATCCTTCCCCTTTGTCTGTCTTAGCGGCCTGTCACCATCCTGGCCGTATGCTTTCCCTTCCACCAAGCCACGGACAGAGTCCCCCGCCAAGCGCATTAACTGAAGTCTCTGTGATATTCATTCCTAGCTACCTTCAAAAATCCTCCCCTCATGGCAGACAGCAGCCATCCTGATCATCGTCCTCTGCCTGCCTTCCACCTGCATTGCCAAGGCCTCTGACCTGAGTTCCCCAACTCCTCTGTTATATCACCTTCATGAATATTTTAAAAGGGGGATTCCCATGTATGCTAAAACTTCTAAAATATTTTCTGCCTCATTCATAGACCTTCCTTGGAAAGTCTCACAGGGGAGAGGAAGAGAGGGGAGGACAGGGGAAGGGAGGGGTCCCACTCCAGATACAACATTCCTGCAATCAGATAAAGTAGAAAGTGGTTGCATGTTTACTTCAGAGAAATGGTCCTAAAACAGAATATGTATGTGTGGATGTCAAACACACACACACACACACACACACACACACACACACACACACGCACACACACACACAGAAAGAGACAGAGGGCTCTCTACACACACACAGGGGGCTGTGGTCTAAATCTACTCATGGCAATTTAACTGCTAAGAGCTGTGGCTATGGCATTGTCTGGGTTGTCTGGCACTGTCCTTTGGCTCCCCTGAACCCCTCATAATGTTTCAACACAGTCATGGAATCACTTTTATAGCTTATTAACACCTAAAGTTTCAGGATATCCTTCCCCGAGTCCCATGTAGCAGTGATGATAAAATCACTCGGGACCCCAGGACAAACTGCAGAGGCACCTCCATGAAGCCGCACTTGGGAAATGGGGGTGGGGAGGTTGTCGGGATGACTGAAGGTAAGAGTCGGTGTCTCCAGGCATCTAAGGCCAAACATCATGATGGCTTACCTCTCGGTAAACTTGTATAAAATCAGCCACAGTCAGTAGGGCATAGGTGGCACACACCCTTTTAACCCAGGACTGGAAGGCAGAGGCAGTAAGAATTCTGTGAATTTGAGGCTAGCCTGGTCTATAAGAGAGTTCCAGGATAGCAAGGGCTACACAGAGAGATCTTGTCTCAAAAAAACCTAAAACCTAAAACTAAAAAAAAAAGGGGGGGGCAGTGGGGAAGCTGTGGTTATCTATCTCAGAGGCCGAATTTCCTCTCCTAACCACACCACTAACTAAACAGCTTAAAAAATAAAGTTCCTATTCTAAGAACATCTTACATGCAACACTGCTGTGGAACAAAGACACACAGAAGTGGTGTGTATATGTGTGTGTGTTTCAATGAGTCAGAGTTTCAGAATAGATCTATACAACTCAAAAGGCCCACATTGCCAGTGGACATAAGTCAGACAAACTGAATGAGACTCAGGTTATCTTGTTACCATTGGAAAGATCAAAATTCTACTGAGAAACCCTGGGGAATCCCCCCAAATAAACCCAAATGAGCCCAGGTATGGACCCTACCATGCATGGGTTTGCTTTTTAAAAAAAAATTTTTTTAGCCGGGCGGTGGTGGCGCACGCCTTTAATCCTAGCACTTGGGAGGCGGAGGCAGGCGGATTTCCGAGTTCGAGGCCAGCCTGGTCTACATAGTGAGTACCAGGACAGCCGGGGTTACAGAGAGAAACCCTGTCTCGAAAAACCAAAAAAAAAAAAAAAAAATTTTTTTTTTAGTAAATATTTTTACTTAATGTGTGTGTGGTGTTGCCTGCATGTGTGTCTGTGCACCACGTGCGTGTATCATGGCTGTGGAGGACAGCAGAAGGCATCAGAATCCCCTGCATCTAGAGTTACAGATAGTTGTGAGCTGCTATGTCGGGGCTGGGAACTGAAACCTGGGTCTTTTGCAAAAGCAACCAGTGCTCTTAACAACTGAGGTATCTCTCTAACCCCCTAGGATTTCACTTAACACTGTCCCCACCTGGCCTCGGTATAGGAGTGAAGCCTTTGGATGAAAAGGTCAGAGGGCCATTGTGAACCGGAAGAAGCGCTGCAGCCCAGTGCTCTGTGCTGCTAAAGATAGAATGACCATCTTCCATTTGGTCATCTCATCTCATATTCTTCAAAGAGAGTTGACTACTACCTGGTTAATCCAATGTGATTTTCTTTCCTCATCAGAAAATGACAGCATGGTCTCTGTCCCTACCGTCATTAGCCAGGAATGCAGGGTGCGCTAAGAAAACATGTCAGGTTTGCTCTTCTTCATGTCTGTGTACGGCTTTCAAGAGCCCATATACATATGGCCTGAGCATGTGAGTGACAAGATTAAATATTATTAGATTGTTCTTTAATGATTTATTTATTTAATGTGTGAATGCTCTTTCTGCATGTACAGCTGCAGGCCAGAAGAAGATATCAGATCACATTACAGATGGTTGTGAGCCACCATGTGGTTGCTGGGAATTGAACTCAGGATCTCTGGAAGAGCATTCAGTGCTCTTGACCTCTGAGCCATCTTTCCAGCCCTAGATTGCTCTTTTTTTTTTTTTTTTTTTTTTCCCTGAGACAGGGTTTCTCTGTATAGCCCTGGCTGTCCTGGAACTCACTCTGTAGACCAGGCTGGCCTTGAACTCAGAAATCCGCCTGTCTCTGCCTCCCCAGTGCTGGGATTAAAGGCGTGCGCCACCACTACCCGGCTCCTAGATTGCTTTTTAAGACAGGGTTTTACTATGTAAACTAGGTGGGCCTCAAACTCAGAGGTCTGCTTCTGCCTCCTGAGTTCTGGGATTAAAGGTGTATGTATGCCATTGTACCTGGCTGGGTTTGAAGTAAATTGAAAAGGGTACCTCACCAACAGCTATCTTCTTTTGTTCTATGAGACAATAGAATCCTTTTCTGGCCACATTGTGGTGTGATAAAAAGTAGGTTGCATGTGATAACAAACTGCTCAGTGGCTGGAAGGGGAGATGTCCCAAGCATTTCCCAAAGCCAATTTGTACCAGAAAAGGTGAGCCACAGCCACAGTGACTGTTTGGTAGCCATGCATGGGCTCTGATCCTCTATAGCCGTGGTGCAATATCAGATAGCCTACACGTCAGATATTTACATTACACTTCATAACAGCTGCAAAATTACGGTTATGGAGTGATAACTTTGTGACTGGGGGTTGCCACAACATGAGGCACTGTATTAAAGGGGCAAAGCATCAGGAAGGTTGAGAAGCACTGCTCTCTCTAGCTCCGAGACTCAGTGAAGCTATGATACCTAGGAGCTGGTTCAATAGAAGGGTTCAGCTAGCCCCATCAACAAAAAAGTCTTAATTTCTTTCCATGACAACGTCTGAGAGCACACCACACAACCAACCCTTCAAAAATTGAGGGAGCTGGGCTACAAATTCTTCTCACCTCTCACCAATTGACTAACACTCCTTCAAGGATATCAACAACTCACTGCAGGAAAAAACACTTCCACAAAAGTGCAGAAATTTTTTTCTGAGAGTTTCTGGAATCTTAAAGTATGGGGAAGGGGCTGGCAAGATGGCTTGGTGGGTAAAGGCGCTAGTTGCTGAGCCTGACGCCCGAGGTCTATTCCAGGGTCTCACATAAAGGAAGGAGAGAACCAACACCCAAGGGTCGTCTTTTTGTCCTCCATGTTCATGATCACACAAATATATACATACACAGGATAATGAGGTAAAGCTTTGGACCACAGTGAATAGAGTAAACGGGTAGTCCTCTCCCAGCTTTGGGTTCCGTTTGCAGTGCATGCTGGGACGGCAGAGGGCCCATGTATCCCTCGCTCAGGGAAGACTATCTTCCATGTGACTTTAGTGAGGTCAAAAAAGTGGCGCACTGACCTTCAACCAGACTTGGCAGTCTTGGAGACAGCAAAACGCCAATCAATCAAAACTCTTTTTATGCCCATGGCCACCCTCAGGACCTTGACCTTTTCCTGTCTCATGATGACCTTGAGTACTTTGTCACCAACTCATGGTGAGTAACAGAACCTACCTAAGCTGCACCTTCTCATCTGTGGTCCCATGGCACCTGTGATACCAGGAAGCAAAGGGGACAGCCAGGCAATGTTCAGTGTTTCTTGTTTGCTTGGATACAGGATATTAGGAATAGAAGTGAGCTGGGTGCACTGTGGTGCACAATTTTTTGGGGGGGGGTGGTTTTCAAGACAGGGTTTCTCTGTGTATTCCTGGCTGTCCTGGAACTCACTCTGTAGACCAGGCTGGCCTTGAACTCAGAAATCCGCCTGCCTCTGCCTCCCAAGTGCTGGGACTAAAGGTGTGCGCCACCACTGCCCAGCTGTGGTGCATGATTTTAATCCCAGAACTCAAGAAGCAGAGGTAGGGGGATGTCTGTGAGTTCAAGGCCAGCTGGTCTACAGTGTGAGTTTCAGGACTGCTAGGGCTACATAGTGAGACCCTGTTTCAAAGTACAAAACATTCTCTGCTCTTGCAGAGGACCTGAGTTCCCAGCATCCCACACGACAGCTCACAGCCATCCCTAACTCACGGTATTCCAGGTGATTCAACGCTCTTTCCTGGCTTCCATGACCTACACATGTAGGCAAAACACTCACACACATACAATGAAAATACAGAATTTTTTTTAAAAAAATTCAGCTGGGTGGTGGTAGAGGCAGATGGATCTGGTCTCTGAGTTTGAGGTCAGCTTGGTCTACAGAGCTAGTTTCAGGAGGAGGCAGGAAAACCCTGTCATGAAAAACCAAACAAAACACAAAACAAAACAAAAAACAACCACTACAACAAAAACTAAATAAATCCAAAAAATTATAAGAACCCTATCTTTTTTTTCCCTAAAGATTTATTTATTATATGTAAGTACACTGTAGCTGTTTTCAGACATCCCAGAAGAGGGCATTAGATCTCACTACGGATGGTTGTGAGCCAACATGTGGCGGCTGGGATTTGAACACAGAGCCTTCGGAAGAGTAGTCAGTGCTCTTAACTGCTTAGCCACCTCTCTAGCCCAAGAACCCTATCTTTTATTACCAAAAGTTTGGGGTTTGGGGGAATCAGCAAAGACCACCTTAGGAATCCCAGTGGTCAGAGCACTGGCTTCTCAACGTTTCCTTGCATGGGTTCTTCAGGAAGGCCTGGGCTATGTTTTACATTGCAAGAGGAGGAGACTCGCCCTGTCCTTCATTCCCCTGCATCGATGAGGGCTCCATGGTGTATCCACACAGGCTGCTTGGAATCTGCAATGCTTGGCAGACTGTCCCTGGAACTGGCAGATGGGCCTGACATCCCTGCAAGGAAGGCCCTGGGGAAACCCAGCGGGGTCTCTAGATTCTGGCACTCCTCAAATTCTTTGTGCCAAGAGAAAGGTAAACTTAGAACTGTAATAGTGTGGGTCAGTTAGCCTTTCTCCACCCTGCATTCTTTTTCTTGGGAAAACCAAAACAACAACAACAACAACAAAATCTGGTTGCTGAAAATAACTTGTTTACAAGATTTTTTTCTTATGTCTGTTGTGTTCTATTTAAATAAGACCTCACACCAGAGTTCTAGCTGGCCTGGAACTCCTTACTGGCCCCCAGACAAGCCTCAGATTCACAGTAATCCTCCAGACTCAGTGTCTGGAGTGCTGGGATCACAGACATGCACCACTGTAGCCAACATTAAACTTACAGTTTGTATAGTTTATAAAGTAGCACATCCCTGCCCATTCCATCTGCCGAGAGCCTGTCTGTCTGTCAGACGCGGCCAGGAAAGAGAGCAGGACATGCAGGCCACCAGATATTAATAATGTAATAGGGTGTTAGTATCACAGCACGGTATTACCTGTTTTCTAGGCACTTTTACATCAAAAGATACAAACCCACAGCGGATCCCAGGAAACCCTAACCAAGCGAAAGCTGATGCTTAGGGGCTGACTCTCGCCCAGTCTCTGGCCAGCAAGCAATTGTGAACACTTAGGAAGCCATTTGATTGATTTGATTGCTTATTTACTTATTTTTATTTTCGCGGCAGACTGCCTTGACTGCCTAGACTGGCCTCCAGCTCCTTGTGTAGCTGAAAATGATCTTCACCATTGGGCTTGCCTGACAGCACCTCCCACAGGCTGAGACAGGCAGCTTGTACTATCACACTGTTTTAGCAGAGCCATCCTGGCTGCTAGGCAAGCCCTTTAAGGACTCAGTTGCCTATTCAGTCCCCAAACCCTTTAAAATGTTCACAACAGGTACCCTACAAGCCAGGCCTAGAGTAGAACACTCCTATAATCCGGCATTTGGGAGATTTGTTGAAACTCTGTCTCAACAAACAGACCAACAACAAACCAAACCAAACAAACAAAAAGGGAAGAGCTAGGTAGTGCTGTGGCTTTTTCCAACAGCTAGTAATCTGAACCGATAACTGGGAACTAGGGCTGGGATTTGGCTCCATGCCTGCTTCGAGCGTACAAACATTAGGATCAGTCTCTGTACCAATAAGGAACTAGATAAACAGAACCCAATGTCCAACCTGGTTCAAAAAGAATAATGTAAGCCACGTGTGATGTAACACACCTTTAATCCTGGTACCCAGGAAGCAGAAACAAGAGAATCTCTGTGCGTTTAAGGCTAGCCTGGTCTACATAACTGAGTTCGTAAGACCATGTCTCAGAATAACAACAATAATAATGATGAAAAGAATATTTAATGAAAAGAAATGAAAGCTTCATTGCTTTGTATAATGTCTTAAAGACTTCAAAACTCTCTCTCTCTATATATATATGTATATATATATATATACACACACACATTATATATATATATATATATATATTTTTTTTTTTTTAAAGATTTTTTTACTGTTAGATGTAAGTACACTGTAGCTGTCTTCAGACATACCAGAAGAGGGTGTCAGATCTCATTACAGATGGTTGTGAGCCACCATGTGGTTGCTGGGATTTGAACTCAGGACTTTCAGAAGAGCAGTCAGTGCTCTTAACCACTGAGCCATCTCACCAGCCCCTCAAAACTATATTTTTAAGATGTATTTTTAATTGTGTGTGTGAGGGGGAGAGCAAGTGAGTGCAGTTGTCTGTGGAAGCCAGAAGAGAGTCAGATGCCCTGGAGCTGGAATTGTAGATGGTTGTGAGCCTTCAGGTGTGGGTGGTAGGAAACGAATTTGTTTCCTCTGCAAGAGCAGCAAGCGTTCTTAACTGATGAGCCATCCCTCCAGCTCCTAAAGCATACCCTTTGTACACTTAACTGGGGACTAAATCTCACACACACAAAAAAGCTGTACCTCAATCTAGCCGTGCTGGCACATGCCTTTCATCCCAGCACTCAGGAGCCAGAGAAGGGTGTATCTCCGTGAGTGTAAGGCCAGTCTGGTCTACAGAGCGAGGTCAGCCAGAGAAACCTTGGGTGGGGGTGGCAGTGGGGGTGGAGCTGTACCTCAATGCTAATCAACCGGCATGAAACGATATTTATAGCCTAACTGCATTATTAAGGAATATCTTCTTTTGTCCCAATGGTGAGTGCATGTAAATTCTAGCACTAACCGCCTGAGGAGTCAGATGTTGGAGTGGCAAGTTTGCCTCTGAGGACCAGCTCTGTGAAGCCAGCAGAGGGGGAGGGGCAGAAACAACGGAGAAGAAGCCAGTCTTTGTCCTGCCATGTGGTGGTATAAGTGGCATTGTTGAACTTTTCCAGCAAAGGGTTGCATCTAGAATACATTTTCAACTTCAAAACTAAGAGACAATTCCTATTCAGTCAGAGTGCTGGGAGCTGGTGTTGGAAACTTCTAGGCCGAGTGCTTGCCAAAACAACGCAGTCTGTCTGGGATAAATTATGAGGCAGTGAAAATACAAAACAGAAAAACTTCAAAATAAGTTAACCAAAGAAATATGCCTGAACTATTCCAGCAATTTCCTCAAGTTTTTTTTTTCATCTTACAGTGTTCCAGCCCCAGGACTGCGGGTTACTCTGGTGCACAGTCATTGAAATAGGAGAAAAGAAAACAAAAACCCCAAAACAGAAAGATAGCAAATGAGACCAGGATCTCCATCCGGAGGCCATTCACTTGCTAAGCAGGGCTATAAAAGGCTTTCTGTTGCCCCATACCCCAGTTACCCAAAGTAGAATTCAAAATATCTGTGAACTCAAGGGGGAAGCAGCTTCCCCTGAGTGGCCCAGGCTGTGTGTAGCCATCTCATGTCCAGAGAGGAGACTGTGGAAACAGTCTTGGTATGAGCTCATATGCGCAGAGGTGATGAGTCACGGTCCCCAGGACGAGACCATATGGCCCCGCTGGCTTCTACACCGCCATTGCAGTAGACTCGAGTGTTTCATTATGGGATGTTTGAAACTGATATCTCACTATGTAGCCCTGGCTAGCCTGGAACTTTCCATGGAGACCAGGCTGGCCTTGAACTCGCAGAGACCCACCTGCCTCTGTCTCCTGAAGGCTGGAACTAAAGGTGTGCTACACCCCTCCACTCCACTCCCTCCACCTTCTCTCCATAAACAGCTCCGTCCAGGGCTCACAAAGCTCCTAACACCCATTGCATGGATGCTCTGGCTGAAGGTGAAGGTCTAGGGCAGTCTGCCATCAGGGTTAACATAATGCTGCATTTGCTTCTCACAGTCACTGTAGAGACACTTAAATGGTTTGTAAATGCAGCTTTAGGAAAGAAACACCCTAAGGGAGGCTCACACACAGTCCTGCTCACACAGAAACAAGAACAACATTGTCTTAGAGTTTCTAGGCTGCAGTGAAACACCATGACCAAAGCAAGCTGGGGAGGAAAGGGTTTATTTGATTTATGCTTCCACATTGCTGTCCATCATCTAAGGAAGTCAGAGCTGGAACTCACACAGGGTAGGAGCTGATGCAGAGGCCATGGAGGTGGAGAGGTGCTGCTTACTGGCTGGCTCAGCCTACCCAGGACCACCAGCCCAGGGATGGCACTACCCACAGTGGGCTGGGCCCTCTCTCACTGATCACATAATTGAGAAAATGCCTTACAGTGGGATCTCATGGAGGCATTTCCTCAAGGGAGGCTCCCTCTTCTCTGAGGATACTAACTGAGTCAAGCTGACACAAAACCAAGCCAATGCAAACATGCTTCCTCTTTTTTTTTCTTTTTGGTGTGTGCACATGTGTGTGTGTGCACACATGCATGTGTTGGTGGGTACATGTACATGTGCATGCACTTGAGCTGGAGCCCAGAGTATTGCTCCTCAGGCACCAGCCACATTATTGACAGCCTGTCACTAGCCCCGAACTCACCAACTAGGCTAGTCTACCTTTGCTCCATTTTGAAAGTTAATCTGAACTTTTCTGGTGACAGCCATTGTCCTTTATTGTCTAAGTCACAACAAGCATCTAATGAAGACTGCTTGATACAGCTGGACAGTGGTGCCACACTTTGGTCTGAACTTGGAAGGCAGAGACAGGCAGATCTCTGAGTTTGAGGCCAGCTTGGTTTACAGAGTGAGTTCCAGGACAGCCAGGGCCACACAGAGAAACCCTGTCTTGAAAACAAAACAAGAGGGGCTGGTGAGATGGCTCAGCAGGGAAGAGCACCGACTGCTCTTCGGAAGGTCATGAGTTCAAAT
>NW_022196897.1:18941057-18947108 GCF_008632895.1 Mastomys coucha
AAAAAAAAAAAAAAAAAAAAAAAAAGAAAGAAAGAAAGAAAGAGAGAAAGAAAACAAAACAAGACAAACAAAAAACGAATGCCAAGCTTGAGACAGCTCAGTGGTTGGAGCACTTACTGCTTGCTCTTCTAGAAGTCCCAAGTTTGGTTCCCAGCACACACATAGTGGCTCACTGCTGCCTGTAAGGCAATTTCCAGAGGACCTAAAGCCCCGAGGAGACCAACCACACACGTGATACACACATATAAATTCAGACTCACACCCATATGCATAAAATCATCAATCAAAAACTCTTTGAAAAAGAATGCCCAAGCCCACAAATTAGCATACAAATTGCCTGGCAGAAATAATGCACATCCTCACTAGGTTGGCATTTCCACAGTCTGACATCCCCAGAAGAGAAGCAATCACAGTCAAAGATATTCATTCATTCAAGGAAGATTACAACACACTAGGGAACAAGCTACCATGAGACCCAATACCACAGAGAAGAACAGTTACCACAGAACCTGGACAATCTGAGTGTTTGAAAGAAAAGAAACAAGATGCAAAAAGCAAAACTGAAAGTAAAAAGCAACAGAGGTCACATTAGTAAGATGCTATCAATGAAGGTCTGAAGAAGACTCCAGTGAAGCTTCTAGAAATGGAAAAGGAGTTGCTGAACTTAAAACGCTCAATAAATGAGCTAATAGAAATGAATAAAAGTTACACAAAAGTCCACATCTGGACATAGAGAAACACAATGAGGGGCTGGTAAGATGGCTTAGCAGGTAAGAGCACTGTCTGCTCTTCCAAAGGTCATGAGTTCAAATCCTAGCAACCACATGGTGGCTTACAACCACCCATAATGAAATCTGATGCCCTCTTCTGGTGTGTCTCAAGATAGCTACAGTGTGTACTCATTTATAATAATAAATAAATCTTTTATTAAAAAAAAAAAAAGAAGAAGAAGGACAATGAGGCCAGAGAGATGGCTTATCGAGCAAAGGCTCCTTTCCACACAGGCCCTGTAGGTTGAGTTTGATCGCCAGAACCCATGTAAAGGTGGAAGGAGAGAACCGACTCCTCACATCAGTGTGTCACTCTCACACTGATGATGATGATTTGAAGAAGAAGAGCCCCATGGAATACATTGAGGAAATACACATACATTTAACACAAGTCCCTGAATCATTAGTTCCAGAGACAGAAAGATATAAATAATTTTTGAAACTTTTGTTTGTTTGGTTTTGTTTTTTGAAACCAGGGTTTCTCTGTGTAACAGGACTGGCTGTCCTGGCACTTCTTTTGTAGATCAGGCTAGCCTTGAACTCAGAGAGATCCACCTGCCTCCTCCTCCCCCTACCTCTGGGGCTGAGTGTTGGAATCAAAGGTATGTGCTACCACACCTGGCAATTTTTGAAGCTTAAATGCCTAAAGTTTCCTTGCATTTATGAAACAAATAGATACTCAAGGATGTCGAAGCAGAGGAAATTAAAAACAAAACCTGTGAGTTTTGAAATGTGATAACCATGCCATAGAACATCAAAGACAAACACGGAGTCTCAGCCAATAGAGAATAAAGCCAAGCTTTTCTTGGAGGAATGCTAAAGTCAAGTAGACAACAAATTCCAAACAGAGCATGAGGTGGCTGACAAGGGAATAATAGCTTCAAAATGCTGAGAGAAGAAAAAAGTCAGCCTAGAATTTTAATACTCAGCTAAACTATCACATCAGCACGAAGATGAAACAAAGACATGGGAGGAGGGGTGACCTCTCAAACTCTTAGTAAGAAAAAAAATTAAACAATGTATCATCTATGGAGAAGGACGTTTAATTCAGAAAGGAATGTCAACAGTAACACCTGGTGGCTTGCATCATATTAAAAGAGTTAAATTTGAGACTTGTGCTGGCTAATGAAAAAATTGCAGGTTTGAAAAAAACACAGTGGACTAAGGCCGAGCATGTCCAAATAAGCCTGGGCAGAAGCAAGCAGGCTGTTAGACATTCTGAGAACTAGCAGGTCAAAAAGACATAAACTATAAAAAACATGCAAGGACATGTCTGGGCAGACACTGAGTAGTGGGCCATCTGGTCCTCTTAGATATGGTTTAAGGTCAGATGCTCTGTTGACTCAGATTAACACCAACCTTAGGAATTTTCCACTCTGTTCTGCACATACTAGTTAATATTTGAACTAGCCAATCATGTATAGCCACACTGATTCCTTTGTTCCCCCAGACCTTTTTACTATATAAACCCCTAACCCCTGAGACTCGTGGTCGATTCCTTTATCTCCTGCGTGAGATATGTGTCGATCCTGAACGCTCCGAAATTAAACTGCCTCATTTGTTTACATCAGGACGGTCTCTCGTGATTCCTTGGGTGCATGTCCTCCCGAGATTTAAGTGGAGGTCTCCCCACGGGGGTCTTTCAATATTAGCATGAGCACTGTGGGTAGGTGGTGAATGATAGCTGTTCCTTCAGAAGGAACCTAGGCTGCTTAGTCCAGGCTAGTTTATACTTCTGTGTACTGAGTCTTCACACTAAGGCCTTGTACTGATTCCCACTTGTTGCCTTTTGTCAGCCCACCTATCTACTCTCTTCTGCTTCTCTCATATCAAGATTCTTGGCTGACAGTAAGGAGTTTATTCAGTGCAGCACAGTGGTAGAGCCACCTGGCAAGAGCCATGACCACATAGCACAGAGTTACCCCCCCCATCCCTCACCGCCCAAACCCCCAATACTGGCAGTGCCCATGTAGGCCACTAGACTTCTAACACGTTCTCAGCCCCACTCTTTTCCATTTGTATAGCTGTGGCATGATTCTGGGGAAGGCTGAGACCAACACACTTTCAGTGCATGCTTTTTGAGGAGGGGGTTTCAGAAGGTCACAGTCACCCTACATCCAGTTTCTGAGATGCTTCAGGGTCCCAAGTCTCGCCACTCCAGGACCCCATCCTCTCTTGCAAGGCCACACATGTAGTGGGCCTTCTGCAGTGCGAGAGGAGTTCTCCACAGCCCAGTTGCTCTCCTTCAAGCCACCTTTTCAGTTCCTCCCCTCCTTCCTGTTCAAGTCACAGCTCTCCCTTCAAGCCTATTCCTACACAAGCGACGTGTGTATGTGTGTGTGTGTGTGTGTGTGTGTGTGTGTGTGTGTGAGAGAGAGAGAGAGAGAGAGAGAGAGACAGTGCACATGTAGGGGTCAGAGGACAACATGTGGGAGGGAGTTAGTTCTCTATTTCTACCATATGGGTCCCTAAGACTAAACTCAGGTCACCAGGTTTGGTGGCATTTGCCTTTACCCACTGAGCCATCTCAATGGCCCATCATCTTTTCTTTCTCTCTCTTTTAAAATTGTTTGTTTTTGAGAAAGAATCTTACTATGTAACTGTTGTTGACCTCCAACTCACTATGTAGCACATACTGGCCTCAATCTCACAATCCCTTCGCCTCAGCATCTCAAGTGCTAGGAGTATAGACAAATGGTATCACACTGCTGTGCCACATCTGGCTTTGAAGGTCAGTTTTGAATGTAAACTTGATTGGATTGAGAAATACTTGTGAGGCTAGGCACTTCTGGGTGAGTCTGGGAGGGCTTGTCCATAGAGGGAGGAGATGAGGGCTCTGGCACAGCCAATGGACTAAGCCTTCCATTGAGTCAGCATTTGAGCAGACTACTAGGAGAAGACGGGCTGTATCAGGTAAGGCCTGGCTAGAGGAAGCCGGTCCCTGGACATGTGTCTCTGAAGAGCCTATCTTGTCCTGCCCTCTGTCTGGGTCTTTTTTTGCTGGCTGCTGTGATGTGTACTGCTCCTTTTCACCATGCTTACCCTGCCAGGACAGAAAGAAACTTCTAGAACGTTGAGCAAAGTCTTTCCTTCCTCTAGGTATGCCTGCCAGGCATTTGGTCGCAGTGCCGATGACACTAACAGTCCCCTTGCTTCTCAGGGAATGTTTGACATTTCACCGACTGCCTCTGCTCTTTGTATCTCCTCTTAGTTGGAGTATTCATGAAACATCTATTATGATGTAACTGGTACGAAGCCATCTTCACCCAACGAGCACTCTGCCTACATGCTCAGAATACTCCTTGAGGCCACATAATACTCACTTGATTAGCAGAGCATTAAAGCCGTATGTGGTGGCCACAGGCCTCAGATCCCAGCATTTGTGAGGCTGAAGCATGAGGACTGTGAGCTGGGCTACTTAGCAAACTGTGCTCTCAAAAACCTAATGGAGGGTGAAATGGACCAGCGGGTAAAATGCTTGTATGCTCGACGGCCTGAGCACCATCTGAAAAATTCACAGTGGAGAGGACTGTCTCCCAAAAGCTGTCCTCTGACCTTTGTGTGAGAAGCACACACGAGTGGTCCTGTAGGAGAGAGCTAGGCCACCCCACTTACATCACAGGCCACGGAGACTTCAGCCCCCGAGGTGTATAACCATATTCCTTAGGCAGGAAGCCTCAGAGAGAAAGTAAATTGCCTCCTGTCTTCCCATTAGTAAGGCAGGGATACACTCTCCCAGGGGGCGTTCGGCTTCCTGCCCCTGGCAGGAGCTGAAGCTGGTTCTTGGATATTTTTGCAAATTAACTGAAAAGCTGCAAGACCAATATCTATGTCTTAGATTTTCCTTTTAATTTTCTACAATTTTCTCCTGCTTGAAATGAAAAGCATTTTAGGTTGGTGTGTCTCAGGAACTTGGGGAGCAGAGGAAGGCAGATCTGTGGGTTTGTGGACAGCCTGGTCTATATAATGAGACCCTGTCTCAAGAAAGCAAAGTATTGGGCTGGAGAGATGGCTCAGCCATTAAGAACACTGGATGCTCTTCCAAATGACCAAGTTTCAGTTCCCAGCACCCACATGACACTGTCTGTAATTTCAGTTCCAGGGGATCTGACACCCTCTCACTGACACATATACAGGCAGAACACTAACATACCTACGTACAGATATACCTAAAGGTAAGTAAATCATTGCTGGGTAGTGGTGCTGGTGGAGCATGCCTTTAATCCCAGTACTCAAGAGGCAGAGACATGGATCTCGGAGTTTGAGGCCAGCCTGGTCTACACTGCAAGTTCTAAGACATCCAGGGTTACACAGAGAAACCCTGTCTCAACCTCCTCCTAAATCCTCCCACCCCCCCCCCAAAAAAAGCAAAGAAAGTGTTTTTAAACTCTTTTAGGTTCCAAGATGAAGCTGAGTTGCAAAATATATTTCCTCCATTTGTACCGACCACTTCCCCTTTTAATGTTTCTTTTTCTTTTCTTTTCTTTTAAAATTGTTTTCTAGCTTACTGGCAGGCTATGGGTGTCCCAGAAACTGACAGGACCACACCACTGCTGCATTTAAGAATCTTGCCTTCCATGGCCCTCCTGAGTCCTGAAGGATTCCGTCAGAGAACTAGCCAGACACTTTTATCTAAAACAAAATTAGGGGCAAGCATGAAAGAAGCTTACACATTCAATAAAGATGTCAACTCAGTTAGTTGCTCAGTGACTGCAGAGGAAGCATGCAACCATGTCATTCCAGATGTGTCCACACACTGAAGGAGGGATGAGCTGGAGACACACTATTCCCTCAAATGGTAGAAAAATGTAAGGCTCTGCTGCCCATCTGGCTCCAGTCTCAGCAGGTCTTCGCCCCCCACCCCACCCTCCAGCTTCAGGCTTCACTAGGCCTGGGTTCTTAGGGTGGCCATGTCCTAGGTTGCCCACTGCAAGGATCTTGAGACAAGCACCAGACAATCGTGTGAGCAAAGCACCTACCTTCTTGCTTAATGATGGCAGATGTTCTTGGCCTCAACGCTTTAAAACATTTTATCATACAATCTAAGACCATTTAAACACACCACCCCTACCACCCTCACACACATAATCTATGGACTTCTAAAATATTTTATTTTTAATTGTACGTGTGCTTGTGTGTGTGCATATGTGTGTGCATCAAGTAGCAACCTGAGGAAGACAGAATAGGGTATCCGATCCCATAGAGCTGGAGTTACAGACAGTTGTGAGCTTGATGTGGGTGCTGGGGAGCTAAACTGGTTCTCAGGAAAAGCGGAGCATGC
>NW_022196897.1:18947335-18957640 GCF_008632895.1 Mastomys coucha
CCCCACACCCCGGCAAGACAGTTTCTCTGTGTAGACTTGGCTGTCCTGGAACTTGCTCACAGGCCAGGCCAGCCTTGAACTCAGAGATCCACCTGCCTCTGCCTCCTGAGTGCTGGGATTAACGGCATGTGCAACATCCTATCTCTGACACATTTCCTTAATTGATGATTGATATGGACCTAGCTCACTGTGGGTGGTGCCAGCCCTGGGAAGGTGGTCATGGTCATGGTTGTATAAGAAAGCAAGCTGAGCAAGCCATGGGGAACATCCAGTAAGCAGCACTCCTCTGTGGCTTCTGAGTTCTTGTCCTTATTTTCCTTCATGATGGATTGAAAGGAGCAAGATGCAATACCTCCTTCCCTCCCACATTGCTTTTGGTTATGGTATTTACCAAGGCAATGAAAAAGCAAACCAGAGCCGGGCGGTGGTGGTGCACGCCTTTAGTCCCAGCACTTGGGAGGCAGAGGCAGACGGATTTCTGAGTTCGAGGCTAGCCTGATCTCCAGAGTGAATTCCAGGACATCCCAGGCTATACAGAGAAACCCTGTCTCGAAAAACAAACAAACAAACAAACAAAAAAAAAACAAAAAAGAAAAGAAAAAGCAAGCCAGGACAGGCTTCACAGTGAATTCTGGGCCAGGGTTACCGTAGTAAGCCCTGCGTAAAAAAAAAAAAGAATCAAAACTAAAGCTGGAAATCAGGGGTGAGCAAGAAGGCTCAGAGGGAAAAGGTGCTTGCCTCCAAGTCTGGCAATCTCCAGAACCCACAAGGTGGAAGGAGAGACCCAACTCCTGAAAGCTATCCTTTGACCAACACTGGTGTGCTCACCCCCACCCCCTATGAATATCTGAACACACTAACAGACGAACGTAAAATGCTGGACAGAGCTCTGTGGGAAAACGTGAGAGATTCTAATTCTATGCCTAGGGCCTAAATCACCCAAATCACCCAAAGCCCAGCTTCCACTCTTGTGTCCACACCTCCCACAATTCTCCCTTCATAAAGACTCAGGAGCCTCCCATCCACTTCAAAATGGAGACATTTGTGTTACATCTTCAAATTAACTACCTTCAAATTCTTAACCCTTTCACGGTTTTATTGTTTTTACTTCCGGGAGGGGAGATTTGAGACAATCTTTTCTCTGTACACTAGGCTGGCCTGGAATTTGCTGTGTTGCTCACACTGGATGTGAACCATGCTGGTGTTACAGCCGTAATGTTCCCCCCCACCAAACTTTTAGAAGTCATATTACCATAGTCTCAAAGAAACTGGTCTGCTCTTTGGAATTTATATTGAGAATTCTAGTCTAATTTAACCTTTGGTTGTTTTTTTTTTTCTGATTGGCCTGGAACTTGGTAGACAAGCCTAGCCTCAAAGTCATGGAGAACCATCTGTCTCTGCCTCCCAAGTGCTGGGATTAAAGGTGAGGGCCACCACACCTGGCAATAATTTAAGTATTTCCTCAAACTGAGTTATGTAACGAAAAGGCCTCAAGATTAAACCAGAGAGAAGGTCACCCAGGTGGTGGTGGCACACACCTGTGTCCTAGTAGGCAGACTTCAGTTGGAGGCCAGCATAGTCCACAAAATGAGTTCCAGGACTACACAGTGGAACCTTGCCTTCCCCTCCACCCCCAATACACACACACACACACACACACACACACACACACACACACACACACACACGCACTCACACACCCACATGCACACACACACAAAAAACAAGAATTTGATACTGCAAGTTTATAAAAACAAGCAAATAATAAACCCAGCTCAACTGCCATTTTCTATTTCTGCAGCTGCCTGTAGCCACTGACTGTAGTTTGTTAGACAATGCCTGCCTTGCAGTAGAAGTTACAGAAGAGACAGCAGTTACGTGACAGGGCCAGGTTTCCCACCAGGCCTCGGATCCACTTGAGTTTCACATGGACTCTCTGTTGGGAAGCTGCTTTACAGGCCTTCTCCTCCCAGCCCCTACCAGGCTGGTAAGCCATGGCACTGTGAGAACTCCAGGATGGCCCCTGCCAGGCCTATCCAGCGTGGCTTGATTCTAAGCAGTGTCATAGCGACCCTGACATCACGGTTTTTGCCACTTGAAAGTCATTCTAGAGTCATCTATGGGAAAAGCCACTGCTCACTGAGCATTGGGGAGGCCATGGAGGGAAGTCCTTTTAAAGCCGCAATGTCAGACACCCGCATGACACTAGCAGTAAAGAACAAAGGGCCAGGAATGGATTCAAACAGTTCAAATATTAGAGACCCCATCAACTTGCTGAATTTTCTGGAAAATAAGACATAGGCTTGGGTGTGTAGCCCCGTTAGTGTGTAGCTTGCCTGTCTGTCATACACAGAGCCTCAAATTCCATGCTCAGCATGGAATAAGCCATCATCCTGGTACCTGTTAGAGCCAGCCTGGTTATCCAATGGAGACCCTGCCTCAAAAAGTAAAATACAAAACTAAACTTCTAAAACAAATCCTGAAAACTCCTATCTCTAGGGTAGAACAAGAGAGCTGGTTGGCATTCCTTATCTTCTTTGGCGGTTACATAAAGTTCATGGAGCTGCCCCCACATGATGGGGTCATCTCAGCTGGACTGGCTGGTCAGCTCCCAGCATCTACTGGGCTCTGCTTCCCAAGTGCTAGGATTCAGGCATGCATTACCTTGCCTGGTTTTCACATGGGTACTGGAGATCCAATACAAGCACTTCACCCACTGAGCCATCTCCCAGCCCCAAAAGGGTGCTTGAGGGTTTTTGCTGGGGAAAGGATAACATCTGTCTTTACAAAAACCAGAAAATATATTCCAACATATTTAGATTCTAACATGACTAGATCAAGCAACTGAAACCCCCCCACCCCCCGCCAAAGCTGGTGAGCCTGGACTCTCTGACAGCTGCGTCTTGGTAAGGGACAGGTAGAATGACAACTACCATGAAGCCTGTCCTCTTCTCCTTCGTCACCAGACTTCTGAGGAACACAGGATCTGGGCAACATCCAAACACACCCACCTGGCAAGAGAGAAATAAACCCTTCCAGGGAATTACCAGGCTCCTGGCCACAGGCAAAAGTGTCAGAAGGTGGAGGGTATTGTTTATTCAGGAAGTTTGAACACAGTACTGTGGCAATTGTGACAAAGAGCCACAGTCGGAGGGACAGTGACATCTTCAGAAAGAAAGAAAAAGAGATTCAGCTCATACCTAGACCCAGACATTCATGCAAACTTATACTACATACATATCCCCTGGGCTGTCATGCACAATCTAGAGTCTACACAAATGGATCCTGGGAGACACATCACAGGTCTATAAACTGTATGGCTGGCTGCTAGATCCGGAAGGCGAGCTGAGTCAAAAAACTATCAAGCCACTTAATCTGAGGAAATTGGGGGAGAGAGAGACGTCTGTGTAGAGTCAAAGACTGTCAGTGGGAAGCAGAGTGTGACCATGTACCCCTGAAATTTCAGCATTGGGTGGGGGGTTGGGACAGGAGGGTAGCCAGCTTAGGCTATGTAGGGAAACCTGTTCAAGAAACAAAGCAAAAATAACAACAGAGAATTCAATGAGAAAAGCTGACATCATGCCTCCACGTGGCCTGCAGTGGACAGCAGATTTTAGGTCACCTTCAAAGCAAAACGACTTAAAATATTCAGTGTCTGGACACCAATGCTTGTGGTCTGATCTGTGGCTCCCAAATTAGGATCCTCACATTCCAGGGGAGCGCGGCCATGGTACTTTCAGGAAAAAAATCAGCAACAACAAAACCAATGCTTCATGGTCAGGAAAGATAAATCTTGGAAATAAGCAAGTAATGCAGGTAGCAATTCAACTTAGCAGTAACACCAAAAACCCCACATTGGGGCGTGGGGATGGCTCAGTCAGTAAAGTGTCTCAAGTGCTAGCATGAGACCAGAGTTTGCATTCTCAGAACTATAAACAAATAAACAAAAAAAACCCACTAATAACCACAGCCACCAAGGGCAGAGGCAGGTACCTGTAACCTCAGGGCGGAGCAGGGCAGAGGTAGGCGGATTCAGGGGCTTGTTGGAAGGCAGCTGAGCCAAAGCAGCAAGCTCTGGCTTCAGAGAAAATAAAAACCCACCAGGATCAAAGCAGGAGCAGAGATTAAAGCACTCTAATGGGGACTGGAGAAATGGCTCAGTGGTTAGGAGACGTTTTCTCTCCAGTGGGGGAGTGGGAAATCTTCATTCCTCTTGGGGGGGGGGGGGTCCTATGCCACCTGTAACTCCAGCTCCAAGGGATCTGACATCCTCTTCTGGTCTCTGCAGGCACTGCACACACAGACACACAGACACACACACACACACCATACAAACATACATTCAGGCAAATGCCCACACACAAAGAAAAATAAAGATATTTTGGTGCCACGCAGTGGTGGCTCACGCCTTTTATCCCAGCACTTGGGAGGTAGATAGAGGCAGGCAGATTTCTGAGTTCGAGGCCAGCCTGGTCTACAGGGTGAGTTCCAATACAGCCAAGGCTACTCAGAGAAACCCTGTCTGGGGGGGGGGTTGGGGGGGGGAGATATTTTGGCAAAACAAGAAAAAAAGCAACAATTTCCTTAATGATAAAAAAGACATTAAAATCAGTCTTTGACTTCCTCTCTCCTCCTTTGCCCTCCCCTTCCTTTCTTTTTGTTTTCAGACAAGATCTCCTGTAGCCCTAGCTGGCCTTGAACCTCTGTCCTCCTGACTCCTGCTTGGCTTGTAAAGCCTCTGCCTTTACAATCTAAGTGGAAAAAAACACTGAAGCACACTTCACAATCAAGAAGATAAAGAAAGTCACAAACTACTGCTCTGGGTATAAGGAGGTCAAAGAGTGTGGAAGAAGATAAGAAAAATAAATACAAAGTATAAAGATAGAGGAAGCAGAAGACTTCTGCTGATGAAAGCCAAAACAGGGTCACAGCGGGAGGCTCCAGGCTCCAGTAGTGATAAGCAGCCTACATTCTAGACATCCGAGAAGTAAGGTCTCAGAAACAATGTTGATGGGTGCTGGGACTCCTACCCAGGCTCCTTGGGAGAGTAGTTCCTGCTCTCAACCACTGAGCCATCTCTCCAGTCCAGAATTTTTCAAGAGTCTCATATATCCTAGAATGGATTCAGGCCCACTGCACAGCCAAAGACGACCTCCCTCACCTGACCCTCCTGCTTCCACTCCCAAGTGCTGGGATCTCAGGCTTGAAAGCACCACTGTCAACTAGGTAATACATTTAAAGTCTAAAGAAGGGCTGTCTATGGTCAAACTCGATTCCTAGGCCCCACGGGGTGGAACCCCTTAATAAAGTTACTCTGCCAAGGCCACACAAGTGCTACCAGTCACAAAGACACTCACAAATAAAAAAATTATTGCAACTTCAAAAAAATTAAGCAACACTTTAAATTCCCAGTTACTAGAAATTTATGGTAAGTATGGCCACTTAAAAAAAATGAATGTCTTTTGGTAAAGTAAAAATCTACCCTCATCATGTCAAGAACATGCATTTTAGTATGCTAAGTAATTAGACACACAGACATACAGACACACAGACACACACACAGACACACACACACACCCTTCCAACTGGGACACTGCCCGACTTGAGACATTTCGAACTCATCTGGCAGAACCAAGTGGTGCCGTGAAAAGCAGAACTTTTTCAGAGAAAAGCTCAGACTGTGGTGCCCAAATGGCCCTGGGCGTCACGAATGAATGCCACTATTTAATGGCATAATTGTGTTTACATTATCTTGATGACTTTCATAAAAAGAAAATGGGGCTTCTAGGGAAAACCCACAGACACTGGCCCAGGGAAGACAAGTGAGCACTTTATGTTAAGCTATTCAGAGAGGAAAGCTCTCGAAGACTTCCAAATGCCCCTCCTCACCCCAGCCTCCTAGGCATTAGCCTGAATGAACCCATGACACAGCTGGTCGGAGGGTTCAGCCTTTCTGATGACGTTGAACTGCTGGACTCTCCCTCACGGGCTGAGATGGCTACTTCAGCTGCCTAGACATGGAACTCGGTCTCCAACAAGCCACTACAGAAAAGTGTGGCCTCCTGCACCACGCCTGTTGTGACGTGTCCAGGTCTCCCCATTATACTCATTGGTGACTAAGCACATCACCTCAACCCTGGTCCCAGGGTGATGACATAAAATGAAACCCTTCCTTCTGTCAGGTACCTTCTTGTGGTTATGACTGAAAGAGGAAGCCGAGGCCAGGCCTCTCAGCGGCTGTGCTGGAAGCACGCTCCAGGGAAGTGAGACCAGGACCCCTCACCTTTTCCACATCCGCCTTGGTCACGTTGATGTCAGCATCCATTTTCTCGAAGTACTGCTGTGCCCGGTCAGCCTCCTTACAATCCCGCTCAAACCTCCTCTTACTCTGCAGATAGAGCATAGCCAAGCTGCCCGTCACCCATCCTCCCTGCAACCTCTAGAGAGACCCCCATGGCAATTCTCCCAGGAACCCACCCCTCAGGCTTCATCCTTTCCAGAAGTGACTTAAGCACTTGTCTACATTGGAGTGACCCCTATCTGTCTCTGCACAGGAGTTACCTGCCTCTACCAGAACACTTTTCAGTGAGTACGTGGACCTGCTGCATGCACATGAAGAGATCAGAGGTCAACACCGGGTGTCTTCCTCAATCACTCTCTACACCATTTTAAATAGATGATAGATAGATAGATAGATTGCTTTTAATTTTGATTGCATGTGGTTACATGTGCACCGGAGTGCAGTGTAGGTATCTACAGAACCAGTGGTGCTGGATTCCCCAGGAACTGGAATTACAGGTGCTTGTGAGATACTCAACATGGGGCACACCAGGTCCTATGCAAGAGTATCAGGTGCTTGTGCTTGCTGAGCTGTTATCTCTGCAGCCCGCCCACCTTGCTCTCTGAGATACAGTCTGTCACTAAGCCTGGAGCTTGCTGATATGCTAGGCTACCTGGCTGGACAGTGAGCCCCTGAGATCCTCCTGTCTCTGTGTCCCCAGTGCTGGCATTATAGACGTGTGCCGCTGCGCCCAGCTTTTTAAGAGTTGCCGGGGATCCAAACTCAGGTCCTCATGGTCCCACAGCACATGCTCTACCCACTGAGCCATCACTTCAGCCCTCCTCAAGCATTTCTAGCTCAGCACTTTGCCATAATAGTTCTCGGAACAAATTTAATGAAATACAAACGAGGAAAACCTAGAGAGAAAGAAATCTCCTAAGTTGTCTCTGCCTGATTTTTTTCCTTATAGAGCCATTCAAGCCAGATTCAGATGGAAATGAGCTGGCCTGGGGGAGACACTGGTTTAGCTGGCTTCCAGCTACCCACTTACCGACTCCAGTTGCTTCCAGCATGTCTCTATGTGCTGCTGAGCCTTCCGTCCATCATGGAAATTCTGTGAAGCAGAAAACAGAGCAGGGGTCAGCATCTACCCTCCTCATACTAATGCTGGAGGAAAAACCTTCTATCAACTTAAGTAGCTTTAAAGATTTGTATTTTATATGTGTGTTTTCCATGTGTGTGTGCGTGTGCGTGTGTATACCATGTTTATGCAGTGCCTATAGTGTCAAGAAGAGGGCATCAGATCCCTTGGGGCTAAAGCTGCAGATGATTGTGAGCTACCAGGTGGATGCTGGGAACTAAATTCAGGTCCTCTGCAAGAACAGCAAAGGCTTTTAACCGATGGGCCATCTCTCCAGTCCCACAAGTAGCCTTTAGGTGTCATCTGGGCTGGAGACGCACTTCAGTGAAAATGTGTATGCCTAATAAGTGGGAGATAGTAAAAAATAAATAAACAAATATTGAACTTCTAGTCTGTGTGGTCCAAAGAAAGGGAGGAGTTCATGCCGATATGGTTGATACAGGAGGATTTCCAGAAGTTCAAGCCAGACCCTAGGCCCCAAGTGAGGCCCCCATCTCAAACAACAACCAAAGTTTAAATGATAAACAAGCTAAGAGGAAATGAAAATAAGACTGTCCGAGGAGTTCCTTCTCAAGTTTCAGACACAGCAATATTGAATGTGAAATTGTGTGTCTCTTGCAAAAACAACAGACATGCCTCACTGAGACAGCCCTCCCACCAGGAGACAACATGTCAAACACCTTTAATCTCAGCACTAGGCAGGCAGAGGCAGTAGGATGCTTGAGGCCTGCCAAGGCTGCACGGTTAGACCCCATCGTAAAAGAAAAGCATACAGCAATCGCTGGGGTCATCTTTTTTTTTTTTTTTAAAGATTTATTTTATTTATATGTATGAGTACACTGTAGCTGCACAGATGGCCGTGAGCCATCATGTGTGTGACTGCTGGGAATCTAACTCAGGACCTCTGCCGGCCCCACTTGCTCCGGCGTATGTGGCTGTCCTCAGAGGCACCAGAAGAGGGCATCAGATCTCATTACGGGTGGTTGTGAGCCACCATGTGGTTGCTGGGATCCGAACTCAGGACCTTTGGAAGAGCAGTCAGTGCTCTTATCCGCTGAGCCATCTCGCCAGCCCCCTGGGGTCATCTTTTGAGCACTGGTGAATTAACATGTTATAGTTCACCTCCTATAAATGAAAAATTGTACTTCTTAGCTGTTCCCCTTAGCCTTTCCTGACTTTATTTCTTCCTGTTCACATGAAAGGATGCTTTGAAGGTTCATCTTGGTGTAGCATGTATCTGCCCACTAATTCTTTTCTCTGGCTGAATAATATTCCACCGAGAAGATGGACCACATTTACGTAGCTGCTCACTGGTTGGTGGATATTTGCTTTGTTCCTAGTTCAGGGAGAATTGCAAATGCTGATGGTACAAACAGTACAGTGGGATTTCTGTGAATAAAAATTGCACCTTAGAACCTTTACAATGTTGAATTCTTACTGTGTTTGGGTGAGCATATGATATGTGTGGTGGGGTGGTGGATATCACAGCTTATGTGGAGGCCAGAGCATAACTTGCTGAAGTTGGTTCTCTATTTCCAATGTGTGGGCCATCTTACTAGCTCTAGAATCTTTTAAAACAGAAAGGCCTCACAGCAGGCAGGCCTCTCGGCAGACATATGCCTAGTGTTAAGTTCCAAGGACCCCAGAAAGCTAGGTCAAGGCAAACTGCTAGGAAAGGGGCTGGGCTTAGAGAGGGGATCTGATGGCTCAGGGTCTGACTGTGGTGAGGCTCAGGGTCTGACTGAACAGGGTCTGTGGTGAGTCTGAATCTGGATGGTGTGAAGACTCCAGAATGGAGGCTGTTGCCTGGTGATGCTACAGGTGGGAGGGCTCTAAGCACCCGAATGCCAGCCCCACCAGCAGCCACCATAGATGTCCTCTGATTAGCCAAGCCACTGAACACGTCAGAATCAGACATGAGTTAACAGAAGTCCCCTGTCTTTGAGTTAGCTCAGTGGATAAAAGTGCTTGACGCCAAGAAGGATACCCAGAGATCCATCTGGGGTCCCACAGGGTGAGAGGAGAGAACCAGCTTCCCAAAGCTGTCCTTTGACCTCCAACCATGTGCTTCCCCTGTGCACAGGTGTCCTGGGTCCTGACCGGAAAAAATCTTAGCAGAGTCCCTCAAGGCAGAAGGAGAAATCAAATCCGCAGAGCTGTCCTCTGACCTCCAACTGAACTCCGTGACACACATGCCCAATAAATAAAGTCTCTTTTTAAAGTCTAGAATGACCCTGCATTTGGCCTGAGTTTCAGAGGGAGGAAAAAAGGGGGGCTATGGTGTGAGGGGGTAAATAAATCTTTCGTTTTAAGGCTAGTATTTCTAGAAGATTCCAGAGTCCTGTCCAATGTGGCCTGGGGTCTGAGAGCTGAGAAGGGTTAGCATGAAACATCCACCAGAAAAGCTTCCTCCTTAGGTGGGTAGTTAAAGCCAGGAGAGACCACCAAGATCGAAAGCGCTAGGAAAACAAACAAACAATAACAACAAACGCGATACAGCTACACAAAGGAAATGGCGCCTCTCACCCAGCATCTTAAAACTACCACTTCCCTTTAACATACTTCCAACAGACATTAATGGGATCAGTAGACCTTGTCTGCCTGGCCAAAGGCCGCAGGTCCTGTGCGGGGTGCGGGGTGCGTGCGTGTGAAGGGCTCTGCCCTCTGGGTCTCATTAGATTTGCTGCCTGAAGCTGCCCAGTCAGGGAGGCTTCCAGTTTGGCTGAGTCCCTTGACCAAGGACACAGCAAACTCTGAGCCCCTCAGGGGTTCACCCTTGACTTTTTTGACGACAAGGGGCAGGAGCAGTTGATAGCTTTGGCTCCCGGCGGCGCGTCCACAGACACCAGATACAAGCAGCTCTGTGTTTTTGGAAGTTTAATTG
>NW_022196897.1:18957650-18959017 GCF_008632895.1 Mastomys coucha
GGGAAGTGAGGACCGCGGCGCGTGAAGGGAGAGAGAGAGGAGAGAGGGAGAGAGAGAGGAAGATGGGGGAAAGTACCCATTATATATATGTCCCGTGACGTAGCAGTCCAGGTAAAGGTGGGAGCTGAGCCCAATGGATTCTGGGAATATGGTCGCCGTTGCCCTGGTGACAGGTCTGTGGACCCGCCCACATATCTGCCGCAGGCAGGTTCTGGATGCTAACAGCAGTGTCCAATCCACCTCCTCCCTCCCACTGTCCTGGTGAATGCCTTTCTGTGTGTATGTGCACCTGTGGAGGCCAGAGGTCAAAGGCCAGTGGCTTCCTCCATCACTCTCCATATTATTATTATTATTATTATTATTATTATTATTATTATTATTACTACTACTACTACTACTACTACTACTACTACTATTTGGAGATCTCTCAGTGAACCTAGAGCTCACTGGTTCTGCTAGACTGGCGGGCCTGTGACCTCCTAGGGTCTGCCCACCTCTGCTTCCCCTCACTGGGTTACAAGTGTGCACCCACACTGGGGTTTTACACAGGTGCCAGGAATTCAAACTCGGATGGTGCTTATAAAGCAAGTAGTTAACCCATTGAGCCATCTCTTCGGCCCCTCCATGCTCCTTTGAATAAACCTTCCCTTGTTAGCCAGTCTGATGGGCCATTTGCTTCCTGACTGTCAAGGTAAGGCTGGGTGGCAGAGTGACTAACATGAGTGTCCTCCTCTGGGCTTCTGCAAAAACCTCCTTTCCTTGAGCCTCCCTTACGCAGATCTATAACTCAGCAGAGTCTGGGGACAGGCCAGCCTTTGCCAGAACAATGATACTTCATAAACTCTTTCCGGAGGTCACTGTTCCAAGTCTGAACAACCTGTTTTAAAGATTAAAGTTTCTTTTATTTTGATATTTTAATTTTATATGTCCAAGAGTTTTGTGTGTATGTATTTTGTGTATCCAGAGCATACTTGATACTGAGGAGGTCAGAAGAAGGCCTGGGATCCCCTAGACTAGAGTTATAAATAGTTGCTATCTTTCATGCGGGTACTAGGAAGCCATGAGTCCAGAACCTCTGTAGATGCTCTAAACTGGGAAATCATCGCTCCAGTCCCGGCCCTTCAGCTTTTGGTCTCTACAGCCTCAAAGGTCTTATTCCTCCATCCTTCACTTTTTAATCTCCTAAAAGACTTAGGGCAGGGGAAGGGGAAGACAGAGCCTCAGGCTTAGAGAGAGAGAGCCAGAGGCAAGACTAAAGGAGAACCCAGCAGCTTGCAGATTATAGGGTGTGAAGAACCCTGCAGGGGAGGATGGACAGGAAGCTGTGCACAGCTTGTAAAAAGGAAGGCGTGGAGGCCAGGAAGAAG
>NW_022196897.1:18959069-18964146 GCF_008632895.1 Mastomys coucha
GCGTCCAGGGGGAAGAGAAAGGCAGTCAGGATGGAAATGAAAGCCCATCTCAAACCAGGAGAGTTAACCACACCCCCACCCCGGTCTTCTCTTTAGAGAACTACTTCCAAATTTCTCAGGCAGGGCAGCAGAGTTTTGCAGCGTGTTGAAAAGGACTTGAGATTCAAAGATGGAGCCAGCAAGTGGCATATAAATGGAACCCCTAAAGGCACAGGCAGAGCAGAGAGAAGGGAAGGTCAAGGCCTATCCTGGCAACTTAGTACAACCCTGTGTCTCAAGATAAAAAGCAAAAATAGGGCTGGGGATTCAGCTTAGTAGTAAAGCTTACCACCTGTACCACCCCAACACACACACACACACACACAAGAATAAAGTAAATAAACAGATATGTAAAATGAAAAATGAAAGCCGGGCAGTGGTGGTGCACGCCTTTAATCCCAGCACTTGGGAGGCAGAGGCAGGTGGATTTCTGAGTTCGAGGCCAGCCTCGTCTACAGGGTGAATTCCAGGACAGCCAGGGCTACACAGAGAAATCCTGTCTCGAAAAAACAAAAGCAAAAACAAAATAATAAAAGTAGCCAGGTGCAGTGGCACACCTTTAAACCTAGGACTACGGAGGCAGAAGCAGATGGATCTCTGAGTTTCAGGCCGTCTCAATAAAAAAAATCTTAAAAAAAAAAAAAAAGTTGGGTAATTCTGATTAAAAACCCAGATAGGAAGTTCTCTGGCTGTTTGTTATATAAGTGTGTGGGAAGCGTTCACGTTTGCTGTGTACCTTACACAGCTGTCTTCCATAAAGACACCTCGGAGACCACTGCCCATCACTAACAGCACCCAAACCCTGAGCTGAGGTGATGCTCCCTCCAGCCTGTCTTCTGTTGGCTGGTCCCCCATCCCCCACGGAGACCCGCACCACCACCCCCAATCCCTCTGCGCATGACTGCCCTCAGGAGAAGGTCAGCAGCTCCAGCTGGCTCCTTGGAGGGAAAACAGTGGCTAGAACAGTTAGAAAGATTAAACAAATAAGGCAGATTTGCCAGACGCACTCATTGTTTACGAACAAACAATGGCAGGGTGCTTCTTCTCAGGACAGTGAGGGAGTGTGTTGGAGAACTGTGCCCTCACCGCTCTGAATAAAGAGGGATTGTTCCCAGGACAAAATATAAGGGCCGCTTTGGAAGCCCAGGATGAAGTCACCAGTGCTCTTCTCTCCTGTCAGAAAAGGGACAGGAAATGCCATCTCTGGGGACCCAGAGGAATGCTGGTTACACTCTCCCTGTCATAAGAAGCTTTGGTTCTCTTTTTAAAACACAAGAATAGACTTTAAAAGAGAAAAAGAAAGACACAGAAAAGAAAAAAAGACAAATGAAAGAAAAAGAAAAGCCAAGAGGAATCTGAGGCCAGCTACAAGCACTTGTTTTCATTTTCATTCCAGGTTTGTTTTGTTTTGTTGTTTTTCTTCTTTAAAGGCAGGGCAGGGCCTTTCTGTAAGCCCTGGCTGTTCTGGAACTCTGTAGACCAGACGGGCCTGGAACTCACAGACATCTACCTGCCTCTGTCTCCTGAGTGCTGGGAAGAAAGGCACCCAGCTCTCAGTTCGGTTCTGAGTTGTACTTGAGTCTCTACAGAAGAAACTTCCTTCAGAGAATTGTCTACCTCAGTAGATAAGGCACTTGCTGAGTGAGACCTGAATTCAGATACAATGAACTCAGATACAATGTGGCAATGGCAGGGTGCCACAGTAATGCTAGTACCAGGGAGGCAGGCACAGGAGGAACAGGGCTCACTGGCCAGCCAGCCTGGCCAAATTGTTAAGCTCCAAATTCAGTGAGAGATCCTGTCTCTAGAAATAAGGTGATGAACCGAGATACCCAGCATTTACCTCAGGCACCACAAGTACATGGACAGGAGAGAAAGAGAGGAAGGAAGGAAGGAGAGAGAATGAAACATCTGCATTTGGCAGTGCCTCCTAGCACTCGGGAGGCAGAGGCAGTTGGCTCTCTGAGTTTAAGGCCAGCCTGGACTACAGAGCAAGGTGGATAGCCAGGGCTACATAGCAAGACCTTGTTTCAGGGCAGGAAAAGGCTGGATCTTGTGTCATGAGGCTGAAATCCTGACACTTGGGGGTAAGGGGGGTGGGGTGAGATAGGGTAGGCAGGGCAGGGGCTGAGGCAGGAGACTGCCAAATCAGAGGCCAACTTGGCCTCCTACATAGAGAGTCCCAGGCCAATCAGCCATTCATACAAAGACAGTCTCAAAACAACGAACCGCAGCAGAAAACAAACAAAAGGGTGCCTGGAATCTAAAAAGAAGCGGAACATGGGCTTCAAGGGACACAGAGATGACTACTGTCCTGCAGGTGACACGTGCTGACCACTTGCTCTGCAAGGGGTCAGTGTGGCCAACTCATCTAACGACCAGTGGCTAAGAAAGCAAAACGGAACCCTGTTGTGGAAACAGCCACTTCAAACACAAAATAGGAAAATGAACGGAGCACACATTGCATCGGGTGCAGTCACCCCTCTGGAATTTTAAACAAAGCATGGTTTCCACAGATGGAAACAAAGGACACAGAGACTTGAAAAGGGCAAAGACAGAAGGAGCACTCAGACAGCCGCACCATAGCAGGCGCTGTCCTGTAGGCTGGGACGACACCACCCCTAACCCTGACTCAGGATCCCTGACTCAAGGTCTCCCAGTATAGTCTACCTGGTGTTGAACTCTACACCCCTGAGCCCACTAGGGCTGGAAGGGCAAGTGTGAGCAACGAAGCTTAAACTTCTTTGGTCCATGTCATGGAAATGGCTCAGTGGGCTTGGATTCCATCCCTGGCACCTTTCAAATGGGGCGAGCCAGTGCATGCTTACCATCCTGGCTTTTAGGCTGTACAGGCAGGAGGATCAGGTGTGTCTTTAGCTATATAGTGACTTAAGAGCCAGCCTGGACGGTAAAAGACCCTGTCTCAAAACAAACCAACCGATCAGCAGGTGAATGCTTGTGGCATCAGCACTGTTTCTCTACAACTTCCTGGTTAGTTCCTGGTGGAAAACAAAGCTCAGGGCCCGGGGATGGGTGAATGTGTGAAGCAGATTCTCCAGCCGCAGAGAGACTGGTGCTCTGCTCCGCTCTGCGCAGGCTGACAAGACCATCTGGGCTCCGCCATCTCTACAAACACTGCCTCTGAGATTAGTGGGTTTCACTGGGAGGGACCCCAGGGGGGTGCGAAAGTGGAGCTCTACCAACCTCTGAAACTCCAGTGGGCCCCTTCACTGTGCAGATGTGAGGCTATCCGTCACCTCCTTAGTGACCTGGACCTCAGATAAGTCAGTCCAGGTCTCAGTGATACTTGGAAACTGATTTGTAACTGCTGAAGACCATTAATCTAGTAAATGATAAGAGGTGGACCAAAGGCCATAAACCAGAATGCAGAGAGAATGCCTGCTTTAAGCTTGTCTCCCTTCAGGGAATTCAGTGGGGGTGGGGAAGGTAATCTCACCTCCCACACATAGGAAAAAGCTAGCCCAGGTATCATGGGCCTCAGCTTGCCATCCCCTTAGAGGCCGGAACTCTTCAAAGCCCTCTTCAGCTATATCCTAAATTCCAGGATAGCCTGGAGCTTAGCAAAACCCTGTCTCAAAACAAAGAGCTAAGAAGAGCTGTCCCTAGAATTGTTTAACTAACCTAAAGCAGTCAAAACCAGTAAGCCTACAGATCAACACAACAATAAAAAGTACTTAAACAGTAAGCAAACCAATGAACACAGCTCAGAGTATTAGTGTAGCTGGTACAAGGGTCTGGCTTTGAGTCCTAGAGCTGTAAATTCACTTAAGAATAAATGAATAGTTACCTGTTAAACATCTGATTATGAAAACAATCCATTTTCCAGATCACACACACACAAAACAATTCTTCTACTAAATATAAAGTATAGGGAGATGGCTCAGCCAGCTAAACGTGCCCCGAGTTCAAGTCCTGTAACCTATGTAAAAGAGAGAGGAGAAAACAGACTCCTCAGAGCAGCACTGTCCAGCTTCTAAGAGACTGAGGTCTCTGTGGGGCTTTGTTCTGACCTCAGCAGAAACCCAAAACTGAGATCCCCTGGCCAGTGCCACTAAGGAAAGACAGGGAAGCCAGGAGAAGAAACAGGGTCACCTTACAATCGGTGGCCTTGCAGGTACGCTAGAAATAAAAGCATGTGTGTAGCCTGCGTGTCACCCCCAGGTGTATGACCCAACTGACCCAAACCACCTCGAGGCTCCAGGCTCCTGAGCAGTGGGTCCGACCCCAGATCTCCTACGGGGAAGGTTATCCTGAAGTCATAGTAAATATCAGCTACTGTTATCCGGAAGAATGGGTGTAGGGCTAACCAATCTCCCAGATTGTCAGTGTACTGAAACACACACAGGACACAGTCCTGCAAGATTTTTGTTTTGTCTGTGAATTTTTTGTTGTTGTTGTTGTTTTGAGACAGGACTTCACTATGTTGCCCTGGATGTCTTGGAACTAGCTCTGTGGACCAGACTGGCCTCAAGCTCAGAGAACTCCTCTGTGATTTCTCTGCCTCTGCCTCCCAAGTGCTGGGGACTAAAGGTGTGTACCACCCACCACTCGGCTGTTCTGAGCCAGGGTCTCTTGTAGCCCAAGCTGGCCACAAAGTCCCTGTGTAGCTGAGGAAGATCTTGAGTGCAGGATCTTCTTGCCTCTACCTCCCAAGTATGCTCTACCACACTGGTCTTTTTTTTACTTTACCTTTAAATTTTATTTTGGATCTATGTGTGTATGTACGCATCCTGTGTGTGGAGGTTGGAGAACAACTTGCAGGAGTCAGTTCTCTGCTTTAAAAGTGTGAATCTTGGGAATCAAAAGATGGTCATTATCATCAGGCTTGAGGGCCAAGGTCTGTCTACAGAACCACCTTGTTCTCTCTCACATATACAAACTCACTCACACACACACACTCACATACTCACACAAGCTCAAACACACTCACTCACGGTAATAACATTCACACATGCTCATACATACACACTCATACCACACACACACTCCCTCACACCTCTCTCTCTCTCTCTCTCTC
>NW_022196897.1:18964156-19027463 GCF_008632895.1 Mastomys coucha
TTTGAAGTGGTGTCTTGCTAGATAGCCGGCTCCATCCTCTAAATTGTAATCTTCCCAAATGCTCAACTCCCAAATGCTGGGATTAAGGGCCTGTGCTATCATACTAAACCAAGCCTTCCTTCAAAATAATGGTAGCTATAATATAGGAAAGAAGAGATGGCTTCACAAGGCCACGTATGAAACTTCCACAAATATGTATTTGTTGACATTCTTTCCAGTATGTCTAGGGATTTCACAATGCTCTTAAATGCCAGTCTAATTTAATTGCTGAATGCTTTGACAAATAGAGTGGTGTTTGCAGATCCTCCTAACAGAACCTCTGACTGCCAGGCCTGCACTGGTTACTGGTGACTGACACTCCTTAAAAACAAAAGGTGGCTCAGTGTTAAGGGTGCTGGCTGCTCTTGCAGAGGAGTTGGGTTCACTTCCCTGCACCCCCACGGTGGCTCTGTCTGTGACTTCTGTTCCAACGGATCCATATCCTCTTCTGACCTCACTGGGGACTAGGCACACAGGTAGGCAAAATACTCTTACATTCACACTCACACACACACACACACACACACACACACACACACGCACACACGCACACACACACACACACACACACTGTTTTGAAACAGGGTTTCTCTGTACAGCCCTAGCTGTCCTGGAACTCACTCTGTAGACCAGGCCGGCCTCAAACTCAGAAATCTGCCTGCCTCTGCCTCCCAAGTGCTGGGATTAAAGTTGTGTGCCACCACTGCCCAGCTAAGAAATAAATCTTTAAAAAAAAAAAGGCACATGATTTAGGAGAAGACCTAACAGATTGTAAAATGATGCTTAAATAAGATAATCCATTTGCAAGCATATAGGCATATATAAAGGCATATAAATGGTCCTCATCTATAAGCTAAGCAGACATTAACTCTAGTGTGTGTATGTGTGAGTGAGTGTGTGTGGTGTGTGTGTGTGTGTGTGTGTGTGTGTGTGTGTGTGTGGGTGGGTGTGTGTGTGCTGGTCTGGAACACAGAACTCCTCTGTATATGAGAAGGAAGTCTGCAGCACTGAGCTGCACCTCTGGTCCCTTACTGGCCACATCTATTATTTCTCAGCTATTGCCATTCCTTTCTCCCCTGCACTTCCTGCATGCTGATGGGGCAGGCAAGGACATCCCTGTCCTGGAGGAGCAGACATCTTCATGTAAGGTAGGAGAAAAACCAGCAAGCAAGCAATTTCCCACAATACCTCACGCTGCTGTGGGGCAGGGCTAGTGGGGCGTGTGATTAGCATGCACACAGTCCTCGTTCTGTCTCTAATGCTTCTCCAACTTCTCCAAAATATGGTTAAGCATTATGCAAAAAGAATAATGTAAAGAATTAGAGAGATGGCTTGGAGGTTAAGAGTGCTGGCACAGCAGGCGGATCTCTGAGTTCGAGATCAGCCTGGTCTACAGAATGAGTTCCAGGACAACCAGGGCTACACACACAGAAAAACCCTGTTGCAAAAAACCCCAAAATGTTGCCAAAGGTGAAAAGGGAGAGGCATTTTAAGTGGGGCAGATGGAAAAGTCCTCAGGGAGAAGGAAACATTCCTAAGGAACTGGCCCGAGGTCTGGCAAAAAATTCTCTCAGGGAGGAAACCTATACAAAGGCCCTGAGGCCAGTGAATTTAGCCACGGCCCACACAGCTGGAGGGGAGGGCTGGGGAGAGGTGCGGCTCCGATGGGCTCTCCACCTTCTGACTCACTCCTGAACAGGATGGGTACTTGTTACCAAGGGGAGAGCAGTTTCTGTTTGGGGAGCTGGCTAACATGCTAAACCCCGTGAGCAGAGAAGGGTCTGTGGAGGGAACTGGGAACCCTAAATAGGAAGAGAAACCTTTACAAAGATGGAGGCAAGGTCAAAAGCAGGCCAGCAGGCCTGGGCTGGCTCCAGATTTTGTGTATGCATTTCATCTTTATACTAGATGCTAATGTTTCCTTCTGAGCCCCAGGCTTCTGTCTCACTGCTTCCTAGCTGTTTCACAAAATAAAATGTCTTGCTGGGGGTGGTGGTGAACACCTTTAATTCCAGCCCTCGAGGAGATAGAGGCAGTCGAATCTCTGAGTTCGAGGCCAGCAAGAGTCTACAGATCCCAGGACAGCTAGGGATAAACAGTGAAACCCTATCTTGAAAAACAACAAAACAATAAACAAACAAAAAAATAAGCCACCGTACCCCACTCCTTACATCTCTCAGCTGGGAGAACATTCTTGTCTTAGGTCCACCCCTTGGGGAAGGACACCCCAATATGCATTACCGATTTCCTCTCCTGCTTCAGCTCCTGAACATAGCGCACCAGGTCCACCGTGATCTGTGACGTCATGTTCTCCGAGATGACCTCGTGTTGCCCAGCGTAGTCATTCATCTCATTCAGGGTGGAAAGAAACGCTTTACATGCTGTGTACCTGAGGACAGATCACACCAGCTCAAGCCCACCTCCATCCTCACACACTTTACTTGAGGAAATAGTAGTTAAAATCAGTCTGCCCTGCATCTGCCTCCCAGAGGATCTTGCCGGTTCATTACACAGCAGCTCAGAATTAATTACAGCCCAAACACGGCCACAGGTGCTCAGTGAAATGCAGCCTCTGCCTCTCTTTCTTCTCAGACCAGAGATGATCCCAAACTCACCCACCCGTGTCCACAAAGTACACCAGGCCCCTGGACCTAAGCCGTACATCCACCATGCACAATGACCCATCGCTGCTGACTGAGACAGATACGGCTCTTGGCTGGATGAGCAGGTAAGGCTTCTGGTGATACATAAGGGAATCCAGATTCTAGGGCAGTGGTTCTTAATCTGTGGGTTGCTCGACCTCTTAGCAGGGTGTCAAGTGACCCTTTTATAGGGGTCACAAGTCTGATATTCTGCACATCAGATATTTTACATTACAGTTCTTAACAGTAGCAAAAATATAGTTACAAAGTAGCAATGAAATCGTTTTACATTTGCGGGTCACCACAACAGGAGGAATTGTATGAAAGGGTCTCAGCATTGGGAAGGCTGAGAACCGCTGCTCCCGGCTGGGCTCACCTCTTCTCCCCATGCCCACACAGGCTTGCAGGACTTCCTATAACTTTCCCTCTAGTATAATGGAAACAGTCTCAAGTGGGTCCAGTGGCTCAGGGTCCAGGTTCTCATTGTGTCCCCCAGTTCATGGACACAGACAAGAAGGTGGGACAGTACTTATATGACAAGATGGAGTTCTCTCCCTCCCACCCCCTTCACAAATATCTCAGTACACATCTACCAGCAATGGACATACTTGTATTCCTCTTCTTCCTTCGAGTTCTTTTTGGGTTGGTATTTCTTTGAAAGATTCCTAAGACAAAAATGAAAGATGTGTCACCTTATTTGGATATACACAGAGGAATCAGGAATGACAGATGACGTATGTACCTTATGTGTTTTTGTTCTTTTGTTTTTTTTTTTTAAAGTCATAAAGTTGTACAATTAAAGCCCATTTGTGGGGCCAGCAAGATGGCTCAGAGGGTAAAGGCAGCTTGTAGCGAAGCCTGATGGCCTGAGTTTGATTCCCTAGGACCCACATGGTAGAAGAAAAGAATGGACTCCATAAAGTTGTTCTGTGATGTCTGCACACTGTGGTATACACACCCTCACACACATATGATATACAGTAATAAATAATAAAAAATGTTTAAAAATTGTGAGTCCAACAAATAACAGAATATACATACACTTAAGCCCATAGACTACTCTTCTATAGAAGTGTGCATATATATCAGATTTCCCTAATAAAAACACTTAAAAAGCAATATTTTCGGGCTGGTGAGATGGCTCAGTGGGTAAGAATACTGACTGCTCTTCCCAAGGTCATGAGTTCAAATCCCAACAACCACATGATAGCTCACAACCACCCATAATGAGATCTGATGCCCTCTTCTGGTGCAGTCTGAAGACTGCTATAATGTACTTATAATAAATACATAACAAATAAATCTTTAAAAAAAAAAACCCGCCTTTAATCCCAGCACTTGGGAGGCAGAGGCAGGCGGATTTCTGAGTTCGAGGCCAGCCTGGTCTCCAGAGTGAGTTCCAGGACAGCCAGGGCTATACAGAGAAACCCTGTCTCGAAACCCCCCCCCCCCCAAAAAAAAAAAAAAAAAAAAAACAATATTTTCTGTAAATGTTTGGGGTTTTTTTTTGTTTTTTTGTTTTGTTTTGTTTTAGTTTTTCAAGACAGGGTTTCTCTGAATAGCCCTGGCTGTCCTGGAACTCACTCTGTAGACCAGGCTGGCCTCGAACTCAGAAATCCGCCTGCCTCTGCCTCCCAAGTGCTGGGATTAAAGGTGTGCACCACCACTGCTCGGCTAAATATTTGTTTTAAGGGAGGAAAAAAGGAAAAAAGGAGAAGCACTTCCTACTGAAAGAAAGGAGTGATGAAGGTCTTCACTCCAGAGCTAGGTGGGAGGGGTGGCAGAGGGGGCGGGGTGGGGCTGAGTTCAGCAATAGATTCTTCGTGTATGGGTGCACTGAAGAGCCCTGTGGCTGCCTTCCAGATATTTTTAGTGTGCAGTTTTAAATAGTAACTACTCCTTTTGTTAATCATAACTTACAAATTGAAAACTCCACTTCTAAGTTCACATAAAATTTCTCAAACTGGTTTTAAAAAAACAACAAACAAACATTTGCCAGGTGGTGGTGGCACAAGCCTTTAGGTGGATCTCTGAGTTTGAGGCTAGCCTGGTCTACAGACTGAGTTCTAAGACAGATAGGGCTACACAGAGAAATCCTGTATCAAAATAATAAACAAACACCTCAAAACATACAAACAAAAAATTAAATCCACATTTTCTATTTATTTTTTAAAAGATTTATTTATTTATTTTATGTATCTGAGTACACCATTGCTCTCTTCAGACACACCAGAAGAGGCCATCGGATCCCATTACAGATGGTTGTGAGCCACCATGTGGTTGCTAGGAATTGAACTCGGGACCTCTGGAAGAGCAGTCAGTACTCTTAACTGCTGAGCCATCTCTCCAGCCCCCCACATTTGTTTTTTAGCTTCCAGTCCTGGACATAAAATAATTTAAATGTTAAATGGAATAGAAGGAAGCTGAGCCTGACTAGATGTTCAAATGTTGCTTTATAAGACCTGGATAAAGGGCTCTGTGGATAAAGGTTGGTCCCTAGGCTGGATAACATGAGTTTGATCCCTAGAACCTACACTGTCGTAAGAGAGAACTGAGTCCCACAGGCTGACCTCTACATGCACACTATAGCTGCCCCCCAATAAACAAATTAATTAATTAAAAATAAAATTAAATTTAAAGGCTTGTTCTGTGTGGTCTAGACTGGCCTAGAACTTGTGGTGATCCTCCTGCCTCAGCCTCCTGAGTGCCATCATGCCCAGCTAAAAAAGGTACTCTTTTACTAGAATTCAGTATGTAGTCAGGCTGGCCTCAAATCCAGAAATCTCACTGCTGGAACTAAAGATGTGTGCCACCATTCGCAACCACAGGTATGAAAGTCACCTTTTACCATCAATTCCTAAACAAGATCAAAGACCTGTCATGGGGGATAGTCTGTTAAGTTCCTAAGTTGCCCTGGCTGGCCTAGAACACTTTATGCCCAGGACCAGGCTGTCCTAATATATCCCAGGCTAGCTCCATACTTATTGAGATCCCTCTCCATCTTTACCTTCCAGAGTGCTGGGATTAAAAGCATGCGCCACCATGCCCCACTCCCCACTTTTTAGCAAAGCCTCCAGTGAAAGTGTGGTGTAATCATCCCCAAGTCTCGACAAACGCGCAGAGACTAGAGGCCAGCAAGTGTTCTCTTCTCCTGATCTCTGCCTTGTTTCCTTGAGACAGAATTCAGGGCCAGGCTGGCAGCCAGCAGCCTGGGTAACTTTCGAGTCTCCACTCCTTGTAGCTCTGGAATCATCGATGTAAACGGCCACGATTAGCTATTTCAGTAGGTGCTAGGGATTTGAACTTATATCCTCATGCTTAGCCAGCAGGCACTCTTACCCACTGAAGCATTCCCAAAGCCCCAAATCCAAGGTTCTTTCTCTATGAACCCTTCCCAACCTCTTGCCCTGAGACAGACTTTCCAGCCTTGTATTAAACTTTTTTTTTTAATTTATTTTTATTTTTATTTTTTTAACACACATGCAGGGACTCCCTCAGAACACCGCCTTCAGATTTCTGGATCTGCTGAGGAACCCAGTGTGTTTTCTATATTCAACCAGCTCTTTGGGTAGACTAACAAGCAGAGAAGAGGAAATTATGAGTTTCTGAGGCTGCTGGCTCAGATTTGGCCAACCCTGTGACCCAGAGGGACTTTCACAGCAGATAGTGGGCCCTTTTCCAGGTGCCCTGAACCAGAACATCTAGGGTGGAGCCTAGGAATGTTTGCCTCTGTTCTTTTATTTTTCTGAACAGTTACCACAGGATATCCGAATCAGGGTGGTAGAAGGTAAAGGGTGCTCGCCCAGCAAATGGAAGGCAGCAGATAGAAGGTGACCAGGAGTCGGCCATAGCACAGTCCTGTAATCCCAGCTACTCATGAGGCTGAGGTTGGTAGATCCTAAGTTCAAAATCTGCCTGGACTATGAAGTCAGCTCAAAGCCAGCTGGGGCTTTTATGCCTTAAAAAAAAAATAAAAAATTAAAAATTAACAAAAAAAAAAGAGAGAGAGAAAAAAAAAGCTGGGTGGTGGCCCACACTTTTAATCCCAGCACTTGGGATGCAGAGGCAGGCGTATTTCTGAGTTCGAGGCCAGCCTGGTCTACAGAGAGAGTTCTAGGACAGCCAGGGCTATACAGAGAAACCCTGTCTTGAAAAATGAACAAACAAACAAACAAGCAAATGATAAAAAATGTATATATATGTACACACAGAGAGACAGAGAGACACAGAGAGAGAGAGAGACAGAGAGAGAGAGACAGGCAGACAGACAGACAGACAGACAGGTAGAAACAGAGAGAGGGAGGGGCGGGAAAGTTTGCATTATCAGACAATAAACAAATGAAGCAGGATGCTCACCTCAGTCCATACACCTTGGAAAGGTGTTTCTGAGAACAGCAGAGATGGAAGACATTGGAGGCAACTCCAATTAGAATGGATGCTAATTCCACCCAGCTGGCCACACAAAGGGAAATAAGGCCACTGCACTGACAATATCCACATTGTTCCTTCCCATCTGTGGACTCTGAGAACCTGGGCAACATGTGGTATTGTCTGTGGTCTCCACTCCTCAGGTCTCAAGCTTCGACCATGGGGAAATCCACATAAGCCTAGGGAATCCATGGGAGCATGCCTCTTCTCCTGAATAACCCTGCCCATGGCCCAAAACTCCTAGGAGCTTCAGGACAGACAATAGCTCGGCATCCCTAAGTCGGACCCCTTCCCCAGCTGATTCTCAGAGGCAGCTGTGTCCAGCCTCCAGGGAGAGCAAACTCAACAGGTCAGCCCCAGAGAGAACCAGAATAAAGAGATAGAAGAATCGCAAGGAACAGTCACTTCCAGGGCCACTGGGACTCTGTGCAATGAGCATGCTGAGAGTCAGCCAGGAGACTTCCAACCTCATCTCCTTCTGTCCTTGGGACCTGCAATCCTCACAGTCAACACGACTAGATTTAGAATCAGCATGGATGTACACCTCTGGGTGCGGCTGGGAGGGTGTTTCCAGAAAGGTTTAGCTGAGGAGGGAGGATATACCCTGTGTGGGTCAGCACTGTCACGTAGGCTGGGGTCTTGGACAGAATGAAGAGGAAGAAGTGAGTAGAAGCCGCCTCTTTGCCTCCTGACTACATTCACAATGGAAGCAGCTGCCTCAAGCTCCTGCCACCATGATGGACTACACCCCCCTAAAACTGTGAGCCAGAGCAACCTCTTCCTTGTTTAACATGCTGGTATTTGGCCAGCAGGGTGAGAAAAGTAATTCCCCAACTTTAGAGGGCAGAAATTCTCACCATTCACATTTTACAGTTGTTTCCAGAGAACAATGTGCCCCAAATCGTACAGCTGTGAAATGAAGCAGGCACAGGATCACTCCCTTGCACTGGGGACCTAGGAGATGAGCTCAGCCAATTCATCAAACTGCCCAGGTCAAGCACACACAACATGAAAAGATTTGTCAAATACTGTCAGAAGTGGGTGAGGGAGATGGAGAGAAGGAGGGGAAACCCAGCCTGGAGAAAAATGAAAACACACAAGAAAAAATAAACAACTCACGTCCTCAAGAGTATTTCACATTAGAGAAGAACTTAAAACACAAACCTAGACTGCAGAAAAGCCCAACACAGACAAGACCTGCAATGTCAGACTCAGGAAATGAACTCTGGGCAAAAAGCAGGGTCCATTGAATAAACACACCGGCTTTATCTAATTTAACAAGAAAGGAGCAAGATAACCACAGTGCCAAGACAGGGATGTAATTAAAGAGCATGCACAGCATCCAGACAGAACGTGGATGCACAGCATCCAGACAGAGCGTGGATGCACAGTCACACTGCATAGATTTATTCAGAAAAGGCAAAGTTGCCCACAAGGAAAATGTTCTGACTGGCCCTAGACTTTCCCACTGAGACCATGCAGCGATCATGTTTAAAGGAAAAAGCCAGGGAAGAGCCCAGGCCCAGGCACGCAAGACATTTAGGCATCTGCCCTTGGAAGAACTTTGGAAATCTAATCAGAAGGAAATGGGGAGTTGCCAAGGAACTAATGTGGCTGCTTCATAGAAGTCAGCAGACGGTGGGACAGCAAGCCGACTCCACTAGTAATGATCTGGGCAAGAGACAACAGTGTCCTGGACCCAGAGGTAGCATACAACCAAGAAGAAGTGGCTGGATCCTGGGTCAGTAAGGATAGTGGAGTGGATGATGTGTCCTGATCGGTTGGTGAGGAAAGCCCTGGGGCTCCTATCCTAAGGAGGGGAGGGCCACACACTCCCAGGAGAGGTGGAAAGGTCAGGGGACAGGCAGGTGTGGATGCAAGCAGGCATTCTTTAGAAATCCTTCTGAGTTTAGGTAAGCTGTTTCTGGAGTCTGGGAGAGAGGAACAGCTGGAGAGATTCGTCTGGGGGTGACTGATTGCTCCATTCACAGGCGCTAAAGCCAGACACAGCTGGGGTCAAGGAGAGAGCACAGACTGAGACAGGAAAGAAACAGGAACTGACCACTGGATGCAAGGATAAAATCTACGAGGTGGGAGGAACCCAAGAGATTGTCATTTGGTCTCCAGGAGAGAAGGATGCTTCCAAGGAGGACAAAGGACCACTCTCATGTCCACTATAGTCACAGACAGACACCTCCACAGCTCCTGGACTGAAGCACCAGGAGGAAGCACAAGAGAAACAAAGATACAAAACTCAGGAAGCCCAACTGACCCAAGACTGGCACAATCCCTCCCCGCCCCCCTTTCAAGTCGCCCCCCCCACCAGTCAGTTCTCTCTTTCCACTGACTCAAACTCACAGAGATCTACCTGGCTCTGCCTCCCAAGTGAGCCAGACATGTAACTCATTTTCATGAATGGCAACAGATCGGTACTAACGGGTGAAGCAACCATTTGCTAGTGAGACCCAGCCTCTTGCCCAGCTCGAGGAACTGATCTGGACCCAGCCAGTAGGGAACATACTTTCTTGGTTGGTTTCTGTATGCCAGCTACTCAATGCAAACAAAATGTGTCCCGCTGAGAAGGGTTCATAGCCCACACTGAGATGCTTATTAAACAAAAGCAATGACCCTGTGGAGTCCTAGATGCCACAGCTGAGGATGACTTTGAAGTTCTGATTCTCCTGCCTCCACCACCAGGTGCCTCCATGCAGTGCTGTCCCAAACAATTTCTTAGATAGGGTAATGGCATTCAAGCCTGGTGACGCAAGTTTGAACCCTGCAACATGCTTAAAGGTGGAAGGAGAAAACTGACTCCACAGAGTTGTCTTTGACCCCTGCATACACACACATACACACACACACACACACACACACACCCCAACCCTGCCACTTTACACACATGCCACACACACAAATGCATGTATGCACTCATATACACACACACCAACCCTGCCACTCTACACACATGCCAAACATACATATGCATGCATGCACTCATGCCACACACACATATGCATGCATGCACCATACACATTATACACACATCATATACACACCACACACACATACACACACACACATATGCATCCATGAAACTCAGGCACACACATATCACATACACACCACACACACACACACACACACACACACACACACACACACACACACACACCCTGTTTGGTATTGTGATAATATGCACTTCTGACAACTTATCACCATGCCCGACACTCTAGAGCCAAGCAAGACATGGACAGACCAGTGATGGTCCAAGACTGTACACTTTTACTTTATATTTGCATGACCTGTCAGGACCCAAGGACAGACTTGGAGGTCTCTGGATGTCTAGAGTTGTCCTCTGACCTCACATGATGTAGCAGTGGCATGTCCACCTCCTCAACATGAATGATAAGTAAATAATGTAATTAAAATTTAAAAGACAAAAAAAAAAAAAAGAGGGGGTGGGGACCAGCAGGAATGAGAACAGCCAACTTCTGAGGTGACAGCGGACCCAAGAAGCCTTGGAGACCCTCACAGCAAAAACGATAAAGGCAATGAAAATATAAACAAATGCTCACAACCGATGCAGGGCAAAGGAAGTCGGACTCTTTTTTGTTGTTGTTTTTTGAGACAGGGTTTCCCTGTACAGCTCTGGATATCCTGGAACTCACTCTATAGTCCAGACTGGCTTTGAACTCATAAATCTGCTTGCTTCTGCCTCCAAAGTGCTGGGATTAAAGGCGTGCGCCACCACCATCTCCTAAAGGATTTCAGCCAGGGCTCACCTCTGAGGGAATCTCACAGCAGGCTCTGCAGAGCCGAGCCACTTGGCAGGATTAGGGCTCCAGGGGAGTCTGGGCTAACTAAGAGCCCTACATGTGGGGGTCACCTACAAATGTGTATTTCCATGGGAAATTTACTAGTAGCCAAGCTTTTCTGAAATTAAAGGAAAAAAAATCATTAAAAGAAAACAAAAACAGGGCTGGAGAGATGGATCAGTGGTTGCTCTTCCAAAGGACCAGGTTCAAATCCCAGAACCTACGTGGCAGCTTACAATTGTTTAATTCTAGTTCCAGAGGTATCTGACACCCTCACACAGACACACATGGAAGCAGATAACCAATGTAAATAAATTTTTGAAAAAATTTTAAAAAAGGAAAAAAATTCAAAAACCTGAGCCTAGAGGCCAGGTGCAGAGGATGAGGTGGGGGTGGGGATTTACCTAGAGGCACAAGACCCTGGCTTCATTGGGAAATGCTGCCAAATAAACCAGAACACAATACCATAGCAAAACACAGTACCTAAAAGCAGGGACTGAGTTCAGAGAGACAGCACGCATCTATAAAACCCCAGCACTCAGGACGTGGCAGCAGGGGAGGCAGGAGCTCAAGGCCTGACTCTATGATATAAAGAGTTCAAGGCTATCCTGGGTTACATGAGACCTTGTCTCACATGATAAAAACTGAGCAAACGTAAGGTAACAGCTCTTTTTTAAAAAAGTTTTGCTCTCATAAAAATTAATTTTCCATATTAATTTTCTATATTAAAAACAGCTATTTCCAGTGGCATATTACTTTACAAGATGTGTCTCTCTCTCTCTCTCTCTCTCTCTCTCTCTCTCTCTCTCTCTCTCTCTCACACACACACACACACACACACACACAGTGAAATGAGAACAGAAATCCTGCTTGCTTCTTGAAGGCAAGATGGGGGTGGGGTGGGGGGAGGCGCTTGCTGCCAAGCTTGATGATCTGAGTTCAATCCCCAGGATTCACACCATAGAAGGAGAGAAAAACCAACTCCTTGGGTTGTGTTCCAACTCCACACAAGCACCCCGGCACACACTCCCCTGTCCTATAAATAAATAAATGTAATAAAAGTTTTAATAAAAAGAGAAATGAACCTTTTGCACATGCCCCAGCCGTCTCTCCGGGCTGCCTTACCTGAGTTGCTTGGCATAGCTGAGCTCAATCTCCGTCCTCTCCTTGACAAACTTGATGTATTTCTCAAGAATATCGATTCCCCACTGTGTATGTTTTTCTAAGTTGTCAAACTGATCCTGTTGGAAAAGAGATAGAGAGGGAAGGTTATTGTCTCTTTCTATGGCTTCCAGTTCCAGGGAGCCACCCTCTCCATCATTCACCGGTCCAGGACAGCGGCGCTAACATTTTCCATGCCGACACTGAGGATGGAGGTGTCTGGTGAGAGCTTTACATCAACATTACCAAATTTGGTTTGAGCATGGTCCAGTCAGCATCCCTGCTCTCTCCTCCTTTTAGACACATTGTGTCTATATATAATTAATGTTCCATTACAAAGGAAAATGGCTCAGATGCCAAAAGCTGACAGGTGAGACACACACACACACACACACACACACACACACACACACACACACACACACACGAGCACACAAGATGGCTCAGTAGAGAAGAGCACATGCTGCTCTTGCGGAGGGCCAGAGTTTGCTCCCCAGCTTTCATGTCAGGCAGCTCACAGGTATAACTCTAGCTCCTACATATCAGAAACCCTTCCTAGACTCCTTAAGTACCCTCAGGCACATGTGTACACACACTCAATAAAATAAAAAAATAATTTCTTACATTTGTTGTATGTACATGGATGCTTTGCCTGTGTATGTGTAAGTGCGCCACGTGTGTGCAAACCAGAAGAAGGTCTCAGGTCCCTGGATCCAGAGTTACGGGCAGTAATGAACTGTCATATGGGTGCTGCGAATTGAACCCTGGTCCTCTGGAAAAGCAGCCAGTGCTTTTAACTGCTGGGCCATCTCTCTAGCTTTCCTCTCTCTTTTGTTGAGACAGGGTCTCACTATGTAGCCTAGGCTGGCTTGGAACTCAGAGATCCACCTGTCTCTGCCTCAGGGATACTGGGCTTATAGACATGCACCCCACCCTACATCTTTTCTTCTCTTTTCTTTTCTTTTTTTTTTTAAGAAAAAAAAACAGCTGCTTAGATTTGAAGAGCAGAAAGGGTAGGGGTATAGTTATCAAATTTTGCTTTTTATCAAGTGAGTAAAATAGCTCAGTGTGGACTTCGCTACACTATGTCCCACAAATAAAAAAGGGATTGGACCCAGGGAACCAAAACTGAGCAGGGTTAGACTACACCTTGTGCAGAGGCTGGATGCTTCTGCTTTGAAGAGAGAGAAAGATGGGTAGATATGCCGGCCACCGCTGATGCCTGGTTGTGGAGACAGCCAGGACTCACATGGGTTGGTCTCCCATGAGTGCAGGTGAGGCTGGGAGGGCACCAGGGAACAGGCAGGGGTGATTGAAGCTGGAGAGAGTGTAGGGTCAGATTATCCAAGGCCTTCAATGCACAGAGAAGGAGCTTGGGCCCTCTAGAAAGCACAAGCTGCTCTTGCAAGATCGTGACCACAGATCTGCCTGGAATCACAGGAGACCGAGGCCCGGAGACCATCCTAACAGTCTGAAAATGAGAGCAGCAGGAGGAAGCCATCCTAACACTTGGCAAATGCTACTGTAAGTGACAGATTGGCTGCAGACTCTGAGGGAGACATGAGCAAGGGGGATGGGCTCCAGGGGAGGGGGGTCTGGCTCTGTTTCCTGCACGTAAAGAAATAGTCCACATGGGGAGGAAGACTCAGTGCAGTTTGGCCGTGTGAATAAAGGGTTTGGTATGCACTGCAGAGCCTGCAAGCACAGATGGACTGAGCTCACAGGAGGATGTCGGGAAGTGTATGGGTCTGAAGCTACAGCCACAGATCAGAGTGCCAGGGGGTGGGCAGCCCTACACAGGAGCAGCAGGGAGGACTGGCCCAGGAAGTGGAGCCAGAGATCGGTGGAACAGAGCCAGAGAATGCATTAGAGCATCCCAGGAAGAGTTTCGAGCCAGGTCAGATGGGAGGCATGCTGCTGCCTCAGAGGGAACCTCAGGAGAGAATGAGGGTCTGGCCAGCTCCAGGACTTCACTGACACAGGCCGCCAACCTTCTCAACGGCTCTGCTAGGCGTCCCTAGTGTGCTCAGGAACCCTTGACTTGTTTTTTCTAAAACATGAAAGGTCTTAAGACATGCAGTATTTAGGGCTGGGGAGATGGCTCAGAGGTTAAAGGCACTGACTGTTCTTCTGAAGGTCCTGAGTTCAAATCCCAGGAACCACATGGTGGCTCACAACCACGATAATGAGATCTGATCCCCTCTTCTGGGGTGTCTGAAAACAGCTACTGTGTACTTTCATATAATAAATAAATCATTAAAAAAAAAAAAAAAAGACATGCACCAGGCAGTGGTGGCACACGTCTTTAATCCCAGCACCTGGGAGGCAGAAGCAGGCAGATCTCTGAGTTCGAGGCCAGCCTGGTCTACAGAGTGAGTTCCAGGACAGCCAGGGCTACACAGAGAAACCCTGTCTTGAACCCCCCCCCCCAAAAAAAAGAAAAACAACAACAACAAAAGACATGCAATATATAACTGGCACACTTCAGGCATTGTTTCCAGTCCCATCCCTGAGCTATGACTGCCATCTGGCACAGCGCTGGGGCTGTAGCTCAGTTGGTAGAGTGTTTGCTTAGTGCACAGACAGTCCTGGGTTTCATCTCTAACCCCTCATGAACTGTGTGTGGCCCACACCCCTGTAAATTCAGCACTCAGAAAGCAGGGCAGGAGGATCAGAAGCTTAAGGTCATCCTCAGCTATAGAGCAAAATTGAAAAGAGCCTGGCCTACAGAAGATGCCATCACTAAGAAGCGGGAGGGCGAGCTGAGATGGCTCAGTTGTTAAGGTCGGAGCCTGACCTACAGAAGACACCATCACTAAAAAGTGGGAGGGTGAGCTGAGACGGCTCAGTTGTTAAGGTCAGAGCCCGGCCAACAGAAGACTAAGAAGTGGGAGGGCAAGCTGAGACGGCTCAATGGTTAAGGTCACGTATGGCTCTTTGTCCTGTGAAACTCCAACTCCAGGGAATCTTAAGCTTCTGATCTCCACAGGCGCTGCATTTATGTGCTCAAACCTACACTCATAAACATATACATACGAGTAATAATTAAAGATAAAATTGCCTACCGGGGTGTGGTGGTATACACCTTTAATCCCAGAACTTGGGAGGCAGAGGTAAGTGGATCTCTGAGTTTGGGGTCAACCTGGTCTTCAGAAAGGGGGCTCCAGGACAGCCATAGCTCCACAGAAAAACCCTGTCTCAACACCCACCCACAAATAAAATAAACTTTTTTTTGTTTGTTTGTTTTTTTAAGACAGGGTTTCTCTGTATAGCCCTGGCTATCCTGGAACTCACTCTGTAGACTAGCCTGGCTTTGAACTCAGAAATCCGCCTGCCTCTGCCTCCCAAATGCTGGTAAAATTTTCTTTTTAAAGAGGCTGCACACAGCAATGTATACATGTATAATCCCACCTCTCAGGAAGGTGAGACAGGAGGATCACATGAACCCGGGATTTTAAGGCCAGCCTGAGCAATATAGTGAGACTCTGTCAACAACAAAAGCTATATACACTTAACATATATAACCTGAAGTGTCTGAAGGTAAGTGAGACCCATGAGGCCAATCATCGCCACAATCTACCCCACAAATACATACCCACCCCTTCTAAAAGCTTCCTCTTGTCTTTTGACTCCCCGTGTGTGATTCGACCTCTTTCAAATACAGCACAGCATGGTTGAATGCTGGAGCTGAGCTGTGCTTTCAGCTCGCTTCTGCATCAGCCTTGAGTCAATCAGAATCACATGTCCTAATTTCCTCCTTCCTGTGATAAAACACCCAGTCTAGAGACAACAGAGAGGAGAAAGTGTAGGATTCAGCTTACACTCCGGCTCATAACCCATCACTGACTGAGGTCAAGACAGGAATTCAAGGAGGAACTCAAAACAGAAACTATGGAGGATGCAGATTGCTGGCTTGTTCAGAAACTCATGCTTAGCTAGCTTTCTTATGAGGCCCAGGACCACCTGCTTAGGGAATGGTGCTACCCACAGTGGGCTGGGCCCTCCCGAATCAATTAACAATCAAAGCAAGCACCTATCACCATGCCCACAAGCCAATCTGGTGTGTGCATTCCCTCAATTGAGACTCTTTTCTCAGGTGACACTGTCAAGTTGACAGCTAAGGCTGAGATTCACTATGTCTATGCTTAAGGTCACCATGTCAAGCTTAACGGCCTTAGTCTTGCTTCTAGCCAGGAGCAGAGAACAAAGAAGTATCAACTTAGGACAAATGGAGTCTTATGCCACTTAAATGCCCTGAAGATAACCCCCTGTGGAAAATGTTTATCCTTATAACCAATCTTTTAAAATGTTGTTGTAAAAAACCAGGGATGAAGATTTGAAATCCTCATCCCTTTTTTGTCCTGGCCCCACCCCCACGCCTCCCGGATGCCATTGTAAGAAACACTGTTCAGAAGATTATTTACTCATGTTATCTCTATAGAGGAGGCTTGCCGGGCAAACAACTGGGGTAAACAGGATGGCAGGTCTCTGTAAACAGCTGGAAAAGGCAAATACACAACTAACTCAAGCGATGAACAGCTCCTAGCACTCAGGCTGAGACTTCCCATAAGCACTCTGTTGGTCAGTGACCCTGCCTTGGTCTAGTTTCATATCCACCAGATTGATGGAAAAATAATAGCTGGGGTGATGACTCTGTGGTTAACACATTTGCCTTGAAGGCATGAACACTCATGTCCGATCCACAACACCCATGTCAAAGTGCCCCCAGTATTGGGTAGATGGAGACAGAGGGGTCCCTGGGGCTCACCAGCCAGCCTAGTCACCCTGTATCTAAAGAGATGTTTAGATGGTGTTTCTGAAGATAACAGCTGAGGTTGACCTCTGGTCTCCACAAGCACGCATGCATGCATGCGCGCGCGCACACACACACACACACACACACACACACACACACACACACACCCCATGTATATATACACACATCCCTCCAATGTATTATATCCCCTGTCTGTCCGTCTGTGTATCTAACTATCTACCTTTATGTCTATATCTATATATTGATACATATCAAGAGCTGGGGCTGGAGCTCAGTAGCAGAAAGGGTGGTGTTCAATGCTGTAGCCTCGGCAGTGAAAACAAGACAACTCTCCCCTTCCTGCCTCCCTGAAGTTTTCTACAGCGCCATTGCTTCTGAAAGCTCTCCACAGCTCCTGCTCTTGGATTTCACTATCTTGCTGACAGTCTCCCTGATACACCTGCCTGACACTCGCTGTAGCAAGGGAAGATAGCCTTAAGTTCTTCCAAACAAACAAACAACAACAAAAAGAAACCCGAGTCTCCTTTAAAGTTCACTGGCTAGTTATGTTTTCATTGGCTTTAATTTTGAGATAGGGTGGTACGTAGTCCAGTCTGAACTCAGACTCAAACTCCCCTGAAGCCAAGATGACCCTGAACTCCTGATCTTCTTGCCTCTACCTCCCACACAATGGAATTACAGGCATGCAGCACAAAGCTAGTACCAGCCATCAAACCAGGGGTTTTGTGAATGCTAGGCAAGCCCTCCTTTAGTTGAGCTACGCCCCAGACCTCAACAATGTGCTTTCAATAGTTAGCAGTTACCAAGACCATTTTGCAAACTGTAGTAAAGCTATTTCTCAAAGCACAGGATCCAAACAGGACAGAAGCTCCTCACAGCAAAGCCTCAAATAGTAACAAGTCCATGAATGCCTGCTGCCTCCAAGCAGCATCCTCTGTGGGCGATGTTAAGGCATCCCTGAAGGGACCACGCCCTGCCGCTACTATCACAGGACAAGGCAGCCAGAGGAAAATTCAAAACACATGAGAAACCAATCGGCCCACTTACATTCTTGACTAAAATGTGGAAAATTTAATGGGAAGAAATTCCAAATCTCAAAAAGACTCCTTTGTGAGCAAACACTGTAAAAGTCCTTAGAAAACTAACCCAGGCTCCATCGGGGATGGTGTCTTATTGAGAATGCATTCCTTCCTGATGTGCCCAGGTGGTGCAGCCTGTTACTGGAGAGGCTGCAATGGAAGGACTGTCATGCATCTGAGCTCAACCATTTTTTTCTGCATAAAAACTGTGGTTTTCTAAACAAAACTCCCTAGTGGAAACAGGAGACAGGCTGCTTCTGTTTCTGTGGCCATTCTTGATGAGGTGAATCTGGGAAGACAGACAACTGCATTAGTGCAGGCAGAGGGGAGTGTGGGGAAGCTAGCCCGCGTTGCTGGCCTAGCCACAAATGATGGTGAACCTCTGAGTTCAGCTTCTAAACCTCTCAAGTCCTGGTATAACAGGTGTGCATCTGGCCAAGTCTTTACCTTTTTAAAGCGGTGTGTGTGTGTGTGTGTGTGTGTGTGTGTGTGTGTGTGTGTATGCGTGTGCCCATGTGTGTGAGTGTGTGTGTGTGTGTGTACTGGGAGTTATGCTGTGGGTAGACTCTATGACCTTGGCATACCAGACCCTGGCTATACATTGGCTTGCATCCTCAGCCCTAAGAAGAGCAGTTCAGATATCTGCCTTTGGGGATAACTGAATCTCTTCCTTGGGTACCATGCCAATAGTTTCTCAAAGAATAGATACCATAAGATATCTGCAGCCATAGCAACAAACCATTCTTGACAGTTACAATGAAACCCACCAGTCCATCTTACTGCAAAATGACACTTTCACCTGGGCATGATTATATATTATTCACTGGAGGCATAGTTAGCCTCAGCTGTCAAAGTGACATACCCGGGAAGAGGGAGCCTCAGTTGAGGAAGTACCTCCATTAGACTGGCCTATGGACATGTTTGTGGAGCCTTTAACTTAATTACTAGTTGACACAGGAGGGCCTAGCCCACCATGGGCAGTGCTAGCCCTACGCAGGTAGGCCTGGGCTGCAGAGGAAAGGCAGCCGCGCAAGCGCTAATCTTCTGAGGTCTCTGCTACAGTTCCAGCCGCCATGTTCCTGCCCTGGCTTCCATCAATGACTGACTCTAACCTATAAGCCAAATAAACTCGTTCCTCTCCAAGCTGCTTTTCATTATGTTCTATGACAGCAAGTACACGAGGTTTTCATTTAGAAAATATTTTCCTTGATATATGTAGATCTTTTAATTATTGACACTGAAGTTACTCTACTATAAGAAAAAAATTATTTGCATTTGTGTTTATCATTGACTGTCTCCTCTTTTTCGGGTATTCTAATTTGTTACATAGAAGCCAGAATGTTATAATTAGCAACAAGTATTGCCAGTTGCTCTATATTCAGTGGGAAAACGGCTGTCACATATGCAAGAGCTTGTCTTAGAGATTAGTGTGGTGTCCCAAGGGAAAAAAAAAGCCACTAGCCTAACTTCTGAAACACATGAATATGCAAATGTTTTGCTCTCCACAGAAGTTATGAAGCACGCATTCCATCACAGCACGGACACTGAGGAAGGAGCTCACACAATGACCAAGACGTCACAAAATTAAGAATTTGAACCAAGAACGGCAACACATACTTGTAAGCCCAGCACTAGGGAGGTGGAGGTTGAAAGATCAGGAGTTCAAGGACATTCTTGGTTCCACAGCAACTTTGAGAGCAACCTGGGATATGTGAGACCCTGTCTCAAAACAAAACACACAAAAAATCCACCATAGCCAGGGCTGGAGAGATGGCTCAGTTGTTAAGAATTTTTTTCTCTCTCTCTCTTTTTTTTGTTTTTTTTTCTTTTTGTTTTGTTTTGTTTTTTTCGAGACAGGGCTTCTCTGTGTAGCCCTGGCTGTCTTGGAACTCACTCTGTAGACCAGGCTGACCTCGAACTCAGAAATCCGCCTGCCTCTGCCTCCCAAGTGCTGGGATTAAAGGCGTGCATCTTTTTTCTCTTACAGAGGATCTGAGTTCAGTTTCCAGCACCTGCATGGCAGCTCACAACTGCCTATAACTCTACTTCTAGGGTCCAACACCCTCTTCTAACCTTGGAGGGCCTCTGCAGACACATGGTGCAGTACACATGCATGTACATGTACATAAAAGTAAACAAGGGGGTACAGAGAAGGCTCAGTGGCAAAGTGTTTGCTGTACAACATGAGAACCCAAGTTGGGATCTTCTGTGTCAGAAGCCTCGAAACCTCCTTGGGTATCCTAGCTCCTGAGAGGAAGAGACAGGAAGATCTCCTGGCCAGCCAGTGTTGCTAAACTAGCAAACTCCAATTTTCTAATAAAGCCTGTCTCAAAAAATATGTTTGAGAGCAACTGAAGAAGACATTTAATTTCAGCCTCTGTCCTCACATATATACTTTCTCCCTTCCCCCCAAACAAAAAACTAGGTATCAGTGTGTTTACAAAATCACAAACTTCAAGGAAACTAATTGTGGGGCCTTGCCAATACACCCAATACTCGAGGTTGTACATGTACAGACACACAGTAGAAAAACATAATTTTAAAAAGTTTGTGGATTGATTTATTTTGAGAAAAAGTCTCTCTACAGGCTGGCATCAAACTCAGAGATCCACCACCTGCTTCTACCTTACAGGTGCTGGGATCACAAGGATGTGGCATTATGTCTTGCTTGTGAGAAAGTATCCTACATACGGACATGTTTCCATATATCCCTTTGTAATATGTCACAAATATCTAATCTGTAAATATTTATGAGCTTATCTGTAATTGGGCTGATGGGAGAACCGTCCTAAAAACAGAAACATAAGGCTACTGGAGCTTCTGCCAACCAGTGACAAAAAAAGAAGACAAATCATTTGGGAAAGAAATACTGACATCAATTTCCAAAGCCTGTCATGAAGTATTGAACTATGACTTTTTCTTTGATTGATACATTTCCTAGTTTGTCCCCATAAAAAATAGAAATCATCCTTCAAAAAATGGCACCAAGAAACACCCACATATGGATTGTTTATCAACTGCATACAAGCTTTCACACTTAGGGAAAGGGAAAAAAAAAAAAACCTTAAAAATCAATCCAGGGTTAGTTGGGCATATTGGATCACCATAAATTTGAATTGAGTCTGGGCTGTGGTGAGTCCCTGTCAAGAGAAAGAAAGAGACAGAGAGAGGGGAAAGGGGGTAAAAGAGGAAGGGGGAGGGAAAGGGGGAAGGGAAGGGAAGGGAGGGGAGGGGGAGGGGACAGGGAGAAAGAGAGATACAGACAGAGACAAAGAGAAAAGGGAGAGAGGAAGAGAAGAAAGAGCTAGCTTAGAGGTTGAAAGTGATTGTAGCCCTTCCAAAGGACTTAAGTTCAGTTCCCAGCAACCACATTGGACAGTTCACAACTATCTTTAACCCCAGCTCCAGAGGAATCCCATGTCCTCCTCTGGCTTCTCTATGCACTGGCACATATTCTCTCTCTCTCTCTTTCTCTCTCTCTCTCTCTCCCTCCCTCCCTCCTTCCCTCTCTCTCTGTCTCTCTCTCTGTCTCTCTCTGTCTCTCCCTCTCCCCCCCCCCTCTCTCTCTCACACACACACACACACACACACACACAAATAAATCTTAAAGAGAGAGAGCCCAGGCAGTAGTGGCACATGCCTTTAATCCCAGCACTTGGGAGGCAGAGGCAGGTGAATTTCTGAGTTCAAGGCCAGCCTGGTCTACAGAGTGAATTCCAGGACATCCAGGGATACACAGAGAAACCCTGTCTCAAACACACACACACAAACACACACACACACACACACACACACACACACACACACACACACACACAGAGAGAGAGAGAGAGAGAGAGAGAGAGAGAGGGAGGGAGGGAGGGAGGGAGGGAGGGAGGGGGAGAGAGAAGGAGAAAAAATAAAGTTCAGGATTAAGACTGTCTAAAAGGCCTAAAAAGCCAAGAATGCAGATAATTTAACTTCCTGTCAGTCAAAATGTTCATGGAAGTTACAAGCACGAAACACTTTTACAATAAGTAACATAGGCTGTGTGTGTTTTAGTCATGGTCACTATTGCTGTGCTGAAACACCATGACCAAAGCAAGTTGGGGAGGAAAGGGTTCATTTGGCTTATGCTTCTTCCACTGTTCATCCCTGAAGGAAGTCAGAACAGGAACTCAAGCAGGGCAGGAACCTGGAGGCAGGAGCTACTGCAGAGGTCATGGAGCGTCCCCTTCAATCACTAAGAAAATGCCCTGCAGGCCTGTCCACAGCTTGACCTAACTGAGGCATCTTCTCAATTGAGATTAGCCAACACAAACTAAACAGCCACCGCCCCCCCCCCAAACACACACACACAAACACACATACACCCCGCCCTCAAGATGGGTGCCTGTAGAGTATCATTACATAGTCCTGGCTGGCCTGGAACTTACTATGTAGACCAGGTTAGCCTCAAGTTCTCATAGACCCCCTGCCTCTGTCTCTGGAGTGTTGGGATTAAAGGTATACTGCTGACCTATCTAACCACTGAGCCTCCTCAGCCTTTGGAGTTTCCTCTTGTTCCTATACTTAGTAATTGTTCATTTTTCTACCAAAAGTGAATTTTTAAATTTTTTTGTATTTATTGTATTGTTTTGGGAAAGCTCTTTATACCTTCAGGTAACTAAGTGTTACATTTTGAATAAATTCTTTTTACTTTTTGTAGGGACCTGAAAGGTTCAGCGGGTAATCACAGTTTTTGCCACCAAGTCTGACAACTGGAGCTTAGTGTGAGTCCTGGCTCCACACAGTAGGAGAGAACTGACTCCAGGAAAATTGACCTTTGACCTCAGCATGTGTCAGCACACCCATCTCCCCCCTCACACCACACAATTTAAAATTTTTTTCTTTTCCTTTTTTTTTTCTTTTCTTTTTTCTTTGAGACGGGGTTTCTCTGTATAGCCCTGGCTGTCCTGGAACTCACTCTGTAGACCAGGCTGGCTTTGAACTCAGAAATTCGCCTGCCTCTGCCTCCCAAGTGCTGGGATTAAAGGCGTGTAACACCACCCAGCACAATTTTTTTTCTTAAATTGTTTGACTTGAAATTTTATATATAATTGCTATAGACTGAATGTTATATGTGACCCAAATCTAATCCAATCTAGGAGGGGCCTTCGTGACATGAATAGATTGATTACTGCCCTAGTAACCGCAGCCCCGGCAGCTCCCTTCTAACTTCTACTAAGAGCAGCTTAAATGATAAGACAGTGTCTAATGTCTGTCTGCCAAGAAGTGGTCCCTCACCAGATACCAGATGTCTGTTAGACTCTGACCTTGGACCGTTAGTATCCAGAAACTGGGGGATAAATGGTTCTCATGAGCCACCAATTTTATGGCATTTTACAACAGGAGACCAAACAGGCTAAGACAAGAACATTTTTGACGCATAGACTAAATGCTTGGTGACCTTTGGGGCGGGTCCTGGAAGGCCCCCATGCCATTTTACACTTCTGTATAAGAGCCAAATCTTTCTCAACAAACATCTCTTTGTGGTTACCTATGTTATAGCATATGGACTTGATTCATGGCTTATTATTTTAAAGGCACCTAAGGAAGTCACACGAAGCAAGATCTATTATGAAAATAACATCCGGGGACTGGAGAGATAACCCAGTGGATAAGGCCTTTGCTGTGCTCCAGTGAAGATGGGTGTTTGGCCCTCCAGCACCTACATACAAGGCCAGTAGATAACTAACTCAGGGAGGCGGGGCCTGCAGAGTCCTGGGCCAAGCTGGCTAGCCAAACTAACCTAACGAGCAAGTTTTGTGTTCAGCAAATAAAGTAGTGACTCAGAAGGACACCAGATGTCAACCTCTGGATTCCACAAGCTCACACATGCACACACACGTGCTCCCCATACAAGAGAACACTGACACACACACACACACACACACATAAAGAAAAAAATCTCCCTTTGCCTTGTCACAGCTTCCTTTCCTCTTAGACAGACAGTAATGGATGCTAAAATAGCAAAGAGATTTTGTTTCAGTTTAGCATTTGTTACTAAAAGGAAAAAAGGTCTTTATAAACAGGCCACTTAACATGAAATAGAGAGGCCAGATTGTTTGTTGCCTGGTGACCTGAGTTTGATCCCTGGGTCCCACGAGGTGTTAGGAGACAACCGATTCCTACAAGTGTCCTCTGACCTCCATATGTGTGCTGTGGTGTGGACACACACACACACACACACACACACAAATGTAGTTAATTTAAAAAACGAAAACAGAAGCCCAAAGCCCAGGATTTCTTTTTCACCATCTCACCATCTTTTTACATGTCCAACCCACCACCAGAAGTTATCTCCCCTTCCATCCAGCCACCTCTCAAGAAGTGCTTCTGGCATGGCTTGTATAGCCCTAAACGGGCCCCTTCCTTCTCACTGTGTGGGATTCACCACATCCTGTTACCAGGTCTGGGTCAATATTCACTGAACGCATGCTCGAATCAAAGGAAAAGTCATTGTTACTGAGCTGCTCTGGTCAGAGTCAGGGGCTGTTTCCGTGCACAGCTCACTACCCTGAGAAGAGGGATAACGAGTGGCAGATGCTCTGCAAGAAGACTACAACTGTCATCAATGAAAGCCTGCAGCTCTTGAAAAGCTAGTAAAAAATCTAACCTATGGGGCTGGGGATGTGGCTCAGTTGGTAGAGCGCTTGCCTAGCATGCACAAAGCCCCGGTTTCCATCCCCCACACTGCATAATCCAGCTGTGGTGGTATTCCTAGCACTGGGAGGTGGAGATAGAAGAATTTCAAAGTTATGGTTCAGCAGTTATAAGCACCAGGTTTGACTCCCAGCACCCAAGTGGCAGCCTCAGCCATCTGTAACTACAGTTCAGGAGAATCTGATAGGCTTTTCTGGCCTCCACAGATCCCAGGCAAGCATGTGTCCACTGACATACATGCAGGTAAAACACCCACCCACATACAAATAAATGAAGGATTTCAAGGCCTTCCTCAGCCAGCCAGGGATACAGGAGACTGTTCTTAGAAACCAAAGCGTGAAACTACTGAAGAACGTTATCCACTGAGCTATCTCCTGACCTTGGACATGACTGTAGTGAGTAGGGCAGATGAAGGGCAGTATCGGACAGACACTACCTGCTTGGCAACACACTATCCTCTGAAGCACTGCTTCCTTTTAAATTTCATGTCTATGTGGCTTTCTTTGAAGGTAGGCATCAAGAAGTTATTTCTGCCGGGCAGTGGTGGTGCACACCTTTAATCCCAGGACTTGGGAGGCAAAGGCAGGCAAATTTCTGAGTTGGAGGCCAGCCTGGTCTACAGAGTGAGTTCCAGGACAACCAGGGCTACACAAAGAAACCCTGTCTCGAAAAACAAACAAACAAACAAAAATTATTTCTATGCTGAAAATTCCTAAACACATATACCTTTACTACCAGCACTCAAGAGGCAGAGCCAGGCAGATCTCTGAGTTGAAGGCCAGCCAGGACGACACAGTCTCCAAGGGTCACCTTCCTGAAACAGCCAGCTCCAGATTCACTGAGGCCCTGCCCTGAGGTAACCAGGCAGAGTTTTAGAGCAAGATAGCCAATGTCTTCCTTGGTCCTTCATGTGTGTTCATGTGGGTGTACAGGTCCATAAACACATGTTCCCATAACACACACATACCATAGTGATCCGAATATGCTTGGGCTAGGTAGTGGCACTATTAGGAGATGTGGACTTGGAGGATATGTGTCACTGTGGGGGGTGGGCAATGAGACCCTCCTCCTAACTATGTGGGAGCCAGTCTTTTCTAGCAGCCTTGAGATGAAGATGTAGCCCCTCCTGCACCATGCCTGCCATGCTTCCTGCCTTGATGATAATGGACTGAACCTCAGAACCTGTAAGTCAGCCCCAATTAAATGTTGTCCTTCTAAGGGTTGCCTTGGTCATGGTGTCTGTTCACGGCAGTGAAACCCTAAGACACACACACTGCCAATCAAGGACTGAGGAAGTGCTTCAGGTTCTAGAGTGCTTGTCTAGCACACAAAGAGCCTGGGGCCCCATCCCAGTGTTTTATAAGCCTGGTGTGGTGGCAAAGCCTATAATTCTAGGAACAGCGATGTGGGGCTGGGAGAATCAAAAGTTCCTGGTCATCCTAGCCTGGGGTCAGGGGTGAGTCAAAGTCTGCTATTTTTCCACATAGAAAAGCCTATGGGAGGTGCCAGCCAGGGTGATTTTTTAAAGAAAATGGCAATCTGAATTGTTTTCATACATGGTCGTCTTGGGTTTGACAGTGACTCAGAATGTAGGTCACATCTGTGGCACGATTTAAGAAATCACTTTAGGTCACTTTTTTGTTGTTGTTGTTGTTGTTATTGTTTTGTTTTGTGTTTCGAGATGGATTTCTGTAGCCCTGGCTGTCCTGGAACTCACTCTGTAGACCAGGCTGGCCTGGAACTCAGAAATCCGCCTGCCTCTGCCTCTGCGCTGGGATCAAAGGGAAGTTCCAGAACAGCCAGGGTTCCAGAGTGAGATCCTCTCTCAATAAATCATTTTTTATGACCAGTTTTGTAATTTGCTCTGATATTTAGCACAAATCAGTGAGCGAGGTTTCCAGTCAGATCAGCGTGGCTGCTCCATCTGGAGTCCAAATCTGCCTTATAAATTCAGACTTGGCCGGCACTCACTGGAAGGAAACAAGCTATCCCACAGGCTTATTTTGGTTGTTCATTTTGGTCTTTGAAGGGGGTGGCCTGTAGGACAGAAGAAACCTCAAGATTTTCAAGTGGTCAGATGGACACATTCCTGACTATCTATACAAACATGGGACTGTTTTCACAAGACCTCAATAGATTTTAAAAAACAAAAACAAAAAAAACAAAAAACAAAAAACCCACTGCTATCAAGATTCAGGGAGTGCGGCTGCTGGGCTGTGGCTGTGGCTTTCATGTTCCCAATCTGAATACTAAGAGGGGAAGCCCTGTGAATCAATGCCTGTGTGATACAAGCCACACCAATGGCGTGACTCTGTCCCCAAGGCAGAGTGACTCGTCCATTTCCATGCCAACCGTACATCAACAATACATCCAAATAGGTACTTTGGGGACCTGCAAGATGGCTCAGCAGGCAAAGGAACTCCCTGCCAAGCCTAATGATCTGAGTTCAATCCCAAGACTCACAGGGTAGAAGGAGAGAACCAATTCCCACAAGTCGTCTTCTGACCTCTCCACACACCCACAGAGGACATCCCATACACAAAATAAAATGTAAACACACAAACAGAACTCAGATACTTTGTGGCCTGGTGAATGCTTGTCAAGCAGCCACAAAGTCCTGAGTTCAGTCCTCAGCATGCCATAAAACCAGGCATGGTGGAGCAAGCCTGTAGTTCCAGCATTGGAGATATATAGAAGAAGCATGAGTTTAAGGTCCCTCTCAGCCACATAATCAATAGGTACCTGTGGGCTTTTTGTTGTTGTTGTTGATGATGATTTTTAAAGAGATTTAGTTGTGCAGCCCCATGCCCATTTTACATGATGCTAGAGATAGAAGTCAGGGAGTTGTGCCTGCTAGGGGAGCAAGGTCAGACGAGCAACGGCCCCAGATCCATTTATTGCTTCCCTATAAACAAGTAGAAATCCATTCGTATCTGGTTGTACTTTGAGTTAGTTTCCCTAACAGAGGACATCCGCCCTGAGTCTGACTGAGCCAGCCTCCACCCATCTTAGTTTGTATTCTCTTGGTGTTCCTGGAGCCCAGGGATGAAGGGCTAAAAGCGGCCTGCCACTTGAAAAGATGGCAGCGTTTCAAAGTCCTTGAGCATTCATCTCCTGTGAGTCTGGTAAGGCATTCAGAGAGAGTGCAGGGAACCCGCTGCTCCAGCTGGCCCGCACCCCTGCGGAGCTGGCAGAGCACCCTAGTCCCTGTGCCCACGGGTAACCTGTGGTACAGCTCAGTTTTCTGAGCTTTGAGTGTCATGGTGGTGTGGGCCGGTGTAAGTGTGTTGGAAATAGAAATTTGAAAATGATTGTGTTGCTGTTCTCAAGAGGCAATGTTTGCTAGACCAGAGAGGAAAAGGAAAGCCTGATACAGACACAGTCAAAGGGAGACTTGGGCTCAATGAAAAGGGCTCTGTTGGGCTAAGGAGATGGCTAAGAAGCTGGCTCAGTGTTGTGAGCACTGGTTGCTCTAGCAGAGGACTTGCCAGCCTATAAACCTAGTACTTGTGGGGATAGGGGGAATGATCAGGAGCTCAAGGCAATCTTTGGCTACTTAACAAGTTCAAGGCTAGCTTGGGCAACACAAGACCTTGCCTCAAAAACATGAGATAAAATAATAGCAATTTAAAAAACAAAAATAGAAAAGTAATAAGCAGGTTGGGTAGAGTACTTCCCAGCCTCTGAGAGGTTCCAGGTTTGATCCCCAGCAAGGAAAATCAGACAAAAATGACAAGAAGCCCAAAGAAAGGACCTCCCAAATCACATCAAACCACAGGCTATTTTTCCCAGGCTATTTCTGATATAACATAAAACTGGACATTCGGAATAGATGGGTTTTAGGTAGAGAAAATCATGATAGCCATTTCTACAAATGTCATCCTGGAGAATCTTCAGACAGGTGTATGGCAGTTCCCTGTGGATTCCCACAGCACCCAGCTCACCCAAACACAATAATGTGTTTGTGGAATTGACCTGGACCACAGGCAAACTGTGTGGTGTGCCTAGTCCATCTAACCATGTGGTTTTTAAGCAGAACCAAAGAGTTCCACCCGGCCACACACTGTAATTACAGTAAGGTATAAAAATGTCAATCCCAGACATACCACACGTGCCATACAGTGAACGCCCCACTATCTGAGCTTTAGCTCCCATCCCCCATGCTGATTTTAATAGTAGTAGTAGTAGTAGTAGATCAATTAACAGCTGATTAATTGATAGAACTTAATTTCTATGGCAAGCAATTCCTTTCCCTCGGTCCAGCTCCATCCGTATTCTTAAGTAGAACCTGCTCAGTCCTCCCAACCTGTTTAGCAACAAGAGTCCTCCACAGTTCTTCTAGCCATAGTCCTTCTAGCGCCCGGGAGGAATTCCCCAGACTCCGCCTCCAGCTGAAGATCAGCTGTCTCCTGCACCTTGGCTCTAAAATTTCTGAAGACAGAGGAGCGTCTCAGATTAGCCCTTTCACATTACAACCACAACCAAGATGCCCCAGGCCAAGCTATCGCGTGTGTGTGTGTGTGTGTGTGTGTGTGTGTGTGTGTGTGTGTGTGTGTGTGGTGTCGTATGTGCATGTATGTGTGTGTAAGTTCAAGTGGAGGTCAGAGGTTAACATCAGCTATCTCCCCTGACCACTTACCACTTGGGACTTTATTTTTACTGAGGCAATGTCTTTTGTTGAATGCTTGCCCTGGGCATTCTCTCTCTACCTCCCAAGATAGAATTACAGGGATGGGAACATCTCTGGCCTGGCTTATTTCTGAATCTTATATTACATTTGATGTATTTACTGTGCATTTCTGTGGACATGCCACAGTGCTTACTTGAAGGTCAGAGGGTAACTTGTGGGAAGGCTCTCTCCTTCCATCATGTGGGTCTAGGGGCTCAGACTCAAGTCAGCAGCTTTGGCAGCAAGCATCTTTCTTTACCTGACAAGCCATTTGGCCAACACCCTTTCATCTATTTTTGTAGTACTAGAGATATTAGGCAAATGTATCATGCCTAGGCCGCATCCCAACCCTATTTTCTTTTAATCTTTAGACTTTCTGTTTGTGTGTTGAGGCACGATCTCATGTAGTCTGAGCTGGCCTCAAACTGGGTATGGAGCAGAAGAGAACACCCTGAACTCCAGATCCTCCGGTCTCCACCTCCCAAGTGCTGGGATTTCAGATGCACACAGCTATGCCTCACTCTCCCAGTCCTGTTTGTTTGTTCATTTCTGAGAAGAATTTGTCTGTGTAGCACTGGCTGTTCTGGAACTCGGATCTGTGGACCAGGCTGGCCTTGAACTCACAGAGATCCTCTTGCCTCTGCCACCACTGCCTAGCTCCAGGCCTGTGTTTTTTAATTTGTATTTTGAGATAAGGTCCCACTAAGTTTCACAAGCTGGCCTGCACCTTCCCAGGTGGTCCGGATACCTTTGCCCCTGTTGTGGTTAGAAAGAGGTATGATCCCTGGTAGGTCTGAATTAGAACAATAGATCCTTAGATGGTGGGCTATTAGGGGAGGTTATGGAGCCTTTAGGGGCTTCAGCTTTGATAGATGAAGTACATCTCTGGCACAGGCTCACAGTGGAGTGAGTGTAACCTCACTCCACTTTCTGTCCCCTCTCTGCTTCCTGTGTGAGTATAACGATGTGACAAGCCAGTTTCCTGCTTCTGCCAGCAAGCCTTGCCTTTCTAGCCATTATTGCTTCTCCCTTTGGAATCTTTTTGTCTTTTTGAGACAGGGTTTCTTTGTGTCTGTGTAGCCCTCCCTGGCTGTCCTGGAACTCACTCTGTAGACCAGGCTGGCCTTGAATTCAGAAATCTGCCTGCCTCTGCCTCCCAAGTGCTGGGATTAAAGACGTGCGCCACCTTTTATCCCATTGATCCCAGCACTCAAGAGGCAAAGGTAGGTCTCTGAATCCAGAGCTAGCCCAGCCCACATAGCCAGGTCCACAGTGAGAGCCTGTCTCAAATACAAACACAGTCTCTTCCTTTCCTCAGTTGCTCTGGTCAAGGTAAGCACCACAGGACCAGAAAAATAGCCATTCCCCAGTGGCTGGAATCTCGGGTCTGCGTCACCACACCCGGCCAGAACTCACCCTTCTGAAGCAAACGACTCAGCGGTGTATGCTGTGTGCACAAGCTTGTGCAACCACTGCTTGCTTCCATCGGTCCTCAGACATTTCCATCACCTCAGCATACACCACGAGCTATGAGGCTGTCATTTTTCCGGCCTTCAACCTCAGGCCCTGGCAACTACCAGTCTGAGTTAGTTCTCCATGGATTTACCTGCTTTTCCTGTTTTATCTAAACAGATCCATACAGCGCACCTAGCTCCACCCGCTTAGCAGCTCACTCTCAGGATTCCCTCAAGTTGGAGCATAGGCCAACACTTTATTACTAGTTATGGCTGGCTATCCCACTGCACGGAAACATCCTAGAGTTTGTACTTCGGTGTCTGCGGTTTTCTATGCTTTTTTGATGACAGTTCCTTTGGTGAGTGTGACATGGTTATCTCACCGGGGCTTTGGTTTGCATCTCTGGATGTAGGCACAGCATTGAGTCTCTGCACTCTTTGTGTCCCAGTATCGTCTTCAGAGATGCAATCCGCCTATAGTCTTCACGTTCACAGCAGTCGATAAAAATAACCTTTCACTGGTGCTTTAAAGTTTTCCATGTAAAAATGTGCTGCATGAATCCTGAATTCCACAGCCTCAATTTACACACATACACACCCTCCCCGCTGAGTCCCTTTCCTTCTCCTAAGGTAGTCATACTTCTGCTTCTGGGGTCAGTCTCATATAACCACGTAAGAGCTAGGAGCCACAAATGAAAGAAAACGCGTGCACACGTGTGTGTGTGTGTGTGTGTGTGTGTGTGTGTGTCTGCCCACATGTGTGCTCCTGAGTGCTTGGTTATACACTAGTGTTTTAAAAGAAATTTTCTGGGCTTTGGTGGCACACATCTTTAATTCCAGCACTTGGGAGGCAGAGACAGGCAGATTTCTGAGGCCAGCCAGGTCTACAGAGTGAGTTCCAGGACAGCCAAGGCTATACAGAGAAATCCTGTCTCAAAAAAAAATAGTAATAATAATAATAAATCTGTTTTAAAAAAAGGGGGGTGGTGGAGGTGGCACACGCCCTTAATCCCAGCACTTGGGAGGCAGAGACAGGCAGATTTCTGAGTTCGAGGCCAGCCTGTTCTACAGAGTGAATTCCAGGACAGCCAGGGGTATACAGATAAACCCTGTCTCAAAAAAAAAAAAAAAGAAAAAAAGAAAAAAAGAAAAGAAAAAAGAAATTTTCTTTTGGGGACAGATTCTTGCTGTGTAGCCTCGCTGGGCTGGGGCTGGCTATTCTTTTGGGGACAGATTCTTGCTGTGTAGCCTGGCTGGGCTGGGGCTGGCTATGTAGACCAGGCTGGTTTACCTTTTTCTTCATTTCCCTGTCTGCTGAGCACGTTCTACACCCCCCTCAGTCTCGTTCTTCCTTTTGCCTCACATGATATCAGACCCTTGAACAAGCCTACACTCAGAGCGCTAAGCAGCAGCCTCTGCTCTTAGGCTACCCTGGTCGCTGCCATACCAAAGGATCAAGACACACGCAGCTCTTGCCCTGAGCCTTGCGAAGTTGTTCAGACCGACTTGGAACTCCTGGGCTCAAGTGACAGGCCTGCCTCAGCCTCCCAAGTAGCTGGGACTGCAGGCATGTCTCATATCCGGGGCCTGAAATAGGTCTTATTAGCCTGGTTCACATCTGTAGTCACTTACTAGACAGCCCCAACCAAGCATGTGAGTGAGGTTGGGTCCAGACCACAAGTATTGTTTATTTTTAAATAAGCAAACCTTTTTATAGCCTGGCACACGCGGGTGAGACCCACTGAGTACCGCAGAGGACACGCCTCTCTGTCCTCCAGTGCAATTAACTGTTTGAAGGAAGATCTCACTACCTGAGAAATAGGCAGTGGTCCCTTTAAGAAATGCTCATCTCACCCCAGCCCTCCTTCAAGTTGATGAATCTGCTGAAAGTTTTCCAAAGTGGTCTTTACCCTGCCCAACTAAATTCAGTGGTGTTGCCCTCCTCTTCTTCCTCCTCCTCTTTCAAGACAGAGTTTCTTGTAGCCCAGGCTAGCCTTGACTCACCCCTTCCATCCCCATCCACGCAAGTGTCTGCAAGTCCACGCTCTCAGTCACCCGAGGAAGGCCAGGAGACACTTCTAGCAGGTATTGATGACTTATCAGGCAAGGTCCACGACGATCTAAGCTTTTCTGGAATGATACTATTAACTTGCCTATTTGCTGACCTACTAAGGCAACAAAATCTTTTGGGTCTCTCGGCCAAAAAGTTGCACGTGCGTGTGTGAGTGTGTGTGCGCATGTGTATGTGTGCACACATGAAGTCCAAAGGTAAACATTAGGTGGTTTCCACAATCATTTTTCCATTTTATTTTTTTCCTTTTTTTTGGTTTTTCGAGACAGGGGTTTCTCTGTGTAGCCCTGGCTGTCCTGGAACTCACTTTGTAGACCAGGCTGGTCTCGAACTCAGAAATCCGCCTGCTTCTGCCTCCCAAGTGCTGGGATTAAAGATGTGCACCACCACCGCCCAGCTCCATTTTATTTTTAAATTTAACTTACTTTTAGCTTTGCAGTTAGGCTCTCACTATTGTAGCCTTTGCTGGCTTGCACACACACACACATGCACACACACTTGCACACTGAAGAGCTGTGTGTGTATATAAAGGTCAGAAGAAAACCTGTGGGAGTCTTTTATTCCTTCCACCATGGGGGTTCCAGGAATTGAACTCAGTCCATCAAGCCTGGCAGCCATCTTGCAACGCCTCTTTTAAAAGACAAGGCCTCTTATTCAACCTGGATGACATGCCAGGAAACCTCTAAGGTCCTCCTGTCTCCACGGTGGTGGGCTTACGGGCACCCACCACCTCGGCCAGTTTCTATGTGGATGCTGGGTATCCAAACTCAGGTCCGCAGCTCTTGTGAGGCAAGAACTTAACTGGTTGGCCCATCTTCCAACCACAACCAACAAGTTTTGACTTGGCAAAATGGAGCTGGGTCATGCCCACGACACAAACACCTTCAGGAGGCCTAATAGCCTACTGAGTGTGTCTAATGACTCTATTTATGTGCCACTGTGCAATGGGCCAACCTCTGCAACCCTCCTATTAACATTATTAGCGTGTCTTTGAGTTGCAGTGTGGGAACTGAACATAAAAGTTCTAAAGAGTTTCCAACCTCAGAAGCCAGCATAACTGCCATAGGCCACATTAGTGTTTATCCACACTCCTCGGGACTCCTGATCAAGGAGCTTTGGGTGGCTGAGCCTGGAACTGTAAAATATTTATTTCATTTACTTGTGTGCTTGTGTGCCTCGTGCGTGTGAATGGCCTCAGAGGCCAGAAGAGGGTGTTGGATGCCAGAGAGCTAAGGTTACAGGCACTTGTGAGCCACCATGTGGGTGGCTAGGGACTGAACTCAGGTCTTCGGTAGGGGCAGTTAGTGCAGTTAACTGCTGTCTGTCTGTCTCGCCAAGCCCTGGTTTTAGAACTTGTGAGTGTTCAGGTGGACTCAGTTTGTTGACTAGACTAGAAGCCAAACCTACAGCTAGCAACACACAAGGGGATGGTCAATCTTAGCAGTCAACTTAAACACATCTGTAACCGACAAACACCCAGGCAGCCATGCACTCCTGGGAGGGACTTCTTTGTTTACCTTTTGTTGAATCATAAATACCCATTTTAAATATGAGTGACACCTTCTGGTAGCAACCCAGGAAAATGGCCATGGAAGAGAGCCAGACAGTGCTCTGGGAGGACTTGCCCTTCCATTTGCTCTCAAGATGAGATACTCTGTTGCAGCAGCATCCATCCCTTCACAGATGTCAGAACCTGAATGAAGATGAGGACAGGACCGCACCTAGGCCTGGTTGAGGAGGTTTTTTGTTTGTTTGTTTGGTTTTGGTTTTTTGTTTTTGTTTTTCGAGACAGGGTTTCTCTGACTGTCCTGGAACTCACTCTGTAGACCAGGCTGGCCTCCAACTCAGAAATCCGCCTGCCTCTGCCTCCCAAGTGCTGGGATTAAAAGTGTGACCCACCACCTCCTAGCTCTGGAGTTTTTTTTTTTTATTGTAGATATGAGGGAGAGTACAGCCAAGCATCAGGAAGGGTCCAGAGTGAACATGGCCAGCAGACCAAACTGAGGCCATAAAGTGAGCAGGGAGGGTAGATACAGAGGAGAGAGAGTGGGGAGCTGTGGACCAAGAGGCCAGGACAGGGCAGAGCCAAAATGGCTGTGTTATAGAAGGAAGAGAGGCTGGGGGGAGGGAAGAGAAACCCAAGCTCTGGGAGAGAGGTTTAGGGTAGAGAGTGGGGGGTGGGGAAGGAGTGCTGGGAGGAGCCACAGGTACTGAATGTTGTTAGGAAAGCTGGCCAGCACCCACTTTGAAGCGTTAATAGGTGCCTCAGTTAGCCATTTGCTCAGAGTTTTACACACACACACACACACACACACACACACACACACACACACACACGCATTCTCTCTCTCTCTCTTTCTATATATATATATCATATATGTTATATTTTATGTATAATATATATATAAAAAAATTTTGTTAGTGTTCCTTCTAGGCTCCACCCAGCCGTTACCTAGCAACAGCCAGGTAGGCCTGGGTTGCTATAAAAGGGACTGTTTGGCCTCTCTTCACGCTCTCTGACTCTCTTCTCTCTCTGACCCCTTTAGCCTCTCCCCTTTCCCCCTTGCCCCCTCCCTGCACGTGTTCTGGCAGCCTCTTCCACCCCCCCACTTGCCCCCTCCCTTCTCAACTCCCCTTTCCATGCCCTAAATAAACTCTACTCCATACTAGACCTGTCTGTCTTTCGGCTGGTACCTCAGGGTGAAGGATGCCTCAGCATGGGCTCGCTGAGGCACCCCTTCCACCTCACCATACTGAGCTCCACAGACCATATCCTTGACTCTATAAAACACACCACCCTTCTCAGTCACCCTCTCTGGTAGATTTCACCGTGTCCCATTCAATAGCCAAAGAAACCCAGGCTGAACGGCTTGTTCAAAATGACTCAGCAAGTTTGTAACTGGAGAGGAGCCCTGGGACCTGGCCCCAGAGCCAGGCTGTTGAGCAAGACCAAGACCACACAGTCGGCAAAAACCTTATAATAATAACAATGACAATAATAGTAACAATAACAGCAACAATAATAATTAGCTGGGTGTGGTGGCCTACACTTGCAATCCAAGCAAACAAGAGACTTAGACAGGAGAACTGTCAAGAGTTCAAGACCAGCCTAGGCTGAATAGGTCAGCTTAACCTACAGAGTAAGACCTTGGCTCAAAAAAAAAAGACACCCCAAAAGGCCAGGTGTGGTGGCACACTGCATACCTTTGAGTCCGGCACTTAGAGGCAGAGGCAGGAGGATTTCTGTGAGTTCCAGGACAGCCGAGGGTGCAAATGAGGCCTTGTCGCAAAACAAAACACCAAAGAGAAACAAAAAACCCCCAACAGAAAGCAGTCCAAAATAGCCAAGCCAAAGCAGGTGTCTTCTTTATAACCCTTCCTCGGGAATCATATGGCATTGCTTCCACAACACACACAGTAAAAAAAAAAAAAAGCCCCAAAGTCGTGTCTGCATTCCTAGAGAAAACACATCCCCTTGCAGCAGTCAGTGGGAGGGGCCCATAGATCACAGTGTAAGATAAGCCTGTGGGACACAGCCTGGCTTGTGGCAGTCTTTGCAAATTAGAATCTGTTGGCCACATGAGGTGAGTTCTCTCAAAATCAGATTCTTTCACAAGTTGTCAAGAGGAAAACTAAACAATATTAGGTTTGGTGTAACAAGAATGTCAGCCATCCAGGTGAGAACTGAATAGTTCTAAACTCCATTCATCCTGTGGGCAGCCCTCAAACAATGCTCTAACCGACTGCGGGTGGAATTCTCCTGACATTCATCGATCACTGCTACCCAAAACACAATGGCCAGTGGCCATTTGTGCTAACTGTCCCCTCCTGACTTGGAAGGGCTGTGTTCTTGGAGCCAGTCGATGGAAGCCACCCATCTGAAAGCCAAGCCCTAACTTAAAACAAATGTCTCACAGTGGCCATGAAGGACAATGACAGTTCACCATGTGACAATCTCAAGTCAGACACTGCCATTCAGAGGACTGAGCCTGTGAGAACCTTCCTCTTCTGCTGCCTTAATCCCCGTTTCATGATGGTGCAGCCCAGACTCCTTCCCTGACTTCCTGATGCAAGTGTCTGCTCCCTCCAGCTCTCACTATCAGTTATCTACTGGTCCCTACCTACTGGTACTCTCTGGAGCACCTGTCATCCTGACACCTAAGAAAGATCACCATCACCCATCAAAGTGCCCAGATTTCTACCAGTGGGTCCTCCACCCTTTTCTCTTTTCAAGGACAACGCCTACCCAGTGTGTGTGTGTGTGTGTGTGTGTGTGTGTGTGTGTGTGTATGTGTTTGTTTCTCAGTTGGGCACTGAAGATGCATGCCTTTGAGACACTGGGAGGCAGTGAGTTCCAGGGCTACACACACAAAAAAAAATCCCTGTCTCAACCACTACCACCTTCCGCCCCCAGAAGAAAAAGAAAAAAGAGAGAGAGAGAGAGAAGTCAATCTATGGTTTCATACACCTTTAATTTCAGCACTCAGGGGGCAGAGCCAGGTGGATCTCTATAAATTTGTGGCCATCCAAGGCTACATAGTGAGACCTTGTCTCAAAAAAAAAAAAGAAAGAAAGAAAGAAAGAAAGAAAGAAAGAAAGAAAGAAAAGAAAGAAAGAAAGAAAGAAAAATCATAATAAATCTTTTGTTTAAAAAATGGGTCAACTCGTAGATTCTCAGCTCTGCCGGATCTGGGAAGTGCCGGAGCAGGTCAGATGATCCAGCAATAGATCCAGGATGACTGCTGCTAATCTGGGGGATGCAGGATTGGATAAAGGCTGAAGGAAGATCAGAGCGAAGTATGCTGCAGTTGGCTCAGGGGAGAATCATCGGGCAGCAGCTAAGGAAGAGGCTGCCTGCTCTCCCTGTCAACAGCCCTGCCCTCCCCAGGCCAGAGGAGCTTCAGGCACCCGCAGCTTGCTGTCACAGCTATTCAACTCATCAGATCCTGTCTGGACTTTCTGCTCTCCAGGAAATTCAATACAGAATCTAGTTTTCCACATAAATCAGCCTCTGGGGAAGGAGTGTACAGACTGGCACCTGCGGCCTCCACCTCTCATGAAGTTTCAGTTTGCATACTGTGTTATCTGTCAGTCTTGGGGATATGGTCACTATGAGTCATCTCCAGGCAAGCTGAAAACACAAAAGCTGTTAGGTTGAAAGAGCTGGGAGCAGAGGCTGATAATCCTACCAAGGTTGTGTGAGCAGCACAGAAGCGGAGAAGACAGGGAAAGAAGCCAGGGCAGGTTCCATGTGTGTAGGCCAGCATTTGAGGATGCTGTGCGCACATGTGTGTATACAGAACATGCTTGTGGAGGCCAGGAGGACATGAGATTTCCTATTCAATCACTCTTGCTCCTAAGTCAGTGTCTCTCACTAAACCTGCTGCTAGGCTGGGTCAGCAAGCCCCCAGTCATCTTCCTGTCACCTAATTCTAATCCTGTACAACCATGCCTGGCTTTCTACATGGGCTCTGCGGGTGTGACCTCAGGTCCTTATGTTTGTAAGGAAAGCGCTCTCACCTGCTGGGATATCTCCCTAGTCCAGATTGGAGTTTTGTGCTCCACTGATGATGAGAAAGACTAGGCACCAGGCTAGCTACCTGCAGCTGAAAGACACTGAACATGCTCTGAAGGAGAAGCTAAGTCCTCATGTGGCTTTGGCTATATTCTTCTCTCCTGGGCTCCTCTTACAACCCCATAGCGTGCCAGGCTCAGTAGAGAGCTTTGTGTTCTCACACACATCTGGGCCGTTTTGTCTTTACTTCCTCTTCCTGGAAAGGTAGCAGGGCCTCCACCCAACCTGATCATACTTCTTTGACAACTGACTAGCCCTCAGCACCCCACCAGGATGGACCTCTTGCCCAAATGAGCTCTGCCCTCTCATTTCTCTTTGATTTTATGTGTGAGATTGCTTGCCTGCACATAAGTGTGTGCACCACTCGTGTGCAGTGCTTGCAGGGGACAGAAGAGGGCGTCAGATTTCCCAGAGCTTGCTGTGAGTCTGCAGTCAGGAGTACTTGGAACGGAACAAAGCCTCAGCAAGAGCAGCAAGTGCTCTCAACTGCTGAGCCACCTCTCCAGCCCCCACCCAGATCCATTTCCTGCCTACCTTCCTATCACACCCTACACCACTTGAGGGCAAAAACTGTGTCTTAGTATGCTCAGTATTGCTCAAAAATAAACAATGTGAGGTTAAGTTGCACAAGTACCACACACTCGCAATATGGCTGCTTTTCTCTTACCTGGCTCACGGCCAGATTAGCTTCACTTTGGTTTTGGTCTATGGTGTTGACATTTCATTTTTTTCCCACTGACATTTGCCCAGAATAATGCCAATTAAGATTGTCACATGCATGGCTGGGGACTGGCTCAGTGGATATACAGTGTCTGCTGTGCAAGGCTAAAGAAAGACCTGAGTTTGAATTCCTAGTGCCCACACAGATATCAGAGGCAGATCTCAGGAGCTTGCAGCCAGTCTGGCCTAAAAGGCAGGGTGCTTCAGATTCAATGAGACCCTGTGTCAAGGAAGAAGGTGGTAAGAAATAGCAACCCCCCCCCAAAAAAACAAAAACAAAAACAAAACAAAACAAAAACCAACAACAATAACAACAAAACCCCACTGGAGTCCTGTACTGACCACACACACACACACACACACACACACACACACACACAGGTAATTTAAAAAATTCAAAGTCATGGTGAAATTTCTATTTATATACTGATAGACGCTCAGGCAATCCAAATGTCTTTGTCTAAACACTTACAGGAATTTCCAGGTATATCTTTCCTAAAGTAAATATTTTTAAATCTTAGTTATCTTTGTTGAGAAGAAATCGATCCTGAGCTAAGCTGATATGCAGAATAATTTATTAGATGTCTCAAGTGGCAAAACCCCAGCTTTGTGAGGAGAGAAAGAATGTGACTTAAGTATCTGTTTTTAAAAAGGGTAAAAATAGCCCAAGAGAACTATTAACCTCAAAAATAAACGTATACATTTGGTGGACCCAAGTATGCAGTAAACCTTAATAGAGTGAGTTCTTTTATTTATTTGCTTTATGTGCATATGCCCGAGTGTTTGTATGTGTACCCCACATGTGCAGGTGCCCAAGAAGCCAGAAGAGGGTTTGATCCCCTGGAACTGGACTTGCAGGTAGTTGTGAGCTGGGTACCTGAAACAGAATCCCAGTGTCTGAGAGCACAGCCAGGGCGGAGCCAATTCTGCAGAAGTCATTTTATTTCTTTAAATAAAAGGAAAATCACACTGTGCTATGGCCTCCAGAGAACTGGCCTGCTTCATAAAACAACGACCTGCAGGCATTTTCCCAGATCAGTTTGTTTTGTTTTATGGTCAGTTTTTGAGACAAGGTTTCATGTCATGGCTGTCCTCAAACATGTAGGTGAGATGATGGGGAACTTCAGATCCTCCTGACTCTAACCCCTACTAGCTGGGACTACAGGCATGACCCGCCACACCCAGCCTAATATCAGGTTATTTTACTTTATTGTTAACACATGCAAAGTATCAATTTTAAGTCAAGGGACAGAGTCCAGAAACTAGAAGGCAGGTGCCATGATGTGTCGTCTTTGTCAAGCCAGTGGGCATCTGAAGAGCCCTTAGTTTGTTCCCAGGGACCAGGTCCTTTCTTCCCATAACCTTTCTTACAACTCCCAAGGACTCAGTGGCTCTCACCCAACAGATACACAGTACCTTCAAGCAAGCACTCGCCCCATGCCTTCCTGGGAAGGAAAGTATCGCCACACTGCAGATGTCGGCCAATGGCCAACTAAGGAGGAGAAATGACTGCCATCGCCATGGAGAGGAGAGGAAGAGCTTAAGATCTTGTACCAAAATTTCAAGGGACTAGGGTGGTAGCCGGGTTATTAAAGCCTGAGGGACCAAATTCAAATTTCTACAGGGAAAAAAAAAGTCAGTTGTGTTCTTTCACTGGGGAGAAGGCATGAGAGGTGTCAGACACAGGTGCCTGCCAGCCCAACTCAAACAGGTTCAGAGAGAAACTTTGCCTCAAAAAAAGAAAAAAAAGGGGGGGGGGGGTTAAGAGTGACTTAGAAAGACATATGAAGTCAATCTCTGCACATGTGTACATATACATATAACACACACACATACACACACACACACACACACACACACACACACACACACACACACACACGCATGAGTACGCAAGCATCACAAAAGTAAATAAAAGGACCAAAACTTTGAAAGCCTTACATATGACATCTAGAAAACGCTAAATTTAATTAAAAATGCTTTTCAAACATTTTTGTTAGGGGAAAAAAAAAAACCTTTCTACTACTCTAGCTAAGACCCATATGTACTAATTTCTTTACACTAGAGAATAGAGTCTTCAGGGATGCGATCCTTAGGGGAAGACTTACCCAGCACTCGTGAGAACCAGGGTTCTCACAAAAGATGGTCAGCTCTTACAGAGCTTACTGCTCTGGCAGAAGAACCAGGATCAGTTCCCAGCACCTGTACCAGCCTGCTCACAACTGCCCTAAACTCCAGCTGCAGGAGCCCTGATGCCCACTGGTCCTTTAGTCCCCTCCAGCACCAGCGCACACGGGCACACACACAAGCATGCAGAAGAAGAAAGACCAAACAAACACAACCTTGTACTTGAAAAACTGAGTGGAACCAGGCATGGTGTCACAAGCCTTTAATCCCAGCATTCGGGAGGCAGATCTCTGTGAGTTCAAGGCTAGCTACAAATCGAGTTCCAGGACAGCCAGTGCTATAAAGAGAAAACCCTGTCTCAAAAAACCAAAACCAAACAAACAAACCAAACAGACAAAAGAATGGAGGGAGAGAGAAAAGAAGAAGATTGGAGAGGCTTGCGGGACAAATGGCAGCCACTAGCTTCACTGGCAACCACGTCCATCCACCAGGTCTGCAGCCCACAGCAGTTAGCTAGCCCTCAGCTTCTCAGTAACAGTGGATCAGATACTTCATTAGCCAGGCCCAAGGGCACAACTCTCTAATCCTAGCTACACGAAAGATGGAGGTAGGTGGAAGATTCAAGCATACAACTAGCCTGGCCTACAGAGCTAAAAGTCAGTCTGAACATCTTACTGAACTCTGAAAAGCAAAAGAAGAAGAAGGGGGAGGAGGAGGAGGAGGAGGAGGAGAAGAAGGAGAGAGAAAAGGAGAGAGAGAAAGAAGGAAAGAAAGAAAGGAAGGAAGGAAGGAAGGAAGGAAGAAGAAGATGTGGGTGGGTGAGTAAATATCTGAGGAAGAGGATTTTGGGGGAGGGGGAATTTATTATTATTTTATGTGTACAGTGTTTTGCCTGTATATGTGTCTGTGCACTATATACATATAGGGCCAGGGCCCTCATAATCCAAGACCGCACTGGATTCTGATGGGACCCCAGTCACAGGGAGCTGTGAGCCACCACGTGGGAATCTGGAAGCCAGGTCCTCTGGCCAATTAGCCAGTGGTCTTAACCTCTGAGCCATCTCCACAGACCGTGGAAAAATATTTAACAAACATGTATCTTGTCCTAGGTTCAACCCCGACTAAGAAAAACCAAACAGGTTTCAGGAACCCAACCCTGAGTCACTGACAAATGAAACAGAAGTTGAGGAAAGAGAAGCAGGGAAGCAGGGCGAGCAACACAGTTGCAAGCTTTGAACTGTGACTGGCTGACTTGGGTGCAGGGAAGAGAAACTTTCATTTGCGTGTGAGCAGCTCTCATGGGTCTGGGAGGGAGTGGCTCCACCTGCCTGAGACTCAGCTACAAACTGGAACTAACTAGCTGTTAGATTCTGGGAAGAAACTCATCTTCTCCTTACCTCCCAAGAGCTACTTATCAGTTCTGGCTCTCCAGATTTTAAGCCATGGGGAGAATGCAGGGTCTGGGCTTGGTTCTCCAGAAAGCCAGGGAGCAGGAAAGTGTCATGATGTTTGGGAGAGAACCCTACAAGAATATACTGGGTACCAAATGGCAAGCACAGGATGGCAGAGCCCAGCCATTCCTGAGCCTGGATGATGGGGAGTATGTGTGGCAGAGGTGGTGGGAATGGGGACTTGTGATATTATTTTTTCTACTATATGTTTATTTGAAATTTTCTATATTAAAACGCTCAAACAAAGATGAGAGAGAGAGAGAGAGACAGAGAGACAGAGAGAAAACAAAGCAAACCGCTGAAAATAAACTTAGTTGCTTTGTTTGCTTTGTAAGGCAGAGTCTTACTAGTCTTACTATAGATCCCAGATTGACTCTGCAGACATCCGCTTGTCTCACTCTCTAGGGTGTTGGGATTACAACTGCAAGCCACTAGGCCTGGCTTACACATAATTTTTTGGACTGGTGAAATGGCTGTGTGGGCAAAGGGGCCTGCCTCCAAGCTTGGTGACCTGAGTTTGATTCCAGGAACCACACAATAGAAGGAGAGAGCTGACCTCAACTGCTTGTCCTCTGACCTCCCTCCTGCCACAGTACATGTGCAGTCCCTTACATACGCATACAAAGTTAGTAGAAATGTTATTTTTTCAATTTTAAAGGGGAGAGCACTAGGGTTGATACAGTAGATTATCTGTCTAGCATGTGAGATGCCCTGGGTTTGTCCTATGTACTAAATACATAAATAAAACTATTTCAGGGGCTGGAGAGATGGCTCAGCGGTTAAGAGCACCGATTGCTCTTCTGAAGGTCCTGAGTTCAAATCCCAGCAACCACAAGGTGGTTCACAACCACCTGTAATAAGATCTGACACCCTCGGCCGGGTGGTGGTGGCACACGCCTTTAATCTCAGCACTTGGGAGGCAGAGGCAGGTGGATTTCTGAGTTCGAGGCCAGCCTGGTCTACAGAGTGAGTTCCAGGACAGGCCAGGACTACACGGAGAAACCCTGTCTCGAAAAACAAGCAAGCAAACAAACAAACAAACAAACAAAAACTATTTCAGACTGCCACAGATCTAGGATTCTGAGAATGAATCTCTATCCACTACTCTGTGATCTTGGGTAAGATGTTTCACCCTCTGGCCTGACTATGAGAAGAGGTGCCAAAAATGGGACTCATTGCCAAGCTGCTCGACCTGTGATAAGCAGCCTCTCTGGGCTTTGTCTCAACATCTAAGTCAAGGCCTTGATCACAACACCATCATCCTAGGCAAGAAGTAATGGAGATGCAGGTCAAAGTCATGTTCTTTTTGGGGGCAGATGGTGACCACTTCTGCTCAATGTAAGCCTCCCTGAAATGAGTCATCTCTACCTGGATCTCCCTGATGGCTTGTTAGAGGTCTGCATGGTGACCTGCTGGTTTCCTGTCACAGAGTGACAGGCCCCAACCCCCACTCCGGCTGTAGGCCTTGCACACTTCTGAAAGCATCTCAGTATCTTCTTCCAAAAGCTGCCACAAGTGGAACTTGACCCATCACGTCCTTATGGGGAAGAGCTAGGGCTTGGATGGGATGTTCCCACAGCTCCTGGGACTCAGAAGCCTTCAACAGATGCCAATCAGAACTGCAACTCTTCAGCAGCGGTTAAGGTCACGGGACAGTGCGTGGGGTGTTACAGGCCTGCACGGTTGAAGCAATTAGAAGCCAGTTTTAGAAAAGGAAGAAATACAAAGGGAAGTATGCATGTGAGATTGCTGGGACTGGGCTAAGTGATTCATGGCTGGGGATGTGGCTCAGTTGGTAGAGTGCTTGCTAAGAATGCAGGAAGGCCAGGCTTCCAACCCTAGCGCTGCATAGAGCCTTGTATGCTGGTGCAGATCTTTAATCTCAGAGCTCAGACTCAAGGTCATCCTCAGAGATAAATTCAGGCCAGCTTGAGTTACCTGAGACTCTGTATCAAAAACAAACAAACAAACCACAAACAAGCAAACAAATATTAAGCAGATAAAGAAAAAAGAAAAAAGAAGGAGGAGAAAAGAAAAGGAGGAGGAGAGGTGACCAAAGAAGCTGGGTGGTGGTGGTGGTACAGGTCTTTAATCCCAGCACTTGGAAGGAAGACGCAGCCAGATCTCTGTGAGTCCGAGGCCAGCCTGATCTGCAGAGTGAGTTCCAGGACAGCCAGGGCTACACAGAGAAAGAAACCTTGTCTTGAAAAACCAAAAAATAAAAATAAGCCAACAACAACAAAACAATACCACCAAACAAACAAACAAACAAACAAGCCACAATTCTGTCTGTCCTAACTGAAACCTCTCTCCCTCTCTCCTAGTTTCTATGATGTCACTGTTTCTTTTTTCACTAATTTGTCTGTGTCAGAAGCACCTGTGCTGTGTGCATGTGGAAGTCAGAGAGCAACCTGCAGGAGTCAGCTCTCTCCCCTGACTTTATGGAACTCAGCTGAGGCTCGGCAGCCAATGCCCTTACCAGCCTGGGTTACAGGGGTGTTTGTTTAAATTTTTTTTAATTTAAATGTTGGGTATTTTGTTTTTGTGCTTGGCAAGCACAGAGGTTGCAAGAGGGTATCCAATCCCTTAGGACTGAAGTTACAGTCGGTTGTGAGCCACTATGTGTGTGCTGGGAATTGAACCCAGGTCCAAGGTTACAGTGTAAATGTAAAAGATAACCTTGCCCTTTTCGAGAAAACATATCTCCCGGGTGTGGTGGCTCATACCTGTAATCTCAGCACATGAGAAGCTGAAGCAGGAGGTTTTCTGAGAGGGGAAGAGTTCTAGACCAGCCTAAGCTATATAATGCGAGACTGTCTTTAGGATTTAAAGTGTTCTATCACACTAAGAGTTTAGCTCAAGCCCAGCAGTGGTGGCGCATGCCTTTAATCCCAGCACTTGGGAGGCAGAGGCAGGCGGATTTCTGAGTTCAAAGCCAGCTTGGTCTACAGAGTGAATTCTAGGACAGCCAGGGCTACACAAACCCTGTCTCAAAAAACCAAAAAAAAAAAAAAAAAAAAGTCTAGTTCATACAAATTCAGGGTACTAAAACAGGAAATTAATATCTCCATGCAAATTCCTGATGACTTCACACTCACATTCTAAAGTCTAATTAGATTAATTCCCCAAGGCATCTGTGTATTCTTGGTAGTGTGCAATTTTTCAGTGTCAAAATAAAGCCTTATTCTTACATGTGGGCGGGGCTGTGAGCTCTGTTTGCCGGGGAAACATGCGCCAGGGCTGAGCTAGGGGTCTGGAATGCTGGACTGGAGCCTCAGCCCTTTCCATAGCTCACCAAGGCCAGATGTGAGCTCCTGAGAGCCGCACAGTCAGCGTGGGCAGATACAGAAGTCTCAGAGCATGCTTGAGATCCTGCTCTCCCTAGCCCAAACACAGCGCATCCATGGTTTCAGAACTAATTTACAAACTGCAGGATGTGCAGGTCCCTGGTCTGCCTTCTGCTAACCAGAAGGGCTAGGTACAAAGCTTGTTCCGAAGAAGAAATAGAGGTGACTGAATTTGTGCTGGTGGCCTTGCTGTGCTCATCCCGAATAGAAGCTTGTGAAGGGGAAATAAAGGCCGGGGCAATAAGGAAGAGTTGTGAATGGCTGTTAATGTTCTATCTCCTCCCACTTAGAAGTGGAGGGCAGCAGAGCTCACACCTCTCCCAAACCAGACACCATTAATCCTCACTACTTCTGGTTGAAGAAGAATCAGTATTGCCCAGTTTAACATCTTAACACATTATAAAGTGCCCTAATATAACTCCTGAGCTATCATGAGGTCTGTAGCCATGAGCCACAGAAAAGAAATTGCTTTTCAAAGACAATCTTCATATTTGCGTATGTGTGTGTGTTTATGCCTGTGTGGTGGGCCTAGGAGTGTTTGCCAAAGCACAAGTATAGAGGATTAAAGAGAAATGTAGCCAGAAAGTGTTCATTTGGGGACAAAGAGCACAGGGAAGGTGAGGTGACACTCACTCTATCACCTACTCACTTTTACTGAGAATCTCAAAATGTTCTTAAAAAGCCTATGTTTAAGGTGTCTAAGAATATATATGCACATATATAAAACAGTATAATATATATAATACATATACATGTTAATAACTATATAGTCTATACATTACACACACACACACACACACACCCTAATCTAGCTCAGGGTCTTACATACCCTAAACAAGTACACACCCAGGAGCTACACCCCAGCTCGGTTCTGATGAATCTTCTGTAGAAACATAAATGTCTCTTGAGATTTTGATGTCCCAGGCTAGCATATGCCATCAGGACGGTAAGTGCCATCCTTCAGCCAGTACGAGGGGACTCACAGCAGTGAGGCTTGGGGCAGTTGAACTTAGCAGTTTTTCAATGTTAGGGAGTTACAGAAATGATTTATTATAACCCAATTACAGGAAGATTGCTGAAATCTGTAATTAACTGATCTCCTGGTTTCTCTTTTTGTCACACTGGAGATAAACTATGGCCTCCCATATGCTAGACAAGCAATTTATCCTGGAGCTCAGGAGGCAGAGGCAGAGACTGGAGGATCTCTGTGAAGTAGAGGCCAGCCTGTCTACACAGTGAGCTCCATGTCAGCCAGGACTACAGTTAGACCGTGTCTCAAACAAAACAAATAAATAAATATATACATAAATAAAATTTAAACCTGCCATTTATATTTTGTCTTTCCCCCACCCCAGTACCAGAGGTAGAACCCAGGCTTCATGTGTGTGCTATGCAAGCTCTCTGCCACTGAGCTATGGCTCCACCCCTTTCTGTGTTTTAAAGTTTTGACATAAACTCACTACAAGTTGCTCAGGTGAGCCTTGAACATTCAGTCTTTCTGTCTCTGCCACCCACTAGCTGGGATTACAGACCCGAGCCAGCAGGCCTGTCTTTATTTCACTCTTGATACAAAGTTTTTCCAACTTCCTGACATTTTACAGTTTTTCAAAGCTCACCTAGACTGCAATGCTTTCTGCCTTAAAGGGGTTTTTAGAAGAAAAGGGTGTCGTCACTCCTTAACAAAGCAGGATGTGGCTTAAGAGCGGGCTTTTTACCTAGAACAAGTGTTCGAAACCAGAGGTTTTTTTAAGGCCTTAATGGACTTTCACTAAAGTCCCAAAACTGCATAAAATCTGTTAAGATTGGTGATGGTCATGACCACTTCGGCCACCTGCTGCCAATCACTAGTGGCCACCCAAACTGTGCCCTTGCATCTAGCAGTATCATTCAGCCAAGTGAGGCTTTAGCGACCCACCATTATCTCATTACCACAGCGAGATCCCAAAGCCACCATGTAAGAAAACCCCTCAATCAGGGCCTTGGCCTGGCCACCAGGACCCTGCATGTCTCCAAGCTTCTGACCACTAGACACAGCGGAGACAGCGGGCTTCTTAGCTCTGCTTTCCTTCATTCCCCTAGGCTGGCTTGCTCTCTCTCTCTCTCTCTCTCTCTCTCTCTCTCTCTCTCTCTCTCTCTCCCTCTTTCTCTCTCTCTCTCTCATCCTGAAAAACTGTTTTAAGATAGCTGATAGTGAACATTTTTTGCCTTAAAACCTATGTTTTGCACTAATTTTTCTTGATAGTGTCATAACATGCTCACCCATTTCTTCTATTAAACTATAAGCTACCCAAAGGCAAAGGCCTGTACTTAGCATGCCTTAAAAACAAAACAAAAAATAAAAATTAAGCTGCCCCTTTTTTTGATTGCCATATACCTCATATACAATGTGGCAGGCCAATTTACTATTGGCCATAAGTAAACTCATAAATTTATCAAGTAAGCTAAATCCAAATTCTTCATATCTTTCCCCATTTGAAATACTTCCCGACATTCTCTTCTCTTCACCTCTGGTGCTAGGTTCAATCTCCAGTGCTTTGTCCCAGGCCAGGCCAGGCCAGGCAAGGAGTCACATCCTCCATAGCTTTTTGTTTTGCTTTTTCAGACAGTCTTATCACAAAGCTCCTGATGATTTGGGAGTCACACTATGTATTCTAGGCTGGATGGAAACTCACAGCAAACCTCCTGCCTCAGCCTCTCCAGTGTTAAGGATTATAGGTGTGAGCCACCAGTAGTGGCTTCCTGTCTTCTACTCCCAAAAGCTTCAGGAAGGACAGCCATGCTGTCAGCTCTTTCCTCCGGCTACCTGCCCTCTTCTGGATGGCTACAAAATATCAACCTCCCTAAGTCACTCAGGGACCAAGTATTTTCTATCTTTGGGGCCTGTCCTGCTGTTTGAACACGTACCCAGACTTCCATTCTGTTGTTAACCTTGACTTCTGATGTGCCCTCACCATAGATGAGAAAGAAAAACAAACAAAATAAAGCCGAATCAAGTAACCAAACAACACGCCCCCAAATCAGAAAATAGCACCCATCAGCGTACAGTTTTGCCTAATGTGGGTGTGTACAAGTTGCTTTCAAACTACGTGTTACATTGTATTTTCAAAATGGGCATTTGCACCGGTCACCTGACATTTTGACAGTCGAATGAATGGGAACTCCTTCGACAGAGGATGTTTTTTATGAAATGAGTTATCTTGGGAGTCAGTGCTCCAAGGATTTTAGTATTAGCAGAAGCTACTTTAGTCTAAGAAACGGTTATGTAAAAACAATCAAGGCAAAGAAAACAATTTAAGGAGGGCGCACTGCATTTCCCTAATTCCCTAACCTTATTTTAACATGACATTTCTTGGCCTCATCTTGGATGGCAACACCACCCCACACTTTCCCCTCCACACCCCTCACAAATGGAATTCAGAAAGATAGTCAGCAGGCACTTAGGAGTTCATCACTGAGAAGGACTGGTCTCGGGAACATTTCGGTGCAGTAACCGCGGTCTCTTCCCCACCTTCACCCAGGCCATTGCACCGCCAGTCTATTACCAGCCTTTCCCCGGTGCTCGAGTCCAGAGGAAGGCAGGGCAACAGGCCCTGCCCCTCGGCCAACGGCCTCCCTTTCCCGGAGATGCCCTGAGAGCTGCCCTGGCGTCCTCTGATTGCCCTCGATGGGACCATTTCCAGACACAAGCTGCTCACTAACCCACCTGCACCCCCAAACGAAGGATCCCCGCGAGGTCATCCCCTCTTGAAACCGTTTCGTTTCCTCTGGGAAGCAGGACAGAAAGAGGTCCCCGGCAATCGTCCCTTCGTGCTACCTTATGATCTCCCCTACTGGCTGTCCCCCTGCGGACCAAACACCGCAGCCCCCCTCAAATTCAGAATCTGAGCTGTCTCCAAGATTACAAGTGAGCCTTAACCGCCTCGGGGCTAAAGTCCTCACTTCCAGAGAGAAGACCTTACCTCTCGCTCCTGGCACCCTCAAACCCGAGACCCGAAACCCGGTGCCTGCCAGGCCGCCCCGCCCCCGGGAGTAGCGCGGGATCCGCCCGCACCTCCGAGCGTCTAGATCGGCCCCAGAGCTCCGGCCAGGGGCGCGCGCAAATACGCAGCCGGGCACAGCGCGGGCCCCACGCCCCCGGGGAACGCCCGCGGGTTGCGGCTCCCAAAGCCGAGACCCAGCTTCACGCCGCCCCGAGGCCGCCGGGGCCACCCGATCCGCGTCCCCTCTTTGCTGGGCGACGACGCACGCCGAGGCCCCTCGTCGCTCCTCCCGCCCAGGCCGCCCGCGGCCCGGCCCCTCACTCACCCAGAGCTCAGTGCCCCAGCTCATGGTGCAGGGACCGGGAAGGGGCCCCCGAACCCCTTCGCCGGTGATCGCTGCGGCCCTCCGGACCCTGCGAAAGCGGAAAGCCCGCCGCTCCCTCCGGCCCGCGCCTCGTCTAGTCCCGGCTAGCCACCTCTCGTCGCTCCGCGCGGAGCAAAATGGCCCGAGGAAGCAGCAGCAGGGACCGCCGCAGCGCGCCCGCCCCGCACCAGAGCCGAGGGGCGGAGTGGGGCGGGTCGAGAGGCGGGACGGGGCGGGACCGGACTGACAGCTCGTGCATACCGTCCCGCCTACAGGCTCCCTTTGGCGCGGTTGCCCCGGGGGTCTGGAAGGACGCGAACCCCTGGGGACTTCTCCACGTCATTGGTATTTGGCAGCCAGCACGCCCAACTTGCCAGCACTCTCTTGGGACCTACACTCTGTCTGCAGACTGGACTGCTGGTGATCACGTCGCTCCATCGCCGTCTGCCTTCTACCCACCGCGCCTAGCGCTGTTTTCCATTTCAGAACTTTCCCCCTGGTGGCCACCGACGCCCACCTTAGAAGCTCCTGGAGTGGCTTCTCCCACTACCCAGACACTGTGGAGGCCAAAGGAGCTCGGCAGCGCGCGTAGGAGTGGGGCCTGACGTGACGTCGGTGCACAGTGTACACAGGACATTGAAGAGAACAGGAGTCCGGCAGATCCGGGAACCTAGGGAAAGAACTGTGCGCCCAAAGAATTATGTGTGTCTTTTCCTACCTGTTTGGCCAGGAATCTCGGCAGTGAATTTGTTACCCGAATCTCGGAAGGGCCCACAGAGACTTTGGAGGGCTCAAATCCAGCCTCTGCACTCTTTGGCTGGGTGGTCTTGTACGGACTTCACCTCTATCTACGGGGAGAGCCCCAGCTGCCAAAAGGAGGCAGTGTCTACCAGTCCCGACCTAGTGGTGTCAACAGAGGAGGTGAACCGGCCAGTGGGTGGCTGACACAGAATGGGAGCCATCTCATTAACTCTTCCAAAGCTCCACAGAATGCCTTTTCTCACATGCTGCGGAGAATCTGGGGGCTTCCAATTGTCCCCTCAGAATCCCTCAGGTCCTATTTCCACAACCTTTCTTTCTCTGAATGCTGAGACCTCTCCTCCAGAGCCATGACCGTCTTCTAAAAGTTTCTCCACTCCCTGCTCTCAGCTTTTTCCATCAGGGAGTTAATGCTCCTTCAAGCATGAATCTCGGCCCAGACTTGGATGTGCTGTCCCAGACTTGGGAGTCTCAGCATTCCTTAGGCAGAGGAAGGGAAACGGCTGCAAGTTCAAGGCTAACCTGAGCCACATAGTACCCAGAAGGATGACCTGGACCTCAAAGGGAAACCTTGACTAAAATAAAATAACAGTAATAAACAATAATGGTGTGGTATGGGGGTAGAGGCAGGTGGATCTCTATGAGTTACAGCTACACAGTGAGATCCTGTCTCAAAAAACAAAAGTAAGCATAAAATAAATTTGTTTGAAAAGGAAAAGGAAAGAAAGAAAAAGGAAGGAGGGGCAGAGCTGAGAAACCTCGCTTTAACCCTCAGGACCTCCTACTTCCGTTGTTGGGTAGTTACATTACAGCTATCAAAACTATTTTGGTCTGTCTTCTGTCAGTTTCAAGGCACAGCCTCCATCCTTTGTGTCTGTTTTAAATATTTTGCCCCCACATTTACCAGGTCTGAGCACTCTTTACTCCCTAGTCTGCTGGGGATGGTCAGCCAGCTACCTGCCAAGGCAGATTTATAGCGAGGGTGAGTTGGAGGACTTGGAAATGTAAGCAATGTTAACAACACCACAGGGTTGTTTTGTGTTCTGTATGCATGTCTATCAGTGCACCCACTCATGTCTGGAGCCCTTGGAGTCCCTGGAAATGACCTGCAGATGGTTGTGAGCCACTCATGGGTGTGGAGAATCAAACCCAGGTCTTTGGGAGGAGCAGCCAGTTCTCTTAGCCACACTTAGCCATATCCCCATGCCCCACAATGCCACTGGGTTTTATTTGCTCCAAGCTGAAAATGACCACACTAGGGAGACCCTGCCTGCTGGCAAACTCATCACCTTGCCTCTCTCCCTGCTTGTTTGTCATTTCCTTTTCCGTCCACAAAATGACCTAATCTTGACTTTGGAAAACTAGAATGACCACTTGAAAAAATAGGCTAGCCAGGAGGAGGTAAAACAACCTGTGCCCTAAAGAGAAAGAAGCAGAAGGAACTGAGGGGAGAAAGATGCCAGGAGAGGAAACGTTTTATTTGAGTAAGCAGAAATTTTTTGTTGCAGAACCTCTGGAAGCCACAGTGTACCGCGGGAGTCGAGCTAACTGAGCACACTTAACATATATATCTTTCACTTGGATAAATATGGAATGTAACTGGAAGATGCTTGAGTCAAAAGCTTCAGAAAATGAAAGACAAATGCAGTATTGATTCTTTAGCTAGGTTGTTCCACCCTAGCAAATGCTGACCTCAGCACAGCTGCATACCTGCTCCACCTTGAGTCACAAAGTTGTGGTCTTTGCCTTTGAATGAACTGATGGCACGGAAGGAGTTAACTCTAGGGCATCTGGACAAACATCACTGACCATTCCTGCATAGGTTTCTGGCTGTTTGCTCTCTCTTTCCTTCCTCCCTCCCTTCTTTCCTTTCTTCCCCTTCCCTCCCCACCGCCCAAGACAGGGCTGCACTGTGTAACGCCCCTGGCTGGTCTAGAACTCTGTAGACTAGGCTGGCCTCTAACTCACTCACAAAGATCCACTTTCCTGTGCCTCCCAAGTGATGAATTAAAGGCTCATGCCACAACCTTGTAAAGCTTGGTATATTTATTTAGTTATGTGTATATGAGTGTGTGTTCGCATGCACATATAGCACATATGTAGAGGCCAGAGGATAACGTGTGGGAGTCAGTTTTCTCCTTCCACAGCAAGGATTCCAGGGATTGAATTTAGGTCATCAGACTTGATGGCAAATGTCTCTACTGGCTGAGCCATCTTCTGAGTCCTTATTTTCTGCAATAAGATCTTACTGTGTAGCCCAGGCGACCCAGAACTTTGGAGGGGGGTGTGATCTTCCTGCTTCAGTCACCATTTCTGGGTAGTTAAAGACAAATCTATCAGGGATTTGGTCCGTTCTAAACCTGAATAGGATTCATGAACATTTGACTTGGGGTTTATAGGTACCCGTTCAGTGGCAGATGGATGGGGTTCTGAAACAGACTGGTTTGATGTTTGTTGGGGATCCCAGTGTCCAGTCCTTACTAAATGTGTGGCTTCTGGTAATTTATGCCATCTGTACTTCAGATATGCGGACCTCAGTGCAGGCAGCTGCAGAGCTTCCCTTCTCCAAACCTCAGTTTCCTCTCTTACAATAGAACAGTGACCTCATGGCTTCTTCAGATGTACAAAAAATTTCTGCAAAGTGCTTAGCAAAGAGGGCACAGATGCAGGCTTCCTTTCCTCTGTGTGCCATAGCAAGAAAGCAATGTCTTCCAAACTGCTCTTACAGCTAGACCACAGGCCTGACCGGTAAGATGGATGATGGCTGTCTCTCACTAAAGTTTCCCAATGACATTTCTTTTGTTTTGTTCAATAGTTTCTTTCCTATTTTAGCTTAAAATTTCCCATAACCCACTAGGCAGTGGTGGCTCATGCCTTTAATCCCAGCACTTCGGAGGCAGAGGCAGGCAGATTTCTGAGTTCGAGCCCAGTCTGGTCTACAGAGTGAGTTCCAGGACAGCCAGGGCTGCACAGAGAAACCCTGTCTCGAAAAACCAACCAACCAAACAAAAAATTCCCATAGCCCATCTTAAAATGGAGTTAAATCTCAATTACCCCACCCCACCCCTTTTTTATTCTGTGCATTCATGGCTGGCCTGGAAATCCCTATGAAGACTAGGTTGGTTTGAACTCACCAAGATATGCCTGCCTCTGCCTCTTGAGTGTTGGGATTAAAAGGGCATGCTATCAAGCCTGGCTTATTGTTTGTTTTTTGTTTGGTTGGGTTTTGTTGTTGTTTGTTTTGCAGGGTCTCCCCAGATGTCCTAGAAGTCTCTCTGTAGACCAGGCTGGCCTCGAACTCACAGAGATCTACCTGCCTGCCTCTGCCTCCCAAGTGCTGGCATTAAAGGCATGTGCCACCACTGCCAGACTTTGTTTGTTTTTTAAAGATTTATTTATTTTATTATATGAGTACACTGTTGCTAGGAGGGCGTGGGATCCCATTACAGATGGTTGTGAGCTACCATGTGGTTGCTGGGAATCGAACTCAGGAACACTAGAAGAGCATCCAGTGCTCTTAACTACTGAGCCATCTCTCCAGCCCTGTTCGTCTTTCTTTAAGACAGAGTCTTGCTGGGTAGTTGTGGCACACACACAGAGGCAGGTGGATTTCTGAGTTTGAGGCCAACCTGGTCTACAGAGTGAGTTCCAGGACAGCCAGGACTACACAGAGAAACCCTGCCTCGAAAACAAACAAACAAACAAACAAACAAAGACAGGGTCTTATGTAGTCTAAGCTGACCTCAAACTTACTATGTAGCCAAGGCTGGCCTTAAAGTGACTTGAGTCCAAAAAAATGCATTTAGTATTCCTGTACAACTGTTGGTGGAACTATGGTAAACTCAGAACCAGCTGCAGCCCAGTATGTAGCCAAGCACTAGCAGGAACAGGATAAATCTACAACTGCAACTAGATTTTAATACCCTATTGCTGATTTCTCTGAAGGTCTGTAAAGACTCCGTAAACTATGAAACCCATTCTGCCACCAGTTGAGCAGGTTGTAGTGTTCCAGGCTGAAAAGTGATTCTCAGGTTCACCTTAAGCTCACCTTCAGCCCACTGAAGGTGTCCTGGAGCCACTGAACTGACATTTTCCCACTTGCCAAAAAGATGCTTTAAGGGTTTCTTCTCTGTCTCAAGAGATGCCTGAGATTCTCCAATGCAATTTGGAAGACATGGCCAGCAGATGTTACCACGACGCAATAAGCCTCTGGTTCCTTCCACTGTGTTAGCTTTGGGGTCTCAAAGAACTCTTCTGAAAAGACAGAGATAGACAGACCTGTGGGGCAGCACAGCAGACAAAGGAGCTGCAGCCAAACCTGCCCTGTTGAGTTCTATCCCCGTGGCTCAGGCTCACATGGCAGAAAGAGACAACAGATTTTTTTTTTTTTTGGTTTTTTGAGACAGGGTTTCTCTGTGTAGCCCTGGCTGTCCTGGAACTCACTCTGTAGACCAGGCTGGCCTTGAACTCAGAAATCCTCCTGCTTCTGCCTCCCAAGTGCTGGGATTAAAGGTGTACACCACCACTGTCCGGCAAGACAACGGAATTTGAACATTATCCCCCCCCCTCTGGTGGTATGTATCCCTTCCCCAATACATACATGAATAAATGTAATAAAAACTTTGGTAAAAGGAAAAAAACCAGCAATTATATCATATTTCCTTAACTGTCCAAGCCCAGGCTAAATATTATCAATATTTATACCCAAAGTACAAATTTGAATTCAAACCTGGGTTTCCTATCAGTGGCAACTTTGAACTGATCCTGAAAACCATACAGGCTTTTAATTATGAAAGCAAGGCTCAAAGCCAGGGCTGAGGAGCTCTGTCCTTCCTGACCTCCAGGCTTTTCCAGTCAAGGGTTTAACGCCCCTTGAAAGCACTGACAGGGAGAAGCAGGCAGAACTTGTTTTGTTACTCAACAAGATATGTGGTTGCAGCATTCTGGTTTCGCAAATGACCTTTTCTGGAAACTCAGAAGTCATGTGTTACACCTTGCAGGGACCCAGTGTTCGAAGAACTTTCCATACTGACTCCTTGTAACAAGTTTTCAAAGACTTTGTAAGGGGTCTTCCATGTTCCTTCCTCTGGATTGCAAAATAACCATATCCATAGGGTTCCCATACCCATGAAGACAGACGTCCTCATGAACTGCTGAGCAGATCTGATTGCTATGGCCTTATGCAGGGTCTGTCATAATTCCCAAGGTTAAAAATGAAAGGATCCTACAGATTTAATTTTAAGTCTGGTAAAACTTTTACTGCAACAACACTACAAAATTCTTCTTTAGACTAACATTTTCCCACTACTAAGAGGAACTGAGAATACCTGAATAATCTGCTTTTTAGTTTTAGTCAAATTCAAAGACAGGTCTTCTAAAGAGTGGCATTGAACTTTATTATTTGTTGGTCTTTATTATTTTTACTTATGTGTATATGTGAGTGTGTGTGTGTGTGTGTGTGTGTGTGTGTGTGTGTGTGTTTGTGGTAGTGCTTGCAGAGGCCAGAAAAAGATACCGGGTCTCCTGGAGCTGGAGTGACAGGAGTTATGAGTTTCCTGATGTGGGTGCTGGGAACTGAACTTGTGTCCTCTGGAAGAGTAGCAAGTGCCCTTAACCACTGAGTCATTTTTCCAGTCCCACATTATCACTACCATTGCCATTGTCCAGGGTCTCACTATGTAGCTCTGGCTGTCCTGGAGCTATGTTGACCAGGTTGGTTTCTAACCTATAGAGATCCACTTGCCTCTGCCTTCTGAGTGCTGAGATTAAAGGCATATGCTATCATGTCTGGGTATTACTATTATTATTATTATTATTATTATTATTATTATTGTTATTATTATTATTATTATTATTATTATTATTATTATTATTATTATTTCTGTGTCTGTTTGCCTGAATGTATGTATGTGTGTCAGAAGAGGCCACCGGATCCACTGGAACGTTGTTACAGGTAGTTGTTAGTCACCACGTGGGTTCTAGAGACAAAGCCCAGTCCTCTGCATCAGCCGTGAGTGCCCTTCAGTTCTGGGCTACCTCTCTAGCCTGACTGTTAGCAGTTAAGCACTGGACCTTAAGAAGCAGAAGATGGATGGCAAAATAGCACAGTGGCTTGTCCAGCATGCATGAAGCCTCGGTCCAATCCACAGTACCACACCAAAAGGGGGGGAAACTTACTTCAGAATTCATCTGTTTACTTAATTTTTTTTTTTTTTTGGTTTTTCGAGACAGGGTTTCTCCGTATAGCCCTGGCTGTCCTGGAACTCACTTGGTAGACCAGGCTAGTCTCCAACTCAGAAATCCACCTTTCTCTGCCTCCCAAGTGCTGGAATTAAAGACATGCACCACCAGTGCCCGGCACTTAAAATTTTTTAAAAGTGGGCTGAAGAGATGGCTTAGTGGTTAAGATCACTGACTGCTCTTCTGAAGGTCCTGAGTTCAAATCCCAGCAACCACATGGTGGCTCACAGCCACCAGTAATGATATATGATGCCCTCTTCTGGGGTATCTGAAGACAGCTACAGTGTATTTACACATAATAAATAAATAAATCTTAAAAAAAATTTTTTAAAAGTAAAAATCACTTAAGTAGGGGCTGAGAAATCACTTCATAATTAAAAGAGCACCCAGTACTCTTCCAGAGGAGCCAGGTTTCAATTCTCAGGCCTCACAGGGTGGCCACCAACCACTTCTAACTCCTCTGCTGGCCTCTCATATAGTTAATATATCACATATACTCAGGCGTACACGCATACACATAGTTAATATATCACATATACTCAGGCGTACACGCATACACATAGTTAATATATCACATATACTCAGGCGTACACGCATACACATAGTTAATATATCCCCAACAAGGGACTTTTACCTCCGACTTCCTGTCATGGGGTCATAGCTATGTTACCATGCCAGCTCGTTACCTTTTTTAAAATATAAACTTATAAAACTCAGGCAGGTTTGAGGCTAGCCAGGTCTACAGAGTAAGTTCCAGGACAGCCAGGCCTATACAGAGAAACTCTGCCTCGAAAGAAAAAAAAAAAACAAAAAACAAAAAAAGAAAAAAAAAAAATCAGACAGGCGAGGCTGGAGAGGCAGCTCTGAAGATAAGAGTGTGCACTGCTCTTTCAAAGGACCTGAATCTGGTTCCCAGCACCCATGTCGTGGGGCTCACTACCACCTTCCAGTGCCAGGGGTTCTAACCCTCTCCTGGCTTCCCGGAAATCTGCACTCACATGTGCTCCCCAACCCCACAAATAAACACAATAAAATAGAATAATAAATTCTTTTTTAAAAAAATAAGTAAAAAGCTGTTCATAATACTAGCAAGAAGCCCAGACAGTCTTCTGTAGCAGTTTTAGTCCTGGATTTACAGATGCCAGCTAAAACTACCAAAATGGCTATCTGGTCTTCAAAAAGCTACTTAATGTTCCCTGACACTGATTTCACACCTATTTAACAAAGTGGAAAAATCTGGGTTATCTACAGAGCTTTCTGGTCCAACCAAGCATTCGACAATGGCCTCGTTCTCAATGAAGCAAGACAGGCTTTTGTCCTGGGCTTGGTGAGTAGGCTGAGTCTGCCTGTGCCAGTGGATCACCAGTCTGCCTGTGCCGGTGGGTCACTGAGAGTCTGCCTGTGCCAGTCGGTCACTACTAGTCTGCCTGTGTCAGTGGATCACTAGTCTGCCTGTGCCTGGTGGGTCATTTATACATAAACAGACTGCTGCCAGGCAGTGGTGGCACACGCCTTTAATCCCAGCACTTGGGAGGCAGAGGCAGGTAAATTTCTGAGTTCGAGGCCATCCTGGTCTACAGAGTGAGTTCCAGGACAGCTAGGGCTATACAGAGAAACCCTGTCTGGAAAAACCAAAAAACCAAACCAAAACAAGACATAAACAGACTGCCTCTGAATTAATTAATCTAACCAAACCTGGTCTGAAGAAAGAAAATAAGACATCTTGTAGGACTCTTATGCTTTTAAATGACATAGCATATATATAGATCACATAACCAATTAAGTTCACTCAGAAAATAATTTCTCACCTCTCTGTGTAGGGCTACAAAGAGTAATTCCAGAGTTTCCTGCTCTAAGTTTCATTATCTGTAAGAGGGTGGGATCAGATGAAAATCCTGTTCAAACATGGAAGATTGCATATTCAAAAGAGATGGCCCAAGACCCAAGGGAAAGGGAGAAGAGGCCAGCCACCAGCCAGTCTTCACTGCCTTCCCCTCCCACGAAACTGAAACGTCTTCAGATAAGCTCCACTCTCTGTATCTCCGCCTGCATGCTCTACTTTTGCTTTTGAAGAGCGTGTGACTGAACTTGGACTGGCTTTTTAGTTAGGGAAGGATTGGGGGGGGAGGTTATCCGTGTATGAAGATTGTGCAAACAGAGGCAAACCTAGGACCTTCTCTGGCTCCAAAACCATCTCACTTTTAGTTCTGTATTTTCCCAAGTGGTTTTTTTTTTTTAAATAGGATAGGGTAGTCCCAACAAAGTGATTTGTTTGTTTGTTTGTTTGTTTTTTTCAACTTGGAGTTTTCTCTGAGTAGTCCTGTCTGGCTTTGAACTCAGAGATGCACCTGCCTGCCTCTGCTTTCCTAGCGCTTAGTTTAAAAATGTGTACCACCACCTCCTGGTTCCAAGTGAAATTTTTTAAGTTTACAGTGGCATTAAAGTATATCATATTGGAAGAGATGACTCAGCAGCTAAAAGTTCCTGTTCTTTCAGACGACTGGAGTTTGGTTCCCCAGCAGGCACACTGGATGGCTGACAACCTCCGGTAACTTCAATTCCAGGGGATCAGATGCCCCCTTCTGATCTCTTTGGGTACACCTCACGGCATTTATATACACACGAACAACAAAAAAATAAACTTAATTACCTATGTATATGTATTTATAGATAGAGATCTATCATGTTGGGTTAGAGACACTGCTCAGTGGTTAAGGGCATTTACTGCTCTTATAGAGTACCTGAGTTCAGTTTCTAGTACCCACGATGTCAGGCAATACACCATTGCCCGTAGCCCCAGCTCCAGAGGACCTGACACCATCTTCTGGTCCTCTCAGGTACCTACACATGGCACACACATACATAAAAAAATTAAAAAAACAACCAACCAGACCTTTCAAAATATATCCTGTTCCTAGTTCCAGTTAAAAAGCTATAGTAATCTAATTCTGTCATAGGTGTTCACACAAATACATAGTGGTGGTTGCCTGGTAGTTGAGTTCTCTGTGTTTTTGTTGTACCCTATTTTGCTTAAATAATTACATGCACATACACAAAAGCATATGTTACTTGTGTGTCCAGTTAAAAACAAGAATCTAAGAACTAAACAAACTTGGCTATCAGCAATTGTAATATGTGTGTTTCCTGTAAGCCCTGTGGTACCAGGGACCTACCACCAAGTCCTTCCATTAAGTGCCAAGGACTCAAGGTAAAGTTTCCAAAAAGACTAAAATAGAAAACATCAAGGCTCAGACTCCAGCGGTGGCATGAAATCACACAAGACAAAATGACGTATCAGTTAAAAATCTGCATTCCCGGCTGAGACTGGACACAATGACCATTTCTTCGAGTTTAGGTAGAATAGAGGAAAAGCATGACACCTACCTCTTATCTGATTAGATTGTCTGCCACTTTTTAAAAAAAAGCCTAGAGGATTGCTTCTTATGGACTCAATAAATCCTATTACTGCAAGTATTTCAAGCTGAAGTTTGTGTAAAGGACCTAGGATAATAATAAGTCAAGGACTCTAAGACAGGCCAGCAATTTCTAAGTTATTATCACAGAGGACAGTCCAATCATCATTGGATATTGCGGGTTCCTGACTTTGGTCCTGGCCCCTCAATCCCCAAGCCCGTAGAAGCAGAAAGGAGGCCCAGAGTTGGACTTGCCCCGCCATGGTTGTCATGGCAAACGCTTCAGGGTCCTCACAGGGGCTTTGCCGGAGTCCGCCCGGGGAAGCCAACTGAAGAGTCCCAAGGTGGTCCGCTCGGATACCTCCGTGACCAGAGTAGCATTTTCCAGTAAAATGATCTCAAGGACCCCCGGAGGCGGCAGCCACGCCCCCTTCCAGAGCACGTCCGGGACGACGCACTTTGACCCGGAAGTGGATGGAAAAGGAAGCAGCTGGTGATGCTGGAACAAACATGGCCGTCCCGGTACCCCTCGGCGGCTCGGGCTCCTTCTGCCGACGGCTGCTACGACTGCTGACGTTGTTGGAGCTGCTGGTCGACCCCGTCTTGGGCCGCGTCCATCACCTGGCGCTCAAAGTAAGGTCTGGCAAGCTGGAGGCAGGATCAGGGAGTGACGACGGGGGCGCGACCGCTGTCCCGGGCTGAGCAAACTTCGGCCCTGCGGGCTCTCCAAGTTCAGCCCCTGAGCTAGGGGGTCTGCGCCGCCCCGTGGGGGATGGACTACGCCGTGCGGCCGCCTCGGGTAGTCTGGTCCCTGCAGGTTTCAGGTCGTGAGGAAGGGGCCCAGCCGCGGCCTAAATCCCAAAAGACCCGGGAGGCCGCTGCTGCGATTCCTGCTGGCTCCCGATTCCACGTTGGTGGCAACCTTCCCTACTCACCCTTTCATAACTTTAATTCCAACTTCTTTTGTCCGCAGTCGCCGCCCCTCTGTGCCCCTTGATCTGGCACTTTGAAGTTGTGCGGAATCTTAGCCTGTTTCCTTGCTTGGTTTAAGGTGCTCGATTGACTGACCAAAGCCAGGATCCCCAAGAGGAATACAAATCTCTCTTGAAATTACATGCCTTGATTTCAAGAAGAAAAAATAAGAAAGAATAAGCCTGAAAATTTAAATTCAGCGTTCAAAGTATTTTTAAGTAGTGGGCCTTTTTCTTTTTCCCTTTATGGTCATTGCCTAAGGAAGATGTTTATGACGGACCTGAAATGAACCGCTATGGTAGCTAACCCACAGTATCCAAGTTCTCTAAGGCTTACACAGGTTGTCAGCCGGTTAATATACCTGGAGAACAGAAGGTGACATCATTACGACTCAAAGCCTTGTCAGTGTTCCAAGAAGTGTGGATCTAGACACAGCTGTCTTTGTAAAAAACACTTTACATTAGGTGTGTGAAGAATGAAGTCTTATGAATGTAGAGTTTAAAGGGTACAGACAGACTGTAGATTTGAAACCTGGCCAAATCCATACAGGCATTCATGGGCTGTCAGCTTTTGATTGCAAATTAAAAACATCTCGAGTAAAGTGGCTCTTAACCCACAGCAAGACAGGTCAGTCTTGGCTCCTTATAAAATCCACTGAAAGCTGTAGGAACTCCCCCCCGCAACCCCGAAATGCTTTTTTGAAGGCCACACAGCTTTCTTGGCCTCTCTGTAGTGTCATAATCCTGCAAAGTTTATCAAGGTATTCGAGTTTGTAGGTTCATCACTCTGAGGCTAAGAACTCCTGATTTCTAAAGTCTCCCATTTTGAGGTTTGCAGATTGTTTTTATTGAGTATATAATTTACCTGAGTTCATAAAGCCTAGGAATTAGAAACAGAACTTGTAACAGGACACACTGGACCATATCTCCTGGCTCCTTGTCCAACGTTTCTAGTATTAAAGTGCCAGATGTCTGGTACACTAGGTAAATGCTGGCAGTATTTATATTGGCCAACCTGAGTATCAGTATATCCAACCTTCTATACCAACCTTTATGTGTAGTGGAAGCAAACTTAGAGTAGTTCTGTGGTTGACTTCTCTCTTGTGCAAACCTGGTGAAGTTCTGTGATTGATTTTTCTTCTGTGTCAGATGACTCGATGGTTTTCTTTCTTGTAACATGTTCCCTAAGATTATCCTATAATTGGTACTAGAATCTTTTTTCTTAGACAGTCTTTTTTTTTTTTTTTTCCAAGACAGGGTTTCACTGTGTAGTCCTGGCTGTTCTAGAACTCACTCTGTAGACCAGGCTGGCCTCGAACTCAGAAATCTGCCTGCCTCTGCCTTCCAAGTGCTGGGATCAAAGCGTGCGCCACAACTACCAGGCTGAATCTTTTTTTTTTTTTTAGATTTATTTATTGTTATATGTAAGTACACTGTACTTACATAGTACACTGTAGCTGTCTTCAGACACACCAGAAGAGAGGGTCAGATCTCATTACAGATGGTTGTGAGTCACCATGTGGTTGCTGGGATTTGAACTC
>NW_022196897.1:19027473-19027642 GCF_008632895.1 Mastomys coucha
CTCCCAAGTGCTGGGATTAAAGGCGTGCGCCACCACCGCCCGGCGAGCAGTCAGTGTTCTTAACCACTGAGCCATCTCACCAGCCCGCTGATTCTTTTTTTAAGAAAAAGATTCACCTCTCTCTTTCTCTTTCTCTCTCTCTCTCTCTCTCTCTCTCTCTCTCTTTCTC
>NW_022196897.1:19027730-19044552 GCF_008632895.1 Mastomys coucha
TCTGTGTGTGTGTGTGTGTGTGTGTGTGTGTGTGTGTGTAGATCCGTTGGAGCTGGAATAACAGTTAGTTTAGGCTGTCCCTTGTTTGTGCTGGGAATTGATCTTGGGTCTTTTTCAAGAGCCATACATCCTCTTAATTGCTGAGCCATTTCTATAGCATTAATCCTTATAAACATGTTTTAACATAGACAATTTCAAATGTACCAGAATAGGTACAGTTGCATCATAAATTCCCATGTACCTGTCCTGTGCCTTAGTAGCCATTAGCAGCCAATCCTGCCTCCCACCTTGCTGAGGTCACTTCCCTGTTCTCAACTTCTTTAGTTTTCTAAATAAATGAAAGAAACAGAAAATAAACAAAAAGAACTTTTCATTTTCAGTTCCCTTTATTTTCCATCTTTCATTTGTTTTCTTAGTCTTTTTACAAAAACATCCCTTATACTCTAATCTTTCTATATATTCTTTATTTTTCAAAAGCAACTTTTTTGAAGTGTAATTTCTATATGTAAAAGACATACATTTTTATCGTTAGGCCCTCCTTGTGATTCTTTACCATAATTGTCACCATTACCCAGCTATAGGAAATTTCTGTTGCCTTCCAAAGATCTCATATGCTGACTTATAAATCTCCTTTTTACCCCCTTGCCCAAGCATTGGATCCAGGGGATTCATTCAGCGCCCTTTTCTAGGCTCTGTGGACAACAGGTGTGCATGTGGTGTATAGATATGCAGGTAAAATAGCCATACACAAAAATTTAAAAATTAAAAGTTAGGGCCTCCGCCTTTAATCCCAGCACTTTGGAGGCAGAGGCAGGAGGATTTCTGAGTTCGAGGTCAGCCTGGTCTACAGAGTGAGTTCCAGGACAGCAAGGGCTACACAAAGAAAGCCTGTCTCGAAAAACCAAAATAAATAAATAAATAAATAAATAAAAATTAAAAGTTAGGGGGGCTGGAAAGATGACTCAGAGGTTAAAAGCACTGACTGCTCTTCCAGAGGTCCTGAGTTCAATTCTCAGCAACCTCATGGTGGTTCACAACAATCTGTAATGGGATCTGATGTCTTCCTCTGGTGTGTCTGAAGACAGCTATAGTGTACTCATATAAATAAATAAACCTTAAGGAAAAAAACAAAAACAAAAAGCACAAACCCTAGAATTTGGGTTATTTTTTAAAAAAAATTAAAAGTTAGAGTTCTTTTGTTGCTGTTTTTATGAGACAGAGTTTCTGTCTTGAAAACCACATTTCTGCTTTGTGTTTCATAGAGCCGCCCTTGCAAGTACTCTGTGGGAAATGGAGTTGTACAGCAGGTAGACTTTTGTCCCTGGCTTCTTACACTTAGATTCACCTATGTTGGTTGTGCCATGGTTCAGTAATTTTATCTTTTGTGTGGGCATGTACTGTATGTGATTTGTTTATATGCGTGTGCACTGAGGTGTTGATGTAGAAGTCAGAGGAGAGGCTTGGATGTCCTTACCTCCTATCTTGTTTAAGGCAGGGAATTTATTTTTTTGCTTGCTGTTGTATCTGTCAGCAAGTTTCTGGGAGTTCTCCCATCTCCACTTCTCATAGACGTACATGCTGGAATTGCACATGAGTGCTACCACTGGCTTTAGGTGGGTCCCAGGGATCCTCCTGCTTGTATGGCAAGCACTTCACCCACTGAGCCATCACCGTAACTCACAGGAACTTGATGTTAGTTATTGTTGCATACCAGTGCACTCTGTGGGTGATCACCCTTTGCCTAATCCAGTGGGCCTTAGTTTTCCCAGTGCTAGGATTACAGGTGCAGGTTGCATGCCTAGCTCTGTTCCTTTTTTCTTATGATGGATGGCCTACCAACATCACTCATGTGCAAGTCTGTGAAACTTGGGTGACAACCAGGACTGGAGTATAGTTGCCGGGACATATGGTAGGGTTGTATTTAATTTTTAAGAAAGTGCCACAGTATATTTTCCAAAGTGGCTATTGTTTTATATACTACCAGCAATGTATGATGGTTTCCCTTCCCCCACAGAGTAGGCAGCATTTGTCATTGTCTCTCTATATTTAGAGCAAATCAAATGGATCCTGTTGCCTGGCTGTAAAGGACTCAGTGCATACCTTGAAAATGTAAAACACTTAAAAAACAACTCAGAAGCCATTAGAATTAGTCCACTGGTCTGTTTCCCTGCCTCAGCATTCCCAGGGCTAGATTACAGGTGTGTGCCCCGTGCACACAAGTCCTTAGTATCAAATCAAATCAGATCCAAATGTTCTCTGTTCTTAGAAAGTGTCAGACTTTGCCAACATTCTACTTGTGACTATGTGCAGTGAACAAAACTTTGAATATTAATCCCCTGAGGATAGGATCTCCTGTCAACAGCAGACGATAGCAATGCGTGGTGCGTGGTATTGTTCTTTTCTAGTGGAGAGATGACTGTAGTGCTTAAAGGTGCTTTCTGCTTAGTTTTTGGATCTGATCATTGTTTTGATCAGAGCTAGCAAACTCAAATGCTGTGAGCAGTCAGGTAGGTCTGCTGCTGGCTGCTGGCTGCCCACAGGCAGTAGACTGCACTGCAGGGTGGTACTCTTTCAGCCTTGTTAATGTGCCCTACAGGTTATGGGTTCCCTTCTCTTTTCCTTTTCCCTACCTTCTTTGAGTCAGGATCTCCTAAGATAACCCAGTTTGGACTCTCATTTACTGTTCTGCCTTTGTCTCCGGAATGCTGGGATTATAGCCATCATGGCTGGACAGCTGGGATTGTGGGATTATGGCCATCATGCCTGGATAGGGCCTTTTGGCTTTTTTTTTTTTTTTTTTTTTTTTTTTTTTTTTTTTTTTTAAGAGACACTGGAAGGCTGGAGAGATGGTTCAGCAGTTAAGAGTTCTGGCTACTCATCCAAAGGACCTGGGTTTGAGTTTTAGCATCTACATGGCAATCCACAAATTCTGTAACTCTAGTTCCAGTGAACTCAATGCCCTTTTCTGGCTTCTGTGGACATGAGGTATGCATGTGGTGCATAGGCATACATGCAGGCAGAATAGCCATACATGTAAAATTTTAAAAATTAAAAAAACGGAGCGGGCAGTGGTGGCACACACCTTTAATCCTAGCACTTGGGAGGCAGAGGCAGGTAGATTTCTGAGTTCGAGGCCAGCCTGGTCTACAGAGTGAGTTCCAGGACAGCCAGGGCTACACAGAGAAACCCTGTCTCAAAAAAACCAAAAAAAAAAAAAAAAAAAAAAAAAAAAAAAAAAAAAAAAAAAAAAGGAGAGACTGGAAGTTAGAATTCTTTTTTAAAGATTTATTTATTTATTTTATGTATATGAGTACACACTATAGCTGTACAGATAGTTGTGAGCCTTCATCTGGTTGTAGGGAATTGACTTTAGGACCTCTGCTTGCTCCGATAAACCGCTAGCTCCAGTTGGCCCCCTTGCTCTGGTAGACCCCTCTCACTCAGTCCCTGCTCGCTGCAGACCAAAGATTTATTTATTATTATAAATAACTACACTGTAGTTGTCTTCAGACGCACTGGAAGAGGGTGTCAGATCTCTTTATGGGTGGTTGTGAGCCACCATGTGGTTACTGGGATTTGAACTCAGGACCTTCGGAAGAGCTGTTGGTGCTCTTACGCACTGAGCCATCTCTCTAGTCCTTGTTGCTGTTTTTTTGAGACAGAGTTTTTCTGTCTAGCCCTGACTGTCCTGGAACTCTCTCTAAAGACCAGGCTGGCCTCAAACTCAGATTTGCCTGCCTCTGCCTCCAAGTGCAAGTGCTGGGATTTAAGGCCCAGTAAAATTGGAATTCTTAATGTGAAATTAGCTTGCAATGAACAAATTCAGTGATAGAATAGGGCCTGGGGATGTAGCTTCCCTGTGGAGCACTTGCCTAGCATGCATAAAGCCTTGAGTTCAGTCCCAGCATTGCAAAAACCAAACCAAACCAAGCCTGGAGCTGGATGTGCCACATGTGCTTGGCATATCCAAGGCCCTGTTTCACTCATCACAAAAACAAAGGCAGCAGTGTGTTGCCTGCATACCGTATCTGCACAGGTAGGCTAGGACAGCCTGAGAGAGTACCAGGTAGTGAGCTGGTCCATATCCATCTGCTATTCTGGAAAGTTTAAAGAGTGAAACTGAGCTGTTACCCTACTTGCTTTACTTACTTATTGATATGTATATGACGTGTGGAGGCTAGACAAGAATCTTGAGTGTTAGTCCTTGCCTGTCACAGACAGGCTCATGCTCCTCCCCACTGTATACACCAGGCTTGCTGGCCCATGGGCTTCTGAAGTTCTGTGTGGGAAGCACATCCACAGGGCCATCTCCTCAGTCCTCGTTGTTGTTCCTGGTTGTTGCTATTACTGTTTTATGTTTATAGTTGTGTGGTGTAGTCTGTCTCTCTTTGTCTATGTCTACATGGGTATAAACTATCTTAACAGTTTTATTAGTTTGTATTTTTTGCTTCTTTTTTTGAGAAAGGCTGCATATAGCCTAGGCTTGCCTCATACTCATTATGTGGCCAAGAATGTCTCTGCACTCTCTTTCTTTCTTTCTTTCTTTCTTTCTTTCTTTCTTTCTTTCTTTCTTTCTTTCCTTCCTTCCTTCCTTCTTTCAAAGTGGCTTTTCTGAGACAGGATTTCTCTGTGTAATAATCCTCAGTGTTTTGGAACTCACTTTATAGACTTGGCTGGACTCACAGAAATTTGTGTTCCTCTGCCTCCTTCGAAGTGCTGGTATTAAAGGCATGCACAGTAAAACCTGGCTTGTCTTTGAACTCTCGATCTCATGCCTCCACGTCCCAATCATGGGATTTCAACACAGGCTGCCCCATCTGTCTTCTTTACCTTTCATGGAAACAGTTCAGTATGTTGGGGTAGGGTGGCCAGACCTGTGTGTGTTCAAATGCCCTCGTCGTCTGATGTGTTGATTGGGCTGTCCTCACCCCTGCCCCAGCCTATGTTCTCTTCCTCCCACTTGGGCTTTCTTAGAAACTAGACCACTGGCTGCTCATTTCTCAAGCTGGAAATCTGTCATTTCACCAAGTCACCAAGTTCTGTAGAATACTCTAAATAGCAGTCTCATCTTCTAGTGTGTTATTACCACAATTGCTGCTTCCTGTGGTCCACCCTTATGCCTCCTCAAGTGTAGTCTTTTTTTTTTTTTTCGAAACAGGGTTTCTCTATATAGCCCTGGCTGTCCTGGAACTCACTCTGTAGACCAGGCTGGTCTCGAACTCAGAAATCCGCCTGCCTCTGCTTCCCAAGTGCTGGGATTAAAGGCGTGCGCCACCACTGCCCAGCTCAAGTGTAGTCTTGAACTGGTGTCCCAGCATTCTTCTAGCTCATAGAGTTTTACATTTTACTTATTTATTTAGCCCACTAGGGTGATTCATTGTATGTATGTATGTATGTATGTATGTACAGGTACCTGCATGCCAGAAGAGGGCATCAGATCTAGGATAGATGGTTATGAGCCACCATGTGGTTGTTGGGAATTGAATTCAGGATTTTTGAAAGAGCAGGCAGTGCTCTTAACCACTGAGCTGTTTCTCCATCCCTAGAGTGATTTTCTTAAAAAACTGGATGTTATCATCTGTGATAGTCTGAATTAGAAACATCCTCCATGGTCTTGGGCATTTGAATTCTTGGTCCTCAGTTAGTGGTGCTGTTTGGGGAGACTTAGGTAAGATGGCTTTGCTAGAGGAGGTGTGAGGCCAGCTTTGAGAATTAAAAGACTCCCACCATTTCTAACTCACTGTCTTCTGTTTTATGCTGGAGGTTCAAGATATGAACCCTTAGCCCCCGTTCCAGTCGCCATGCCCCTACTTTGCCTTCATAGACTCTTACCCCCTGTAACTTTAAGCCCACGTAAACTTCCTCTGTAAGTTGCCTTAGTCATAATAATTTATTACAGCCACAGAAGAGTAGCTAATACATGGTTTCACTGTGGGTGTAAGACTTATCAGTAGCCCCCTATTTTTCCCGGGAGGGATGTACATGCTCATTGGCGAGCTAGCGTTCTCTCTCCAGAGCTACTATCCTTGCCCTTCTTGCAGATGTGTGCCGCAGAGGAAGTTTTCCTCAGACCTGTTACTTCCAGCTTCAATGGCATTATTTGCTCCTTAGGGCTTCCTTTGTACACTCCATCCTCTCACCAATCACCAGTAGCTCTGAAGTAGCCAACAGAAACACACACAAGGAGGGAGGCCTCTCACCTTCCTCAGAGTGACATCCTGAAACCATGTGACAGGAGGGGGACGGTCAGCACAGTCAGCAGAGATGTCTAAATGTGAGTGTGACAACTGCAGATGTGGGGTCGTAGAATAATGGGAGTTAGGAGATGCTGCTCCTCTGTAGTCTTAGCACTTTGCAGTGCCCACCTTGTACTTTATACAGAAATATATTCTATGTAGGCTAATGTTTTGGAAAGAAATAACCATGCATATTCTATAACATTGGATTCAGGGATTGTTTAAATGTAACTAATTCTGTATGTGCATATATGCACACAGGTATGCATGCCAGAGTGCATGTATAAAGGCAGGATTAGGGTGCTGAGTGTCTTCCATCTCTATCACCCATTCCTTTGAGACAGAGTCTCTCTGAACCTAGACTTTGTATCTTCAAGGTTGGAAATCAGCAACCCTCGCCTTCTTCCAGTTGCCTCAGAGTTGTTATGTTGATGGGATCAACAGGTGTTGTGGTGATGGGATCTGAACACCAGTCCTTGTGATTGCTGAATAGCACTCTTCACTGCTGGAGCATCTCTTTTCAGCCCCAAGAAGAATTTTAACCCTTGAAGTTTTTTGTTTTTTGTTTTTTTTTTAAAGTACTACCAGGAGGGCTGGGGTAGAGGAGGCTCAGATGGTAATGTGTTTGACTTACAAATTTGAGGACCTGAATTCAGTCCCTAGCATCCATGTAAAAAATGCCAGGCATGGCAGCATTCATTGTAATCCCAGTGAGGAAGCAGAGACAGGAGGACCTCAGGACTATCACAAGTCAGTCTAATCTAATCTGTAAGTTCAAAGCACTGAGGGTCCTTATCTCAAAGAAGGTAGAGGTGTTCATGAGTTTGAAGCTGGAGGTTGTCCTCTAGCCTTGCTGTATGCAAACACACACATACAAGCATGTATGTCAAATAACTACTAGCAATAAAGACTGACAGGTTTTCTTTAGAATTAAAAAAAATAAAAACTCATATATGACAACATATATCACACAATGTTAAAAAAAATGTAAAGACTGGAAGAGAGATCTACAATATAAGGTCAAAGGTGAGCTCTCAGGCTGGTAAGATGGCTTAGCAGGCACCACACTTGCTGTGCAAACCAGCCAACCTGAGTTCAATTCTCGGAGCTCTCGTAAATGTGGAAGGAGTGACATGGAGTTATCTTCTGACCTCCGCACCATGCCCACACGCTCCTCCTACCAATAATAGACAGTGGCAGTGGTGCTAGTAAGAAGGTAAAGCTGCCAAAGTATACCATAGACTTTTAGTCTGGAGGCATGGTACAAGGCTTAAAAACATGGATGTATCACAATTCCAACTCCAGGGCATTCTCTTCTGCCTCCAAGGGTACCTTTATAGCCATACATGTGTGCAGATAGATAGACAGACACAGTAAATAATAGAAATAAACGTTAAAAAATCTATTTCAAAAAATCCAATAGGAATAAACACAAAATATATAAAGATACCTCATAAAAAAGCAGCAGCTAACTAACAGACAAGGAGCACTAACAGACTTTCAGAAAATAGAAATTCGCCAGGCGGTGGTGGCGCAGGCCTTTAGTCCCAGCATTTGGGAGGCAGAGGCAGGTGGATTTCTGAGTTTGAGGCCAGTCTGGTCTACAGAGTGAGTTCCAGGACAGCCAGAGCTACACAGAGAAAGCCTGTCTCGAAAAACCAAACAAACAAACAAAAAAAGAAAATAGAAACTGAGTCACCACCAGCTTGATTTTTTTTTTTTTTTTCTGAGATTGGGAACCTTGAGGTCTGGAAACCTCCTGGTTGTGTGGATAGAAGGAGCAGGACTCTGCTGGACTTTGGAGGTAAGAACTGCAGTTTCTAGTAAGCTCTGAAGTTTCACTGCTAGATTAAGATAGCCTAGAAGCCAGCACAGACAGCGCATGTGTGAGAAGAGGCCCACCAGACAGTGTGGTTACAGTAGAGCCTCAGAAGTGGCTGTGTGTGTGTATGTGTGTGTGTGTGTGTGTGTGTGTGTGTGTGTGTGTGTTTGTGTGTTGAGAGATGTGATGATGTTTGGACAGATGGACTACAAGCAACAACAGGAAAATGTATCCAGAGTCCAGGAAGGATAGACATTGTTGCTGAAAGTGGAAGTTGCAGATCTATGTAACATTATTGATTTAGCCAGATTTTAAAATGGCTTCTGTGTGATATTAATGGTTCGACCTGTGAGTCCTTCCTTCTTTTCTTCCTTCCAAGCAACCTTCTTCCCAGGCTAGCCTGTAACTTTCCACCCTCTGTCCTAGCCTGGCAAGTAGCTGCAGTCGTAGGCAGGTGAACACCAGGCCTCAGCAGGGACAGGGTGTAATTCTTCTGGCTGGCCTCAAGCTTGTTAAATAGCTGAGAATGGCCTTGAACTTTCTGATCTTGTCTCTACCTCCCCAGACGTGGGATTTTAGGTGTGTACCATGGTTGGTTTATGCAGTGCTGGGGATCAAAACCAGAGCCATGTTTATGCAAGGTCTCTAACAACTGAGCTACACCCTCAACTCTAGAGATACTTTTGTTTGCTTTTTTTTCTTCTTCTGGATATAGTCACATTTTTATAGCCCAGGGTAGCTTGGCATTCATCTAGTTGAGGCTGGCTTTGAACTCATGGCAGTCCTCCTGCCTCAAGCTTTCCGAGCCAGTATTTCTTGCTTGCCGATATAAGTTACAAGCTAAAAGAGGACTTAGTCCTCTCCTGGGTGAGGAAAGGGATGTAGAATGATGAGTTCCAGAGAAACACAAAGGACTTATTTGGTCCCATGCTCTTTTCCTTTCTCATTTCCCTCGCTGTGATTGGGAGCACCTGAGTCTGTGCACCTGATGCTGGGACCTGTGGGGAAGCAGAACTCCTCCCCCACAACTGATCACCTGCTCCAACTGAGTGTTCTGTTGTCCACCTGCTTCTTAGCACAGTAGGACCTAAGCCTGGCTTTTGCCAGCCTAGTGGTAAAGTGGGAATATCTTATTTAAATTGACTACTGGTGAGATTCCGGATGTCAGCATGTTTATTAATTAGCTTTTTGTTGTCTTTTAAAAATTTAGCTGAGCGGTAGTGGATCACGCCTTTAATCCCAGCACTTGGGAGGCAGAGGCAGGTGGATTTCTGAGTTCAAGGCCAGTCAGGGCTACACAGAAAAAACCCTGTCTCGAAAAAGAAAAACAAAAAACAAAAAAAAAAAGCAAAAAACAAAAACAAAAAAAAAAACAAAAGAAAGAAAAACTTATTTTATTTCAGTAAACCTGAATTTTTAGGTCAACTTTCTTTAATAAGAATTTACTTCTATCTGTCTCTCTGTCTGCATAAAATACATTAAAAATTTTGGGACGGGGGAACAAGACCTTACTTTATAGCTCTGGTTAACCTAGAATTCACTATGTAGAGTAGGCTGGTCTTGAACTCTCAGAGAGTCACCTGCCTTTCCCTCCCTAGCAGTGGAATTAAAGAATAAAACAGTTCTGTATAGCCTAGGGTGGCCCTTCAGCCTATAATCCTTTTGCTTCAGCCTCCCTAATGCTGGGATTGCAGGTATGTATTGCCTCATATGGCTTTAACTATTTAGTCATTTAAAATTTTTTATTTATCTAATATAGGGGTGGGGAACACATGCATTATGAACATGTAGGTGTTGACTTGTGGGAGCTGTTCTCTCCTTTCCCTGTGTGGGTCCTGGAAGTTGAATTCAGGGTATCAGGCTTAGAGGCAACAAGTCCCCTACTCACTGAGCCTTCTTGTAGGCCCTTATTTATTTATTTGCCCCTGCCTCTGCCTCTCCAGTGGGATTAAAGGCCACCTCCACTACCCCTGGGTTTTTTTTGTTTTGTTTTGTTTTTTGTTTTTTGGAGACAGGGTTTCTCTGTATAGCCCTGGCTATCCTGGAACTCACTCTGTAGACCAGGCTGGCCTCGAACTCAGAAATCCACCTGCCTCTGCCTCCCAAGTGTTGGGATTAAAGGCCTGTGCCGCCACTGCCCGGCTACACCTGGGTTTTAAAATAAAGTTTCAGTTTAACAAAATAGATTATTGAAAATAAGAGTAAGCAGCTGGGCAGTGGAGGCACACGACTTTAATCCTAGCAGAGGCAGGCAGATTTCTGAGTTCCAGGACAGCCTGGGATACATAGAGAAACCATCTCGAAAAACAAACAAACAAAAACAAGCAAACAAAAAAATAAGAAAATAAGAGTAGGCATTTCAGAATAACTTTCCGTACTCTGGAATCAGGGGCTGCATTTTTCTCTCTGATGGCTATGTCCAGGCTTGATGTGGTGCATCTGCAAGGCTGAAGGAAGGTTTTGAATTGTCAGTGTGGGCCTCTCCATGAGATCCCATTTCAAGGAAAACAAAAACAAACAAGACGGAACATTAATCAACAGTGTTTCATCTTCAAACTAGGGCTGGCCTTCTGTAGATTGTTAGCAGAGCGCCTGTGAGGAGAGCTGGGCAAGAGTGGTATTAATATTGACCTTGTTTGGGTATCTGGGTGAGATGATGTAGTCCATCCATTAATGTACTTTTGAAGTGCTTAGGACCCAATCTAGCAGCTCATTCACAAATCCCAGGTAACATTCTCCCTCTGAGCTGCATCCTCAGTCCAGAACAGTATTTTATGTCCCTGCAACCTTGACTTTTCATAGCTGAATGATCTTGTTGAATTAACCTGAAGTGCAGCTTACCGTGATTAAGCGCACACCATGCTGTTGTTGTTTTTCTTTGGCCCACATTGGAGCTACATACTAAGATACTTGTAGATGAAGTGATGGGTTGCCTGGGATTTGTTCCCCTAATTGGCTGAGGTGTGTGTGTAAGCAGGGACAAGCCCTGGCACTTTCGACTCCTGTGTAATGCAGACTAGTTCAAAGCAAGATAAAAGATTCGTTGTTTATTTGCCTGTGAAAGGCATGCAGTGAGTAAGAGCCCAGGTGTGGAGTTCCTGCCTGGACTGGGTCTGCTCCTGCTGTCCAAGCCAGGTCTTACCTGTCTGAGCCTGTTTCTTCATCAGTAGACCATTACCTGCCTTGTAGAGTTGTAAGGAGACAGCTTGGTGTTGCACTGTGCTCTTCAGAGCCCTGCTGGGTCCAGTACAAAGGAGGTGGCCAGTGTATCCTCTCTGCTGCTGGTGTCTGGCAGGGTTAGCTTTGGGATTCTCTGGCAGACCTTTTCTGTCCCTGCCTCCTCTCCCTATACGGTCCAGTTGTCAGGGAGCTTTGCTGCCATTTCCAGGAGAATAGCAGGGAGAAAGGCAGGAATGCTGAGCTCCCACTCAACCTCTCATCCTTTTGAGCTCCTGATCCTCCTGCCTGTGCTTGCCAAGAGTGCTGCTGTGTCAGGTGCATGGTGCTCCTTATGGAGCCTCTGTGAGGAAGTCTTTGTTTGTGTAGAGATGGGGTTTCACTGCGTAACCCTAGCTGTTCGGCCACTAACTTTTTAGATCAGGCTGGCTTGAACTCAGAGAGATCCACCTGCCTCTGCCTCCCATGTGTGGGATACACCACTATGTCTGCCGTAAACTTCCTACATGTTGGACAGAGTAGAAGAAGCATACCCTTAAAATTTAAGTTTGGGACCGGGGAGATGGCTCAGCAGTGAAAGTCTGATGACCTGGGCCCCGCCTGCATGTTGGAAGGGAGACTGGGCTCCTACAAGTGTCTTCTGACTTTCTCTTTGTACTGTGACACAAATAAGTAAACAAAATACAAGAAAAAAGTAAAATCCATGCAGGCTGACTATAAATGTACAACTCAGATTATTTCCACAATGGAAACCCACTGTAGCCAGCAGGAAACAATTATTAGTGCTTTCAGAATTTTCTCAAGTGCCTGGAAAGTCCCTTTCTCTGAGGAGCAGTCACTGTCCCGACTATCCCCTCTGAATCCTGTACCCCACCCCACCACCTGCGCGCACACGCGTGTGTGCGAGTGTGTGTGTGGTGAGTGGGCTTGCTTTGCTGGGATTCTGAGGTACTCCCTGAGGTGGTGTGAGAAGGCTCTGGGCTTTCCCTACTCTCTGCAGCCCTGCCAGCTCAGCTGGGGGCTCTCAGCCTCCTGTGCACCTGCATGCAGTGGGCATTCGTGTTCTTTGAAGAACAGGAAGATAGTCATCAGGGCGGCCTTCCCTCTGCCTGTGCTGCCCTTAGCAGTCGTCACAGCTCTGCAGATTGCTTCTCTGTGGGAGTGTGGTTTGCCTCAGTCTCCTGTCACTGGGAAGTGAGAGTTAGCACACATGCTCCAAATGCTTAGCTGAACTCTGCACTAAGGGAAATTCCCAGAGGACCACCAAAAAAGGGAAGAGGGAGTTGAAAACATGGGGTGAAGGGGGTGGGGGAAGCCAGTGCCATTCTGAGATCCTGTAGGAGTCTAGAGAGAGCTTGCATTAAGACTATTGCTGAAGGCCAGTGCTCCAACCCATAGACCTAGTTGGGAGGGGGAGCCAGAGTCAGCCAGGAAATGCCCTCCTAGTGGCAGCGTTCCAGTGCATTGTCTCTTGGTCTTATGGGTGGGGCTTATACTAGTCCCTCAGAAGCTCCCATTGACAGATGGCCTCTGAGGCCTGGGAACTTGTAGCTGTAGGAGAGGGTCCCATCAATAGCTTCTATTGTCTGGGTAACTCCAGCTTTATGGGTAAAGAGCCACCTGTCACAGGCACAGTATGTAATTCTCAGTAACATCACGTGTTATGATGAACCTGGTGGTGCTCAGTGTTAGAAGGCTTTGCTGGTAACTCATCGTAATCCTGAAATGTGTGGTCCTCCTTCAGTTGAGACATGGAGGCAGGCAGGGGTGGGCATGTATCCCTGTGGGCTGTGGTTTTAGCAGAGCCCGGGATTTCCCCATGCTCAGGTGTCTGTCTCCACTTGACTCTCTGGGAGTGCCTCTGCCTTAGCTTCTGCCCCGAAGGCCATCATACTGGGTATCACTTAGGTTCTGGTGAGAAAAGTCTGGGAGGAGCTGAGGGCAGCAGGGTGTTTGTACTTACCTCAACACTCCCCTCCCACACCAGAATTTTTTTTCTTGTATGCATTTTAAATTTTGGGGGCCAGGGAGAGAGGTTGTTTTTTATTTTTATTGTTAAAGATTTATTTATTTTATGTATTTTATGTACACTGTAGTTGTCGTCAGACACACCAGAAGAGGGAGTTAGATTCCATTACAGATGGTTGCAGAGCCACCATGTGGTTGCTGGGAATTGAACTCAGGACCTCTGGAAGAGCAGTCAGTGCTCTTAACCACTGAGCTATCTCTCCAGCCCCATAAATTTTAAATTTTAAATTTTAAATTATTCTTAGTTATGTGTAGGTATATGTATCTGCGTGTAGGTGTGTGCACATGAATGCAGGTGCCCACAGAGGCCAGAAGCAAAGGATCTCCTGGGGTTACAGATGGTTATGAGCTTCCTATCGTAGTTGCTAGGAGATGGTTGATGGAAGAGCAGCAAGTGTTCTTAACTGAACCAGGTCCTAGCCCCTAGGCCCCTGTGTTTTTTTGAGGGGGGTTGTTTGTCTTTCTTTTAAATACGGTCTCACTATGTACCCCTGGCTGGCCAGGAACTCTATGTAGACCACCTTGGCCTTGAACTCACCCTCCTGCCTCTGCCTCCTGGGTGGGGATTAAAGGTGTGCACCATGTGACTTGGCCTCCTCTATAAAGTTTTGAGTGCCTACCAGATACCAGGTACTGTCCTTTCGGGAAGAACGCAGGCTGACTAAATCATGGTTCATCTTGCTATGGAATTCACATGTCAACTTGACTCTGACTAATTTGCCCCAGAACCCATGTAAGTGTGCCCTCTGCAGGACTCTGACATCTGTGGGAGTCCTTTTCAGCATTTGAAGGGTAGCTTGTGACAGCTGGGTCTGTCTCTGCACCTATGGGAACTTAGACTGGCCACCATGAAACTGGACACATAGCTAGCTTTTCGAGCAAATGATCAGGCTGACTAATGAGAAATCAACCCAAATCTCTGTAGGATGATGTGCGGCATAAAGTCCATCTCAACACCTTCGGGTTCTTCAAGGACGGGTACATGGTGGTCAACGTCAGCAGTCTCTCTGTGAAGGAGCCTGAGGGAGCCACAGACCAGGATGCTGAGGCAAGTGTCTTCCTGTGGGTCAGGGGTTACTCCACTAGCCTCCTCCCTCCCACCAAACTGTGGAGAAAATTCAGTAGTGGTAGTACCAAAGTATACTACAGGGTCAGCCTTACTTTTATACTTCCTATGGTCCATGCAGTGCTGGGGTGGAACCCAGGGCCTGACCCATGCTAGGAAGTGTTCTGCCACTGGGCCATAGGCCAACCTTAGTTGGAACCTTTTTTTTTTTTTAAAGATTTATTTTATTTATTTTATGTGTATGAGTACACTGTAGCTGTACAGATGGCCGTGAGCTATCATGTGTATGGCTGCTGAGAATTGAACTCTGCCAGCCCAGCTTGCTCCAGCCCTGCTTGCTCTGGCGTAATTCACTGTAGCTGTCTTCAGATGCACAAGAAGAGGGCATCAGATCTCATTACTGGTGGTTGTGAGCCACCATGTGGTGGCTAGGATCCGAACTCAGGACCTTCGGAAGAGCAATCAATGCTCTTACCCGCTGAGCCATCTTGCCAGCCCAGATGGAACCTTTTTTAAAAAGCTTGTTTATGCATCTTATGTATGTGAGTGATTTATCTGCATGTGCACCTGCACACCAAAAGAAGGAATTGTATCCCATTACAGAGGGTTGTGAGCCACTATGTTGTTGCTGGGAATTAAACTCAGGACCTGTGGAAGAGCATAGCAGCCAACACTCTGGACCACTGAGCATTTATTTCTCCAATCCTATAGTTCTTGAATGAATATAGGATTAGTGATTTTACCTGAGCAGCTGTGTCCTTCTTACAAGAGACACTCAGGATAGAGAGATGGCTCAACAGTTAAGAGCACTGACTGCTCTTCCAGAGGTCCTGAGTTCAAATCCCAGCAACTACATGGTGACTCGTAACCATCTGTAATGAGATCTGATGCGCTTTTCTGGGGTGTCTGAAGACAGCTACAGTGTACTTACATATAATAAATAAATAAATAAATAAATAAATAAATAAATAAATAAATCTATCTATCTTTGGGCTGGAGTGAGAAAAAAAAAACCAAGAGAATACTTAAGAAAAATGAGAAGCCAGGCATGCTTTCTGTGTTTGTTATTATTTAACTTAATTTTGCTCTTGGAGTAAGAAAGGCAAGGACAGAGGACCAAGGACAATGTGAGGGACTTAATCTTTCCTCTCTTTGCTGCCCTCAGATTGGATTCAGTCTTGATCGGACCAAGAACGATGGCTTTTCTTCTTACCTGGTAAGTTGCCTTTAAAAAAAAAATTTCTGTGTGTTGGTATTTTGCCCATATGCATGTCTGCGCACCACATGCTTGCCTGGTGCCATCAGAGGACCCCCGGGAATTGAATTACAGTTGTGATCATGGGTGCTGAGAATCAGGACTTCTGCAAGAGCTTAATAAGTGCTCATGACAACTGAGTCTCCTTTCTAGCCCCTGTCCTCTTTTAATGAGACAGTAGGGGATGGCAGGGTTTCATTCTTTAGTTCAGGGTGCTCTCAAACTTGGAGCAGTCCTCCTGCCTACGTCTCCCTTGTTCTAGGATTACAGGCATGCTTCACCACACTTTGCATCCTAGACCATCCAGAACATACTGGTCAGTTTCCCTGCCTGTACTTCACAGGTGCTAGGACTGCAGGGGCCTGGTAAGTTTTAGGTCACAGCCTGACTGGAGTCCTCACTGGGGCTCAGGACACCCTTTGGCCCACAGTCCTATTTGAAGGTGGTTACTGCTGAAACTTGTAGGGCCACGAGCTGCTCATCTGCCTCATTCTTCCATAGTAAACATGATGACACACACTTGCTCTTCCTTTGGCAGGATGAAGATGTGAATTACTGTATTTTAAAAAAAAAGTCCATGTCTTCTGTGTCTCTTCTCATCTTAGACATCCCTGGAAGTGCGTAAGTAATTCCAGAGTGTTCTCTGCTCGCCCTCAGTGCTGTGAGGATGCTAGCTGCAGCTGCTGCTCACACAGCCTCTGCCATATGCCTGCATATACTGAGTGCTGGAGATGAGCTCCATGTGCAGGGAGACAGAGCCCGCCTGGGAGGAAGGCAGACAAAGTACAATCCAAATGACTGCAGCACAGTGGAGGAAAGGAAGGGGGTTCGCACACCCTGCCATAGCGGGACCGTTTCAGGTCAGCCTTAGGCCGGCAGCCTTGTGGTGAGTCAGCTTTTCCAGATGAATGAGAGCAGGAAGGGTGTCTACATCCGCAGGAGAGAGGGTGGCATGTGGAGGAGCATGGTGATCAGCACCGTGTTAGCATCTGAGGTGACTGTTGGGAAACACATTAGAGGAGGCAGGTAGGAAACTGGACAAGCTTCTGCCACAGAGGCTGTGTAACTCCAGGACTCAGTCCCTTTCCTGCCTCATAGTGCTGGTGTCTCTTGTGAGATTGTTCATGAGGAATGGCCACTCCCGAGCACAGGTGAAGGCCCCCTGTCCTTTTGCACTTAAAAAAAAAAAGGTCACTGGTGAGGAGTCTGACAACTCAGTCCTTTTTTTTTTTTTTTTT
>NW_022196897.1:19044634-19081459 GCF_008632895.1 Mastomys coucha
CTGGCCTCAAACTCAGAAATCTACCTGCCTCTGCCTCCCAAGTGCTGGGATTAAAGGCGTGAGCCACCTCTGCCTGGCCCTCAACTCAGTCCTTCTAATACACATTGGAACTTAGATGAATTAGGGCGTTTTGTGTTTTCAAGTTAGGTACATATCCATCTGGCTACTGCCTGGGTTTCATGTTTGGGGAGTGCAGCAGAAGATGATGTTGGGTGTCTTCCTCAATCATACCCCATTCCACTCCACCCCACAACCCCCCTCATCAGGATCTCATTGTGTAGACTAGGCTGGCCTTGAACTCAGAGATCTGCCTGATTCTGCCTCCTGAGCGCTTAGATTAAAGATGTGCATACCATTAATTAATTCATTAATCTCAGCACTCACTCCGGAGGTAGAGACCGGCAGATCTCTGTGTGTTTGAGGCCAGCTTGGTCTATAGAGTGAGTTTCAGAACACCGAGTGCTATACAGAGAAACCCTGTCTGGGAAAAAAAAAAAAAAGGAAAAGGCGTACACTACCATGGCTAGGTCTTTTCTTGATGAAGAGTCTCTCTCTGAGCCTGAGTCTTTGCTGACTTACCTATATTAGCTGGCCAGTAAACTTCAGGAGTCTTCAGCCTCCACGTTCCCAGCACTGAGGTTGCAGGCTCACATCACCACGCCTACTTCTACACATGGGCTCTGAGGATTAGATTTAGGTGTGCATAATTTGGAAGGAAGTACTTTGCCAACTAAGCATCTCCATGCCCAGCCATCCCAATTTATCTATAACTTCCTTCTTTTCTTATGTTCATTTGTTGTATGGGTACTGGTCAGAGAACGTATGGAGGTCAGGGAGTAATTTATGGGAGTCAGATCTCTTCTTCCACTGTGTAGGCTTCTGGGCTGAAGTCAGGTTGTCAGGTCTAGCCACCAGTGCTTTCCCCAATGAACTAGCTGTCTGGCCCTGTGTGCAATTCCTGAGGGAGCCTTCAAAGGCTTACAAGCTAAGAATACTGTGTCCATGTCGTTGTCAGACTCAGCTGCTACCAGCTCAGAGTGACCAGTTTGAGATATACATGGTCAGAAGCAGAAAGAGGAAGCTTCTGGTGAGGAAGTCTCTTAAAAAATAAAGCACTTTGTCATAGAGCTACTCTGAGCTTTACTAAGACATCCACCCCTGGTTGCCTCTGCTTTCATCTGTCAGGGAAGCTGACAGTCTCCTAGGTTAGGGTGTTTGGGACTGGGTAGAGAAGGGCCTGACTGAGACTGGCAAAAGGTATGAGCCCGGGATTGACTCCCCACCTGGTGGCCCTAGGTGTCAGCAGGCTCAGGAAAGGGCTGCTCAGTGGCAACTTGCTCATTTTGGAGACTAATTAGGGACCTTACACCTTTTACCTCTGCTCTCCCACTCTCAGTGTCCACTTCTCAGGCAGTTTTATATATGTATGAGTACACTGTCTTCAGACACACCAGAAGAAGGCATTGGATCAATCACATTACAGATGGTTGTGAGCCACCATGTGGTTGCTGGGAATTGAACTCAGGACCTCTGGAAGAGCAGTCAGTGCTCTTAATCACTGAGCCATCTCTCCAACTCCAGGTGACACATCTTTAATTGCAGCACTCAGGAAACAGAAGCCAGCAGATCTCTTTGAGTTTGAGGCTAGCTTTGTCTACATGGTAAGTTCCAGGCCAGGGTTACATAGTAAGACTCTGTTTTATAAAAGAAAAAAAGGGGGTGGTGGTGTTAGCTAGATGGCTTGGTGAGTAAGAGCATTCATTAGTCCTACAGAGGACCCAAATGTGGTTCTCAGCATTCCTGGGGGCTCCCAACCCCTTGTGACTACTTCAGCTCTGGGCCATTGGAAGCCTTCCCAGTATCTTGCATATGTATAGTGCATATAAGCTTGCATAGGCACACAGAAACATATAATTAATTGTTGAAACAGAGAGAAGGAGGAAATGGCTTTTAGGCCAGTAGTTAGTAGTGTCCCCAGTTCCTCACAAGGTCACTGGACTTCTCCTGACTCTATTGTAGAAGCTGCATCTTCTGTTCCTCTTCACCAATATTCTGAGCACACCAAGAATCCTTAGGGATATGTGAACAGCATAATTATGTATTTGCTACTACCCTGGTTTAGAGAGACTGTCAGGCTCCTCACTCAGCTGCTTCCTAGCTTGGGGGGACGGGGGCAGGGGCAGGGCTGGGGCCAGGGTCTGGGCCATGTGCAACCTAGGCAAGCACTTTGTTCCTGCACGGTCTCTCCAGTCCTTGGCCAGTGTCTACCTTTTCTGCCCCTTAGTTGCAACATAGAATGTGGATGGCAGAATCTACATCTCTAATGTGGCAGGGGTGGCATAAGGTGCCAGACTTAGAGCTGGAGCTGGGCATGGTGGAACATGCCTTTAAACCTAGCAGCTGGGAGGTAAAAGTAGGCGGATCTCTTGAGCTTGAGGCTAGTGTGGTCTGCAGAGCCAGTTCTAGAACAGCTAGGGCTACACAGAGAAACCTTGTCTTGAAAGCAAACAAAAAGACAGCTTGAACTGGGCCTATGACAGTGTTTAATGAAGTGTGGAGTGCTGCTCTGAACTCTCCTTTCTGTTTTCCATGGATATAGAGTCAAGGTCAGATCCCCACCAGAAGCTGGGAAGCAGTTACCAGAGATTGTCTTCAGCAAGGATGAGAAAGTCCCGAGTCGGAGCCCAGAGCCTGCTGTCAGCTCCAACCCCAAACGCAGTGAGGCTCAGAGAACCTTCGGTAAGCCTGCTTTATGGAGATTTTGTTTTCAAGAACTGTAGCCTGGTCTGTATTGTCTGAGCATTGTGCTGTGGAGGCCACACAGGAAGCATGTGGAAGGAAGAGAGGAAAGAGGCCTCTCCTCATCCTGGCTTAACACTTTGGTAACTGTCCCTGGTTAGCTCATTTCCTCAGTCTAGAACATGCTGCCTCACAGCTTTGGTCACATGGCAGCCTGTGCATGTCCATCCTAGCTTCCTAGTAAGTGAGTCTCACACATGCTCAGCCTTTCCCTAAAGTGATACATTGTTATCTCCAGGCTTATCCAGGTATTGTGGCACTGGACTTATGTGTAGGGACTGGAGAGATGGCTCAGCTGTTAAGAAAACTTGCTTGCCCTCCAGAGGACTCTAGTTTATCTCTCAACACCTACAGCAGATGTTTCATGAAACCTGTAACCCCAGTTCCAAGGGATCCAAAGCCCTTCTGGCATAGGCACTCATACACAAGGCACACACTTCACAGACAGAGGACAGACAGACAGACAGACAGACAGACACACACACACACACACACACACACACACACACACACACAAATAAAGATGAGTCTTTTAAAAAAAGATTTTCTTATTATGTGTTCTGCCTCTGTGCCAGAAGAGGGCATCAGATCTCATTATAGATGGCTGTGAGTCACCATGTGGTTGCTGGGATTTGAACTCAGGACCTTTGGAAGAGCAGCCAGTGCTCTTAACCACTGAGTCATCTCTCCAGCCCTAAGATGAGTCTTTTCTAAAAGGAAAATTATTGTATGTGTACTACTCTCTTTAAGATAGGTTAGTGGAGCTGGGATCTCTGGCTCAGAGGATACAATTGCCTTTGAGAATATTGATACTCCACATCAGGTCAGGTGGGTGTTCTGCATCCACCAGAATGCAGGTGAAACATAAGAGCTTATGCTGGAATACTGGGTGTTTGTTTGTCTAACATACTGGGCACTATGCATGTCTGCAGTCCTAGAACTTGGGAGGCTGAGGCAGGAAGAACATCTGTGCCAAGGTGAGGCCTATGCAGCAAAGAGACCCAGTTTGGGGGAAATGCTTAAATGAAAAGTCAGAAGAGACCATGTTGGATTTTGGTTTTCCTTTCCTAATGTTTTGGGGAGAGGGGTTTGTGTGACACTCACTGCTGTTCTCAGACTGCTGTTCTGAAGCTGCAGCTCTCTCCCAACATCCATGTGCTGTATTAACTGTTGGTCTCATTCATGACCTGTGCACATCCTTTCCAGGTCATCCACCACTTAGGTTGTTGTTTACTTTTCCCTTGATTTGTTGAAAGCTGATGAAATTAAGAGTCAGAGGAAAGAACTAGAGTGTAGAGTGCTGTTCTGTGCCTACTCTGGCTCTGCTTGTCCAAATCCCTTGTGTTCATCAAACACCCTCTTCCTGCAGTAGGGTTGAACTACCTTCCCCAGGAAGGTGTCCTCAGGGCAGCAAGGTAGGTGCCCACTCTGTTCCATGAAAAAGCTATCTGGTGCCAGAAGAGGGCGCCAGATCTCATTATGGATGATTGTGAGCCACCATGTGGTTGGTGGGAATTGAACTCATAGCTAGCCTTGAATTCTCTAGGTAGCTGAGGATCACCTTGAACTTCTTATCCTTGCCCAGCCATCTACTAGTAAGCCTTTTAAATTAAATTATAATTATGTCATATTTCTGCATTAGTAATCATAATACACTGATGTTGGGGGGGACCCTAAAAAAAAAAACCCAGAGTGACAAAAAAAGAGACCTCAGCAGCAAGATGGCTGCAAGTACAGACTGATGGGGCAGCTCAGTGACATCAGCTTACCTTGCACAGGCCAAGTGTGCGGTATCACCCCAGCACCACACAGACTGTGGCTCCGCTGAGTTTTTCTCCAAGTGAATCGCATCAGTTAGATTCTTGTTAAAATGTCTCTGAAAGTTGTTCAGAGTGGCATCTCTGCTATTCACATTGTTTACACAGAGGCTTTCCTGTTGGTTCTGCTATAATTGGCACAGCAACTTTTGTAGTAAATACGCCACTTTGATTTGCTGTTTCTTTGACACAGTAATTATCTCTGGGGACCTGAGGAGGTGGAAACCCTGAGATTTGTCTGATTTGGTGATGGGTTATTGTTAAGCTAGAGCCCCGTAAAATGATCCTGTACTCTATATGTGTGAGATGAGCGAGGCAGTGATACCTCTCAATGTTTGTGCTTCTAGATGGTCCCAAGGCTAGTGGAAGTACAGTGGACTCCAAGGTAAGCACAGATCTCCATCCTGTCAGCTTCTCTGATATGTGTGTTTGCTTGCATGTATGTATGTATGTGCATATATGTGTGCATGATACATGCTTGTATTTGGAGAGACAGCATCAACGCACATAAACCATTTTGAACTGCCTCCTGGCTCCACCTCTGAAGTTAGGATTACAGGTGTACACACCAGGACTGGCTTTGCTTGCTTGTTGGTTTTCTTCCTTCTAACAGTATTGTGAAGGTGTGATTGGGTGACAATAAACTGCCTGTGCCTACAGGGTCAGTTAGATATATTCGACCTGTCAATCAAGATGGTGGATGTATTCATCACCTCAAAGATTTCTCCTGACCCTTTGTCATCCTGTGCCCAAGGAGTAGTCGCTCCAGTAGACGGCAGCATTAGGGAGCCTTATAGAAATAAGCCATGCAGATGTATTCTTCTGTTGCCTTCGTTCAGCATAACCACCAGAATCTCTCCCAGTCCCATGTGCTTGTAGCTGCTTTCTTCCCATGGCTTGGTATTCATCGCTTTGCAGATGGCAGTGCTCCTGTTTGAGTCAGAAGCAGAGTGTAGATGGGATGTTTGGCTCTGCCCAGGGCAGCATCCTTGGTCTTGCCGAAGCGTTAGGTAGAGATGTGCTCATAGGAAGACCAGGGAGGGAGTTATAGAGTAGCTATGAAGGAAGGAAACTGAGGAAGGAAATGGGAAAGGGGAGCTTCCTTCTCTGAGACAGTGTCTCAGATCTGTCTGGAAAGACAGTGCATGGCCTTGTCAGAGAGCTCTGAAGACCAGCAGTGCTTGGAGAAGAGATTTGGTGGGGTTTATTTATTTATTTGCAATTCTTTGTTTGTCATATTCTTTAATATTTATAAAATATTGTTACAATAAAAATAACTAGTATAGCCGGGCAGTGGTGGTACATACATGCCTTTAATCCCAGCACTTGGGAGGCAGAGGCAGGCAGATTTCTGAGTTTGAGGCCAGCCTGGGCTACAGAGTGAGTTCCAGGACAGCCAGGGCTACACAGAGAAACCCTGTCTCAAAAAGAGTAGTATAAAAGTTATTTGATGGGCTGGAGAGATGGCTCAGCAGTTAAGAGCACTGACTGCTCTTCCGAAGGTCCTGAGTTCAAATCCCAGCAACCACATGGTGGCTCACAACCATCCATAACGAGATCTGATGCCCCCTTCTGGTATGTCAGAAGACAACTAAAGTGTACTTACATATAATAAATAAATATTTAAAAAAAAAAAGTTATTTGATACAAAACAATCAATTAAACAGTTTTATGTAGGTGCTTGTACAGCAATACTGAAAATACATACATTTTTCTCAATATAAATAACTCCAACATTAGCCGTGCATTTTAAAATAATACATCAATCCTAGTGTTTTTAAAAATGAACATAAATAGGTAAAGTCTTTTTGTTTGTTTGTTTGTTTTGTTTTTAGTAGTGTTTAAAATCTTGGCTCTTACTGTGGTACAAGCCCAAAATAAGAACAATTTTTAGATATTGGAGTTCATTGTAATAAGACTCTACTTCAATGATCCTCACATCACCAAAGGATTTTTTTTACCTCCCTAGTAGCTAAGCTAAGAGTTGACAATTCTGCTGCGCCAACAAGTGAATTGTAGGCACAATTTTTGGATACAGATTTCCTGCTATAGTCAAAGCTATTTGACTGGAGTGATTGTCTTCATTCTCAGCCCACAGAGAACAGGTTACATTCATTTAAGAAATGGTGTGTGTATTAAGATGGTCTATCTGTGAAGTCATTAACTGTTTCAATGAACAATGGTTCTGCTTGGAGGGTGGTACAGACATTAGGTGAGGGTAAGAATCTGGTTCATTGGCTGTGATGATTTTGAAAAGCATTCATCTCAGAGAAAGAGTAACTTATAAAGTCCTCTCCTTCAAAATTGATACAATAGTTACAAACATCAAGCAAAGCATTCAGTTTCTCTCTTTGTTGTTCTCTTACAAGCTACCTCCCAAGTTAATTGTTTACTTTTCTTTTGGCTGTATAAATAATTTTGAAATAGGTAAGCTGTTCTGAAAACCATAGCATAGTGTAAAAACATCAAATAAACAATCCTACTAATAGAGAGGCTGAGATAAGAGAAGCATGGTTTCAAGACCATTATGTGGTACCCGGCAAGATACTGTCTGGTACAAACAAGCAGAAAGTGTATATGGATTGTACAATATTGGACCTATTTCTCCAATTACCAAATTAGAGAGACCACCAGATGATAGCCAACAAATTCCCAATTCCTCATACTTTTGGATTTGAATCGATTAGGATAAATTGGTAATATTAATTTTCATATTAAGAGATATTAAGAAAAAGTAATTGTTACTTCCTGTTATTTTTGTTGTTAGAGGTGGAATTATGTTTGTGTGGGTTTGTTGAAAGATTACTTTCTTGCTTCTTCTAGAGTTTAGTTTTGCTCCTTGTGTTGGTGTTTTCCCTCTATTATCCTTTGCAGGGCTGGACTTGATTTGGTGGGTTTTTTGTTTTGTTTTGTTTTAGTTAGCTTTAACTTATTTTTATGTGTATGAGTGGTCCCACCCACAATGGCTGGACCCTCTCCCTTCAATCACTAATTAAGAAAATGCCTTACAAACATATTTTGGAGGGGCTTTTCTCCATTGAGTTTCCCTCCTTTCAGGTGACTCTAGCTTGTACCAAGTTGATATAAAACTAGCCAGCACAGTGAGTGTTTCCCTGCATATATGTATACACATCATATGTGTGTCTGTGTGTTAGCTAGGAGAGATCCTGTTGGATCCTCTGGAGCTGTAGTTAGAGTTTGTAAATCACTCTGTGGGTACTGGGAACCAAACCCAGGTTCTCTGCAAGGGCATCTCTCTAGATGACTGGCTTTAATTTTTGTTTGTTTGTTTGGGTTTTTTTTTTTTGTGCTTTCTTTCTTCTTTCTTTTGTTTTTTTGGTTTTTTGTTTGTTTGTTTGTTTGTTTTTTTGAGACAGGGTTTCTCTGTGTATCCCTGGCTGTCCTGGAACTCACTCTGTAGACCAGGCTGGCCTCGAACTCAGAAATCTGCCTGCCTCTGCCTCCCAAGTGCTGGGATTAAACGCTTAGCTTTATTTTTTTAAGTGCTTGGGTGCTTTGCCTGCAGGTATGTATATGTATCATATGTATTCAGTGCCCACAGAGGACAAAAGAGGGTATTAGATCTTCTGGGATTGGACCTGCAAGCTGCTGTGTCTGGAAATTGAGCCCAGGATCTCTGTAAAAATAGCCAGTGCTCTTAATCTTTGAGCGTTCTCTTCAGCTCCCTCCGCCCCCATTAGCTTTGATTTTCTTAAGCATGTTTTCTGCTACTGTTATGTCTTTTCAGGCTATCGCAGAGCGATCCTTCTCAATTCGCAAGAATGACGGGGCAGTCTCATTTCAGGTAAAGTTCACTCCATCTCTGCCATGTGAAAGCTTGAGGCACCTTAGTTCTAGGGACAATAACTCACTGTGTGTGGTCTCTGGGCTGCAGGACCACTCTGCCTCCCACTACTAGGCTGCTACCTCCATCTGCTAACCAAGTTATGAGTCTCTGACCCTGAGAAACCTTGTGAAAGTACAGTGAAGTAACAGGCCCAGATTCCAACCCCACTCAGCTTAGGTCTCTGTGACTCTGTTCTCCATTCACAGTCTGTGCTGTCTCCCACTCACTATGCTGAGAGTTGAGAGTGATGTAGTTTTAGAGGCCTTGGGTACCCTGCCCATTCAGCCCAGCTATGGACTACATGTGGATATCTCCTGGCAGTGGCACATGATGCGTTCCCATGCAACTTGTCCATGTATTCACTTGGAAGAGCCACTGAGCTGTAACATGCCTACAGTGACACACACTGGTGCTGTGTGTGTAGGACTTTTGATCACTGTGACAATTAGTGGCTGATGGAGTCCATTTCTCAGAAAGTAAAGTTGTTTGTTGACTTAGAAATGAGATACTCTTACCTTCAGCTGTCTCCGTGCCCTCACAGATGGGTGGATATAGTGGAAGTGAAGTTACAGAGCCTAGGTGGTGGGCACAGAGATCACCACATGGCTCCAACACTGTCTGTGCTTCAACACTGGCAGAAAGGACTAGAGGCTCACACGATGAGGACGCCCTGTTTGACTTCTGTTCTGGGGGTTCCAAGGCTGGCTAACCTTCTGTCTGCTGAGGCCCCTAACTATGAGGACCTCTTTCTTCCTCCTTTCCAGTTCTTCTTTAACATCAGCACCAGTGACCAGGAAGGCCTCTACAGCCTTTACTTCCACAAGTGCCCAGGCAGCAAGTTGAAGTCTGGTGAACAGGTCTCATTCAGCCTAAATGTGAGTACCACATAGGGACATCCACAGGGATGCTGTCAGTGTGAGCCGTCTGCTTCTCTATAAGCCTAGTGTGGACTCTCAGAGAGGGCTTTCTGTTTTATTTTGCTTTGGTTCTGGTGCTAGCAACACAGCAGGGCTTTGTGCATTCTGAGAGCACCCATTTCCTGCCGGTGAGGGTATGTGAACCACTACTGTGAGGACGTGGGGCTGGTCAGGACCCTGCAGTGGGCAGGGTGCTCCTGCAGAGGACTGGGGTAGGAGGTGAGTGTCCTCCAGCCCAGACAGTAGCAACCTGCTTATTACAGGCTGGTGCACATGTTCTCAAGAAGAAATGATACAGCTATGAGTGTGTATTCCTGACTAGAGATGGTCTGTTTCTAAGAGGGATGCACCTTATGTTGGTTTCAGATCGATATCACAGAGAAGAACCCTGACAGCTACCTCTCTGCCGGGGAGATTCCTCTCCCCAAGTTATATGTTTCCATGGCCTTGTTCTTCTTTCTGTCTGGGACCATTTGGATTCACATCCTTCGTAAGAGAAGGTAAGTGCTCCAAGTGTGTGGAGAGCTGCAAGATTTCATCCTCCTGGATTTTGTCCCTGGGGGAGGTGGCATTGAACAGCCCTGCTCTCTTCTAGGGTGTCTTCCCTGAGACCTAGAGGCTAGGCAGGAGCCTCTTGTGGCTCACTCTTAGTGTTTGGTTTAGAAAGAGGATCCAGATGTTAGAGTAAACACACAAACAGTCAAAACGCAGTGTTGCCCTTACAGAGACGCTGAAGCCCAGGATGCACTGCACAGAGAGTGCAGTGGTGGGTGGCACCTTTTAGGAGACACCCATCTTGAGAGGAGTTAGTGATGATGTCTGAAGCGCTGGCTGAAAGCCTCTCTGGACTTTCTCTATTGACCACCAGGAGCTTGACTCAGGGAAAAACCCATTTGGAATCCATCTACCTTTCACCAGGACCCTTGTCCTCAAACCCTGAGGCTCTGACTTTTTCTTCTCTGTTGTTGAGGGAAGTGGCTGCATAGGTATGAATTCTGTCTCCCTACCCAGAAATCTTAGAACAAAATAGTGTAAAACATTTTTACATTAAAAGACCTTTAGACCTGGCGTGTGCCAAACAGTGTTATCCAAAACGCACTTGATAGCCGGGCGGTGGTGGCGCACGCCTTTAATCCCAGCTCTTGGGAGGCAGAGCAGGTGGATTTCTGAGTTTGAGGCAGCCTGGTCTACAGAGTGAGTTCCAGGACAGCCAGGGCTACACAGAGAAACCCTGTCTTGAAACCAAAAAAAAAAAAAACAACCTCACTTGATAATTAAGTGCCCCAGACACATCTTCCTGGAGCTCTGGAGCAGAAGCTGAAACCTTTGGTGTCCTGATTACATTTTAATGGACACTCAAGAGTCTTGGATATGGGCCCTTTTAAAAGAATATTCCAATGCTGGCAAGATCATTTAATGGGTAAAAGCCCTTGCTGCCTAGCGTAATGACCTGAGTTCAGTGCCTGGTTCCACATGATAGGAAGAGGAAACAGACTGACTCCCAATTTGTCCTCTGACCTGTACTGTGCATCACGACTCTCTCCCAGGCACACCTTGCCTGTGACTTCCTGTCTGCCCCTCTTCACTGTGCCTTGTTCCTCAGCTATAGCACTGGAGCAGTAATAATTGCCCATCTTCCTGCCGAGCCTCTCACATGCTTAGCTCTGCTCTGTGTCTTTGCACCAGGATGCTGTGCAATGAGTACTTGTGGACCTGCTCACTTGCCCACACTCACTGGTGTTTCCTTTTCGTTTACTCAGCAATGACAGTGTCACTGTCTCAGCTCACTTGGCTAAGATGGTGGTTAAATGGGGCTGATCTGTTTTGTGCCAGTCATGTTTTTAACTGTGAGTGGATATGTACATATCCAAAAGGATGCAATTGAAGGCATCCCATGTAACAGCCAGCGATGCTGGTAGACTGGAAGTATGTATTTTACATAGGCATATGACCCCAAGGCTGCAGGACGTGTTCAGGGCTGAGAAGAATGAGACATCTTTGTCACATAAATGTACTGAGGCCCAGAGAGTGGAGGTGAGAGATAACCAGTTACTGAGCTGGGGCTGGAGGCCAGGGCTGCCTGCCTGTGCTTGTCTCTCCTTTCAGGTTTATATGCCATGCAGCCCAGAGTGGGAACAAGCAGTGCTGGGCTGGCAGGGTGAGAGGCAGTGCTTATAGGCTGGCTACTCTCCTAGCTTGTTGAGGTAGAACTGTGCCATTTCAGAGATGAAGGTCATCAGGGCCAAATCAGAGTCAAGGCCAGGTTGCCATGACTTCGGAGCCTTTCATTGTCCCAGCATGGGTGTTTAATTGAGGACCGAAAGTCAAAGTGGCCAGGATGTGAGAGTGGCCTTTCATAGTGGGCAGTGTTGTATTCTGGGTAAAGCCACTGCCATTTAGTAGCAGACTGCTCTGTCATTTACTTCCTTTTTGACCTTCAGTGAGGAGTCACCAGAACAGGAAAGTACCCAGGAGATAAGCTCTTAGCCCAGTGTGCGTCAGGCTGTGGTGTGGTCTCATTTCTCTATGCATGCCCCTCTCCCAACTGTCCATCCCCAACTACTTCCTGTCCCACTCCCACTTCTCCTCAACCACGGGGAATCACCCCAATGTGCTGAATATAAAGTTTGAAACATTTGTACATTCTCGTAAGTAATGCCTGAGGTATGCTGTGTTTGTTTGTTTGTTTGTTTGTTTTGTGTATGTTTTAAGTGTATAGAAAAGGTTATCTGTAGATACAACTGTTTAAAATTAGTGACACTGCCAGGTAGTGGTACACATGTTTAATCCCAGCACTTGAGAGGCAGAAGCAGGTAGATCTCTGTGAATTTGAAGCCAGCCTGATATACATAGTGAGGACAGCCAGGGCTGCACAAAGAAACCCTGTCTGGAAAAAAATAAATAAATTAGTGATACTTTTCCCATCAGCTATGCTGCTGTCTGCATCCAGATGGCTGATTTTAGCCACTCCTCTGTGTTCCCTGGGCTGTATCCACAGGAGTACATGCAAGGTGCCAGTCGCAGTCTTGAGGCTACTCCACAGTGCTGGAGTAGCCTTGTCTCCTACCTTCTGAGCTCTCCTAGGAACCTGTCCTTTGCAAATTTCATTTAGTATTGTCAGATTGCCTACCTTGCTGCTGCACCACTTTCTACTTTGCCTGGGAGCTGAGCTCTGTCACCATCCTCTCATTACAAGTGGCTTGTTGATGTGTGCCAGTCTGGTGTGTGTAAACTGCTGGGTTGTCTATCTTCTCAGTGTCCCCGCTGAGGGCTCTCATCGCAGGCCTATATTGCTTGCGTATTGGATTGTCTCATTGTCTCACTGCTGTACATGAGCAAAAGTCTTCTGTGTCCTAGATCAGCTCCTTGTCTGGCTGCACATGCAAGTCTTGTCTCCAGTCATTGTGTTCACTAGGCTTGTCAGCAGTGTGTGTTGTTAGTGAAGGTGTTGACTGTGATGGAGCCCCACTATATAATTTCATCTTTGGGGCCATGCTTCTTGGGTCCTAGGGGCCCTTTGTGATTCCAGGTCTCAAGGTATGTTTCATTCACAACTGAGCTCATCTGGAATCACTCTAAAGAAGTAGACAATGAGTCCAGTTTATTTTCCTCTTCTTCCTCTTCTTTCTCCTCTCCCTCTTCCTCCTCTTTTTCTTTCTTTCTTTTTTGGGGAGCAGGAGTTGGTTTTTCAAGACAAGGTTTCTGCTGGGCAGTGGTGGCGCACACCTTTAATCCCAGCACTTGGGAGGCAGAGGCAGGTGGATTTCTGAGTTCGAGGCCAGCCTGGTCTACAGAGTGAGTACCAGGACAGCCAGGGCTACACAGAGAAACCCTGTCTCAAAAAACCAAAGGAAAAAAAAAAGAGTCTTATTTGTCTCTAAGATAGACTTGAGTTCCTTCCTGCAGGAGTCAGGGTAGACATAGAAGGAAGAATCTAATGCCTGGAGCTCAAGGGTGGCCTAGAGCATGTGAGAGCGGGTGAGTATGGAGCTTTATCCACCAGGCTGCTCAGAGGGAGCAAGGGCATGACGCCAGCACTTTCTCCTCACCTGTCACCTCAGCCAGCTCCCAGGCCTGTTTTGGGCTCAGGCATCCTCAGATACACCTCATTTTTTGTGTTCCTTGGGATTTCGTGTTGTCTTTAGGACTGCCCTTCTCATTCCTATGTGGCTGATTCAGTGTGGTTTCCAGGGAGGATGTTGGTGCGCTGTGTAGATGTCCATCTTAGCATGCCTCAGTAGACACCACACCTGTCTGCAGTGTATAACTGTTACTGCATTAAACTGTGTGCTGGAAATGTCATAATACTCTATCTTAGTTCCTTTTCTATTGCTGTGATAAGAGGCCATGACCAAGGCAACTTATAGAAGAGAGAATATATTTGAAGCTTCCAGTTTTAGAGAGTGAGCCTATGACCATCATGGTAGGGGCATGGCAACAGACAGGCATGCACTGTACCCAAGCAGTAGCTGAAGGCTCACATCTTTTTTTTTTTTTTTCTGATTTGTTAAATAAGGTTTATTGTTATCTTTATTGCCTATAATCTAGAAGAGAAGGCTCACATCTTGATCCATAAATGTGGGGCAAAGAGCCAACTGGGAGTCCTCCAGCTAGGTCACACACACCTCCTAATCCTTCCTAAACATCTGCAAACCAAGCGTTTATCCATACAAGCCTGTGGGAGCCGGTCCCCTTCCAACCACCACAGACTTATTCTTATGGGCAAAATCTGCTTTGTATTAAAAGAAAAAATGACTTCACGTTTGTGGTTTGTTCAGATTGTATTTGTTTCTTGCTTAGCAATTTACCTGATGGAGCCAGGTGTGGTAGTGCACACCTTTGATCCCAGTACTCGGGAGGCAGCGGCAGGTAGAGCTCTGTGCATCTGAGGCCAGCATGGTCTACATAATGAGTCCCAGGACAGCCAGGGCTATGTAGAGAGAGCCTGTCTCAAAAAAAGAAAAAAAAAAAAGAAAGAGGAAAGAAAAAAGAAGTACCTGATGCTATATGTGGCCTCTGGGGAGGAAGTCTTCTAACTCTTTGTTCTCTCTTTTTATAGGAATGATGTATTTAAAATTCACTGGTTGATGGCGGCCCTTCCTTTCACCAAGTCTCTCTCCTTGGTGTTCCATGCAGTATGTATTAGCATTTGGGGTCCTTGATGAAATGATGGAGGTACATACTTGATTGGGGAAAGAAGTTCGAGGCAGGGTCAGATGGGAGACGAAGGACAAGAATGTGCTTTCAATAAAGCCCCTCTGTGCAGAGAGCTGGCCATGGGGCCTATGAGCTCAGCCTGCATCCTACCTGGAGGCTACAGTCTCCAGAACACTGGCTTTTTTTTTTTTTTTTTTTTTTTTTTTTTTTTTTCTCTCAAGACAGGGTTTCTCTGTATAGCTCTGGCTGTCCTGGAACTCACTCTGTAGATCAGTCTGGCCTCGAATTCAGAAATCCACCTGCTTCTGCCTCCCAAGTGCTGGGATTAAAGGCATGCACCACCACCGCCTGGCTGGCTTTTATTATTTTATTGTTTTTGAGACAGTCTCACATTGTAGACTGGCTAACCTTGAACTTGTGTGGTCCTGCTGGCTCAGCCTCCTGAATGCTGGGATCATAGGTGTCTCTGAGCATATCACTTTTCCCCCTACACCCCTTGTTTCTGTCATCTAGAGAGATGAGTGTGCCCCCTGCTGGGTCATTCCTGAACTTCCCCATTTTACTAAGCATCCTTGTATCTCTGAAGTTTAGTGTTAGTAAATTGCCAGAGGAAAAACCAAATCTTATAAAGACTAGAAGACTAGAAGAACTGAGTTTTGACTACTGAGAACTGGCGCACATCAGAAATCTTGCCTGTGGGGTCAAGACTGAGGCTTCCCCAATTTAGGGGTAAGGGATCTATGGAGTGTACATAAAGCAAGTGCTAGATTCTCCTCTGCACTTGAAAATGGGGTCATAGAAGAAAGCAAAAATACACCCAGTTATGGAAACAGGACATAGAAGTTACTTGGTTATTCCCCCTTTGGATTTCAGTTAAGATTCTCGGAATGGCCCTGAGCCACTTTAAAATCTAGATGACTTTTAGAAAATGAGTCTGTGCTGTGGCCAGCTTTCTCATCCTGCTAGCAGCCAGCCTCTGAAGTTAAAATGTGCGGCAGCTCTAAGTATCCAAGCTTAGATTGCTGAAGCCAGGTCACTGTATAGATCTTCTGACTGACCAGCTGGCTGTTATCTTACTGTGAGCAGCAGGACTTCAAGACAATGTACCTGGCCGAGAGTGTTTGCCGGTGTGAATTGAGAGTCACACTGGGTGTTAGGTCATTGACGCCTCTGTCAACCTTTCTAAATGTGTTAGCACACTCGTGTGCTTGCTAGTAGCTCGGCAAGGGAGGTATTAGACAGTGGGGTGGGTGGGCACAACCTATTCCTCATCCCAAGGATGGGTCATTTATTGCTTTACCCTGCAATGAGGTGCATGGCACAGCCTTTCTGAAACATAGCTGTTTGATTTCAGATCGACTACCACTACATCTCCTCACAAGGCTTTCCGATTGAAGGCTGGGCTGTTGTATACTATATAACTCACCTGTAAGTATGTAGGTCCACAAGACAGTGGTGGTAATGCCCGCCCTGTGAAGTGGCTTACAAAGGCACTAATGGCTAGAGATGGGGGTATGGCTCAGTTGAGAGTGTTTGCCAGGCTTTCATGAGTCCCTGAGCTCCATCCCCAGCACTGCATAGATCAGGAATGGTGGTACACACCCCTGATCCTAGCACTCAGGACGGGGAGGGGGAGGCAAGAGGATTACAAGTTCAGGATCATCTTTGGCTGCATTTTGAGTTACATGCATGCATACATACATACATACATACATACATACATACATACGGGGGGTTAGAGAGATGGCTCAGTTGCTAAGAGCATTGACTACAATTCCAGAGGTCCTGAATTCATTTTCCAGCACCTACACGGTGACTCTAAATCATCTATAATGTGATCCTATGCCCTCTTCTGGTGTGCAGGCATACATGTAGACAGAGTACTCATGTATATAAATAAATAAATCTTAAAAAGAAAAAAAGAAGAAATGGGGGCTGTAGAGTCATGGAATGAGCTGACAAGGTGACTGATAGGAATGAAGTCTACCGAACCTGCTGGTACCTGGGAACTGTTCTGTCTTCCAGGCTAAAGGGCGCACTCCTGTTCATCACCATTGCTCTCATCGGCACTGGCTGGGCCTTCATCAAACACATTCTGTCTGATAAAGACAAGAAGATCTTCATGATTGTCATCCCCCTCCAGGTACAGGAAGCTTTGTCAGTCCTCCCTGGCTCTGGGCAGGGCTCAGCACCAGGCCTCTCTGCAGGGATTCAGCTCACAGGTTCCCAAGTTATTATTGTTATCATTGTGGGCTACGGATGGGGGCTCCTTTTCTGACTGCTGACAGACCTAAGCTTCAGGTGTGTGCTGGAAGCCCTGGTGGCCTCTTGTCTTCAGACGGGCCTGAATGCCTAGATTGTGGTTAGAGAGCTGCAGAGAACTGAAGGATGCCTCTAACATCAGTGGTTCTAACATCAGTGAGTAGACCCTGGTGCCCTGTAGTATTTTAGAACTGAGTGGCACCAGTGAGGCTTTTCCTGCAAGGTGGAGTATGAGAGTGGCTCCATAGGGCTAACATTGATTACATCACCCTGTTTTTGGAGGCTATGCTCTGAGGCCTGACTAACTAGCTCATAGCTCTTCAGGGAGGACCCATGGCTTATCTTACTCCAGTAGTCTGCAAGGTAGCAGAGCCTGGAGCTGAGGGAGGGCCACAGCCATGCTGGCTTCCTGGCTGCCGGCCACAGCCATGCCTTTCTTTGATGAGGTCAGCTCCCATTTAGACTGCAGCAGGAGTCTAAACTCGTGTGGCTCGCAGGAGAGGAAGGAAGAGTGAAATATCTGGGTCATGTCATCTCCATCATCTCTGGGGATTGATTGGCTACTTTCAGCATTCAGCAAGCAGCATGGACTAGCACGAGATCAGTGACATAGACCAGTCGGTATAGGTTTTCAATGAGGAATAATCACGCAGAATGATTGGAAGAGCCTTATAATAGAGATGGGCTTGGTTGGATATTTAAGAAAAAGAATGTGGGGCTGGCGAGATAGCTCAGCGATTAAGAGCATTGACTGCTCTTCTGAAGGTCCTGAGTTCAAATCCCAGCAACAATATGGTTGCTTACAATCACCCGTAGTGAGATCTGACACTCTCTTCTGGTGCGTCTAAAGACAGCTACAGTGTACTTACATATAATAATAAATAAATCTTTTTTAAAAAAAGGAAAAGGGGGCTGGAGAGATGGCTCAGCAGGTAAGAGCACTGACAGCTCTTCCAAAGGTCCTGAGTTCAATTCCCAGCAACCACATGGTGGCTCACAACCACCTTTAATGAGATCTGATGCCTTCTTCTGGTGTGTCTGAAGACAGCTAAAATGTAATTATTTACAATAATAAATAAATCTTTTAAAAAAAATAAAAATAAAAAAAGGAAAAAAAGGAATGTGGCAGAGGAATAGCCACAAGCACCTGTGACACTGCTGTCAGAGGGGACACATATGCTGAGGCCTTCTGCTGACCAAGCCACCATGGCCACCTCTAGGCAGATGGAGGCTTCAGAGCATGGCCTCCAAACACAGGGCATATGTGACAGAACCTGAGCTCTCTTTCTAACTGTGGGCATTGCTCGTAGTGTCCCTTCTGACAGATTTGGGCTTTTGGTCTGTTAGTTCCTCCCCAGCCTGAGCTGGGGTGTGATGGAGACCTCTGTTCTCCTCAGGCCTTTGAATGGTGACTACACAAGGCCACACTGAATGTTCCCCTACTGAAATATGGATGCTTGAAACTGAAGATAAGGATGTTAGTATTTAGACAATGGGACTGCTCTGAAAGGGCTTGACCTAAGTCTAAACAACTTCCTTTTGCCTTGGGGAGTACCAGAAAGTTTCTTTTTCTCCTCTTCTTCATCCTCTTCCTCTTCCTCCTCCCCCTCCTCCTCCTTCTTTCCTTTGTTTTTCTTTCCTTTATTTTGCTTGGTGTAAAACCCAGCTCCTTGAACAGGCTAGGTAGGCACTCTGCTGAGCAGGAGAGAGTAACATGGTGTTGAAGAACACTGTGGGGAATGGCTCAGCACTGCTTCTGATAGAACAGTCTATCTTTCATGCAGACTGAATTGAGGTCCAAATGGAATAGGGGTTTGTGTTTCTAGACTAGGCCAGCAAACCTAGCCATCATCCCACTCCGAGCTGAGCTGGGGTTATAATTGTGTTCAGAACACCTGGTTTGTTAAATGGATGCTAGGATCCGACCTCTGATCCTCATTATTGCTTGGGAGGCAGGCTTAGCTGCTGTATGCTCTCTCCAGCCCCAACATGACTCATCTTTATTTCTGCACCATAGATCATGGTATTCACTGAAAGGAAATACTATAAATCATAAACTTCCTGATGCACAGTGGGGTCTCATTTAAGTCACTTGAAAGCGTGTCCATAATCCACTAAGAGCCCACGGACAGGGCTGAAAGTACAAGGCAAAGCCTTAATGTGGAATTAGAAACAAGACATGGAAGCAGATGAGCCTCAGGAGGACCTGTGCTAGCAAGCCCCTTCGAGGACCAGAGCAATCTCTGAAATCTGCACTTCTTGCTACTCTGACCTCTGGTCTCAATATCAGCTACTTAGAATTATTGTTCCTGAGGACCAAGAATTCTTAGGAAGAATGGGGCCTGAGGAGTTTTGACATCCTAGCTATGAGGGATATAAAGTGCCACCTGTCCAGTAGCTTTTGGGACTGCCTGAGGCTTGGGTGCCCCAGAGCAAAGTGTTTCCATTACCCACTGTTACATGCTACCCCAAACGTGAGGATTTCAGGAAACACTAAGCAGGAAATCTCAATTTCTGAGGGCTAGGGTGTCTTGATTTCGTAGGCCTGACCTAGGATCTGGCATGCTTGCAGTTTGTTGGTTACTGGGGTCTGGGATATATAGTCTTTTTTTTTTTTTTTTTTTTTTTTAAAGAAAGAGCTAGATACATTTTTTTTTTTTTAAAGAGCTATTTATTTATTTTATGTAAGTACACGCTTGCTGTCTTCAGATACACCAGAGGGGGTCTGATCCCATTACAGCTGGTTGTGAGCTACCATGTGGTTGCTGGGAACTGAACACAGGACCTCTGGAAGAGCAGTCAGTACTCTTAATCACTGGGTTATATAGTCTTCACAGAGTCTCTGTCCTAGGCTGGGAATACCTGATCGGATAGTGAGGCTCCTTGAGTTTCTGTTCTTCATGTGGGTTCTCCATGGCAGTTTAAGGGAGCCTTATAAGAAGGCTTGAGGTTCTACAGATCCCAGCAAGGTGGTTGAGTAGGGAGGCAGGGCAGAAGGAATCTCTACCCACTTTGGAAATCACATGGCAACATAGATAGTTCTCAGGCCCGACAGGTTCAGGCTCCAGCAAGCTAGGAGGCAAGGTTTTCAGGGAGCTTGTGGGTCTGACAGTATTGCTGCAGCCACAGGCTCAGCACAGGTGAGGTGAGGTGAGGTGAGGTGAGGTGAGGTGAGGTGACATCCTACTGGGGCCACTGTCATAACAGCACTCATGCTTTGAGTCTCATGCTTGTAGGTCCTGGCGAATGTGGCCTACATCATCATAGAGTCCACTGAAGAGGGCACGACTGAGTATGGCCTGTGGAAGGACTCTCTGTTCCTGGTTGACTTGCTGTGCTGTGGCGCCATCCTCTTCCCAGTGGTGTGGTAAGCAAACTTTGAGCAGTGTGTGCAGAGTCACAGGGTAGCTCTTTTTATAAGACTGCCCTGTGGACCCCAGGCTCCCTAGATAACTAGCTCAGGGTGGGATTCTGGGACTCCAATACCCGAGGCCTTTGCTACTGAGAGTTACCCAAGGGACTCCTGTAGAGCTGGTCTGGACATAGGCCTCAGGGCCCAGTGGTCATGTTAAGTGTCAGCCAGAGTTTGATAAGGGCTGAGTAGAATTATTAGATGGAAAATGAGAACATACGCTCACATAAATTACTGGTAGTTCTTAGGCCACCCGGGTTTTGGGCTTTAGCTTGCTCTGATCCAGACATGGCAGGCTTCCGCCCTTGCTTTGATTGTGCGTTAAAGTTGTCATTGCCATGCTCTGTAGAAGAGAGGCCTTGTGAAGTCATGGCAGAGAGATGCAGATTGCTGTTTTAGTGCAGTCACATAGACAGAACAGGCTGGTGATGGCGCATCTCCCATTCATCCTTGGTGTCTGGTCACTGCTTCTCCAGCACTTTTCACGCTGAGTTAATGTTGAGGAGTGAGATGCGGTCTTTGGCAATGCTCATGCCTGTAAGTCAGTGCTTTCTAGGATCCTAAGGTTGTCTGGTGTGTTGTCCAGCCACTCTGATTTTTCTTGGTTGTAGGTAGAATCACCCTCCCGACTGGTGCCAGAATAGAAGAGAGCTAGGAGGCCTGTGGGCTGTAGTCCCGGTGGCAGAGTACTTGCCTCCTAGCTTGAAGTCATGGATTCCTTCCCCCAGCACAACATAAACATGGCAGGGAATTTCATGCTGGAATTTCAGCATGGAGGAAGTCGAGGATAAGTTCAAGATCATCCTCTGCTACATAACTGTTTTGAGACCAGCCTGGGCTATATGAGATCCTGTCTCAAAAAAGAAATTAGGTGCTGCCTTTGAATCCCCTGAGCCACGAGGAGGGGTTAAGTTGCAGTACCATAGCAGTTGCTGGCACATAACTGGGACTGCCTGCTCATTGCAGGCGGCCCTAAGAGAGAAAAGAAATGGGGTAAGACCATGATCATGCAGACTCCCAGCTGCACTGCTGTCCTCCCTGCAGCAGGCAGCTCAGGCATCTACCCAGAGTAGTCTGTGCTGTCGCTGGGTAGTGAAGACCTTGTTGGGAGCAGGAGTTAAATCCTGCCCCTAATGTCTGCAGTTTTTCAAATACTGAAGTACAAGGGACAGTGAGTATTGTCTCACTTTTCTACTGCTATGATAAGACGCCATGACCAAAGCAATGTATAGAAGAGTTTATTTGGGAGTTATGGTTTAAGAGAGTTAGAGACCATGACCACCATGGCTGGGAGCATGGCAGCAGGCAGGCAGGCATGGCACAGGAACAGTGCTGCGACCTTAATGTCTTGCTCTGTAAGTAGAAAGCAGAGAGCACTAACTCAACCTTAAACCTATGTGATGCCTCCCAGAGCGGCACCATCGGGAGGTATGGCCTTGTGGAGGAAGCCTACTTTGGGGGTGGGCTTAAGACCTCTTCCTGACTGGCTTTGGATCAAGATGTAAAACTCTCAGCTCCTTCTCCATCACCGTGTCTGCCTGGACACTGCCATGCTTCCTGCCTTGATGGCAATTGACTAAATCTCTGAACCTGTAAGCTAGCCTCGATTAAATGTTGTCCTCTATAAGAGTTGCCTTGGTCGTGGTGTCTCTTCACAGCAATGAAACCCAAAACTAAGACAGCCTACTTCCAATGATACACCCACTTCAAGAAGGCCACACACCCTAATCCTTCCCAAACAGTTCCACCAGCTGGAGACACAGCATTCAAGTATGAGTCTATGGGGGAGCATTCTTATTCAAACCACCATAAGCATAAGAGCCACCAGTGGTCATTTCTTGTCACTTGATCCAGCACTGAACAGGTGCCTAATGGCAAGATCCCTTATGGTGCACATTCTGAAAATTGCCACAAGAGATGAGATTTTAATAAATATAGAGGAAACAGCATCAGTGGGCCACTGAGATGGAGTTTTATCCCTGGGACTCACATGGGGAAAGGAGAAAACCAATACCAGCAAGTTGTCCTCTGCCTTCCACACATGTGTGTGCACACACATACACATTGATTTAAATACAAATAAATAGCACTATTAAATTTTTGAAATACTTGATTTGGCCAGCCTTGGTTCAGCACTATCATAAATCACCTTTATGCTAATAGCATTGATGTGTTCATTTCTCATGAAGTTGGGGGAGTACTGAGGTATTTTACTGAGGCTTTGAAGTGGTTTATCCATAGATAAGAGGGTCAACTTTAGAACAGGAGCCCTGCCTGTGGATCCCTGGCTCGCTTCCCCTGCACTTCCTTGTCTGTCTACTCAATGCAAGCTTTCCCCTGTGGCTGTGAGCTGTATGTACAGCTCCAAGTCTTTCTTATTTTATGTTTTGTTCTTTGAGCAGGGATTCACTGTGGAGCTCTGTCCAGCCTGATGCTCACTATTAGCCTAGGGTGGTCTTGAACTCTCAGCAGGCGTCCTGTGTCAGCCTCCTGAGTGCTGGGATTGCAGGCTTGCACCACAGTGCCTGTCTTCAAGGCATCTTTAATAATGTTAATGTCCCCTGCCTAGACCATAATGATGGTGATTAGTTATTAGAGACTGACCTTTTCTAGGTCTATGAATCTTACCAAGTGCCGTGAGTTCATGTCAAGCCCCAGATCTTCACAGCTTCTAGGAATCAGCAGTGACTTTCTCTTGGGTCCTTTTCCCTGCCTGGCAGTGCTACTCAGTGCTGCTTGGCTTCTGAAGGGCAGGAGTGGGGGTGGGGGGGGTGAGAACAGAATTAAGTGATGGTGTTTCTCTCTCCTTTCCTGCTGGCCCTGATTCTGCCAGCAGAGGGCATCTCCCCTCAGCCTGAGCACCATAAATGGCCAAGTGTGGACTGACGCAGGTCTCTTGTTTTAAGGAGGGGGCTGTCTAGTCATCTGGTCCAAATCCTTTGGTTTATAATGGGGCTTGGGCCCCAAGCTTCTAGACCCATAAATAGAAGAGAATGCAGGCTCGCCCACTAACCTTTGTCTCCACATGGTTATTTTTAGGTCAATCAGGCATTTACAAGAAGCCTCCGCCACAGATGGAAAAGGCAAGTGTCTGCTGCTCCCTGTGCTCCTCGGGCTGCACTGACATTCACCCTGACAACTGGGATAGGATCGGGGACAGGATAGGCAGGGTTGGGACTCACTCTGGGGGGGCAGCTGGTGCTGAGTTCCAGGGAGCACTGGGGCAACAGCCGTGTGTCGCTTCTGTTGTCCATTATGATTGTGATCTTTACTTATTTTTTTAATTACTAAAAAATTTTGTGGGTTTTTTTTTTTTTTTTTTTTTTTTTTTTTTTGGTTTTTCAAGACAGGGTTTCTCTGTGTAGCCCTAGCTGTCCTGGAACTCACTCTGTAGACCAGGCTGGCTTCAAACTCAGAAATCTGCCTGTCTCTGCCTCCCAAGTGCTGGGATTAAAGGCATGCGCCACCATCGCCCAGCGTGTTTTTTTTTTTCAAGACAGGGTTTCTCTGTTCTAGAACTTACTCTATAGATCAGGCTGGCCTCAAACCCAGAGATCCATCTCCCTGCTGAGATTAAAGGCATGCACTCCTATGCCTGGTCCAAGATCTTCACCTTTCAAAACCAAATCCAATAGGAAATCTTGTGTCAGGAGGGAGTATTGGGGTCTGAGAAAGGTCGGAGAGCAGTGGTCTGTGGGAATACTGGGTCTGGAGGTGGAGGTAGCGGTGTGCAGCTGCCTTCTGGCTACTGCAGCACAGTGCCAGCCTGTGATTCTTTGAAGTGAGAGACTGGCTCGGCCAGTAAGCCTCTGCATTGCCTGGTGTCCAGCACTGTGCTCTAATGACTGCAGGCAAGCTTGCCTTTCCACCTGTGTCGAGATGCACAGCAGAGAATGACCTGTGTGTTTCTGGTCTACACCAGTCTGCAGAGTGGCCCACAGGGTGGAAGAACAGCTCTTGGAACACATGAAATTGTCCCCCCAGCTGCATTCCAGAACTTAACCACTGAGAAGTTGTTTTTGTTGTTGTTAGAAAAGTATGGATTCATTTTAGACTATGGAAAACATATTAGCTATAAGTTATTTTATAGGTTTGATAACTTATATCACTTTCACTTTCGGAGTTGTGTGGTGGTTTTGGTGTTGAGATGAAGAACAACGTGTACATTACCAGTAAGCTGCCTCCCCACCCCCGCCCCACAATGTCCAGGGGACTCCTGGCTTTGAGGGTTCAGTTCTCTTCAAGACCTGTCTATGCTCACTGGGTATTTATGTTTTATTCAGCTTGGGCCCAGAATAGCCCATACAGCTGTCCAGGCTTCTGCAACACTGGGCAGCCCTGTATAGGAGACGCTCACTGCCCTGGTTGAAGCCTAGTCAGAACCCAGTGGTCTCCACAGATGCCCAGGGCCAGCTTTTGTTCTCTCTAGTGTTGAGATAAGGCCTTTCTGGCCTGCCTTTCTCTTCCTTCCAAGGGCTTTGGCACCCCCTCCCCCAATCAGCAGCTGCAACACAGGCAGTTTATTTGGGCAGCACACCTGTGACTTCTAAGACCTTGCCACCCCCTGCAGTGGGCAGAAGAAACCTGGTGAGGAAGCTCTATGTTCAGGAGTGTTCTGAGCCCGTTGTTGTTATTGTATGTACGTTATTTTAAAAGGTGACATTGCTTTTATAACTTAATGTGTAGGGGTTTTTCTCAGTGTATTAAAATGAGATTTTATTTATTCATTCATTCATTTCATGTGTGCATTGTTCTGCTTGCATATAGCTATACAGACAGCTGTGAACCACTGTGTGGGTGCTGGGAATTGAACCCAGGTCCTCTTGGGGAGCAGCCAGTGCACAGAACTGCCGAGCCACCTCTCCAGCCCCGGTTTCTTTTTGTGTTTTTGTTTTTGTTTGCTCTTTGAGGCCAGCCTCACTAGATAGCACTGGCTGTCCTGGAACTCACAGAAGTCCTCCTTTCTCATGTTACCTTTCTTCTTGCATGTTTTGGTGTTTCTAAATTAAGATCTTATAGGCAGTGCTCCCCAGGTGGAAAGTTCTGCCTGATTATCTCCTAGGCTTTGTGGTCCCTGGTGATGGCCTTTGGCCCTTTTTTTACCATCTTTCGATGCTTGTCATTCTAGCCTCTGCTCATTTTGCTGTCCCCACTTTGTCCTTCATCTTGTCCTGGGTGTGACTGGAGATGGGTCTGTGATGATTCATCCACAGTGCTCTTAGTTGAGGATGGCAAGAACGAGCTTAGCCTTGGATAGACGACACGGCAGATCCTGCAATGAAGACAGTCTGCAGAAATGAGTTATCTTTTTGTCTAACCCAGTGGATCCCAACCTTCCTAACGCTGCCACTCCTTAATACAGTTCCTCATGTTGTGGTGACCCCAACCATAAAGTAATTTTTTTGCTACTTTATAACTAATTTTGTTGCTGTTATGAATTGTAGTGTAAATACTTGTGTTTTTAGATGGTCTTAGGTGACCCATGTGAAAGGGTTGTTTAATCCTCAGTGGGGTCAGGACCTAACAGCTTGAGAACTGTTGGTGTAGATCAAGGTCACATGAGGTTGTTCTTATGTCTTCCACTGGGTGGCAGTATGTTACTTCTGTATTTGTAAAAGCGATCTTGCATCCCATCCTAGGAGTTGCTTCTCCTATCTCAGCCTCTCTATTAGTAGTATTGTTTATTTCATGTTTTTACACTATACTATGTTTTTCAGAACAGCTTACGTATTTTAAAAGTATTTATATACCCAAAAGAAATGTAGAGAATTAAATTGGGAGGGGGCTTGTAAGAGAACAACAAAGACTGAGACTGAATGCTTTGCTTGACAATTGTAACTCTTGTATCAAGTTACCACAGTAAGAGCCAAGATTTTAAGCTTTACTAAATACAAAACAAACAAACAAACAAACAGAAACACTTTATATACTTGATACTCTTCCCTTGGGTGCAGAAGTGTTACCAGTGATGTCTGTGCAGGATCAGAGCTGCAGCCCCTACCACAGCAACAGAACAGAACAGAACCTCTTGTCCAGAAGAAAGGCGAGTGACAGAATGGGAGAGTCTTCTCTACAGGGTGTTTTTGAGGTGACCTATAAGTGTGCACTTTACTCTGTTCTTTGAAAAACAACTTCCAGAGTCAAAGAAGCCATGTTCCCACAGAGGAAGTTCCCACAGAGAAAAGCACAGGGCCCAGCATACTGGGCTAGCAGGCCAGGGTCAGTGTCACCACAGTATGGCCCTGCCTACGGGGCAGCCACTGGTTACTGGTTCTTAGTATGTGTTGGGTCCTCCTGCCCTTTGGCCACTCTCTGTGGGTCTTGCCTGTCGTAGAGGCAGCCACCCATGGGGAGGTCTGTTAAGGGTGTGGAAGTCCGGGGTCAGTTGGAGCCTGGCGATTCACTTTCTCTTCTCAGCTCTTCACTCATCACCTTGTCCCCTGACCTTCACCATGACTCGGGCTTGTGTAGGTGCAGTGAGGCTGAGCAAGCATGAAAATGCTGCTGAACGTGGCTTTTGGAGAGTATTGGTTGGATCATGTACACCTCATCTCTGGAGTCTCTTTGGCTGAACTTGAAGCAGCACCGAAGAAAGCATTAAGGAGAAGCTGCCCAAGCCTGCCCTTTTCTTTCCCATTGCATGCCAAAGCTTCTCTCAGTTTATAGCTTTGAGGCGCCCGGGTGAGGCTCAAAGCTCTCTGTGCTTTGGTGCTTTCCTCTGTGCAGTGGCTCTCTGTGCTCCAGCTTCCAACTGTGACCTGCTGGCTGCTTGGCCCTGGAGCCTGTAGGGCTCTTTCTCACTCCAACTCTCTCTCTGGCATCATGACCTTATAGCACTGGCTTAGGGGTATGCTGATTACTTGACTGATAGGCTCTACCTCTAGTCATCCTTTGTTTTGCCTTTTGTTTCTGAGAGAAAGGCAGAAGAAGTATTCTAAAGAGCCTGCCATCTTATATCTACTTCAGAAACGTATGGTGATGGGAGAACTACAGGCTGATGGAGGCATTCTGAGCAGCCTCTTCATAGAACACAGTTTGAACACTGTGTCAGAGCTCTTTGGGTCCCAGTGGCTTCATAGCCATATTTGTAGAGTCTGAGTTATTGCTCTACTGCTGTGAAGAAGCACCATGCCACAAGAACTCTTAGAACAGTGTTTAATTGGGGGCTTGCTTACAGTTTCATCATGGAAAGGCACATGGTGGCAGGCTTGGCAGCATGGTGCTGGAGAGCTACACCCTGATCTACAAAGAGAGAGAGAAGTGTCTAGTCTAGGCCTGGCATGGGCTTTAAAAACCTCAAGGTCCTCTTGCCAGTGACACACTACCTCCAACAAGGCCGAGGTGATAGGAGCCTATGGGGCCGTTCTTTTTTTCTTTTTTTTTTTCTTTTGGTTTTTCGAGACAGGGTTTCTCTGTATAGCCCTGGCTGTCCTGGAACTCACTCTGTAGACCAGGCTGGCCTTGAATTCAGAAATCCACCTGCCTCTGCCTCCCAAGTGCTGGGATTAAAGGCGTGGGCCACCACTGCCCAGCCGTTCTTACTCAACACCACAAGTAGCTCAGCTCCCTGGGGTGCAGAAGTGTTACTAGTGATGTCTGTGCAGGATCAGAGCTGCAGCCCCTGCCACAGCAACTACCATGTTCTTTTATTTATAAAATATAAACAAAATATAAATTTTATTTTGTTTTATGCTTGAGTATTTTGGCTGTGTATATGTATATATACTAGGTGCATGCCTGGTGCCCTGAGGCCAGAAAGGGCATTGGCTCCCCTAAAGCTCTGGTTTACAGACTGAGCTGCCACACAGTTGCTGAGAATCAAACCCAGCTCCTCTCGAAGAGCAATGAGTGCTCTTACCCTCAGAGTCATCTCTCCAGCCAGGCCACCAAGTTGTTCACTGGCACCTGCTTGTGGGGTGAGGCAGGTTTATGTTCTCTTAGAGTGTCTGTGACGATTTAGCAAGTGTTTGTGTCACCCCAGAGTGGAAAGTAGAAAGTACATTTGGTCCTGCAGTATAGTGGGTCATAAGCCATGTGTCTCAAAAAAGGACAGCTGCTGGGTCTGTGTTTATTGCCAGGACACAACCTGTACTTTTGAGTATAGAGTAAAGCATAGGAAAGCTCACTGTAGCCATGTGAGCAAGAGTGTCCTAGTTCTTTTTTTGTTTGTTTGTTCGTTTTTTTGTTTTTTATTGCAGTATGATGAGAAAAGTTACATGATTTCAATTTATTTGAATTTGTTAACATTTAAAAACATATTTTAAGTAAAATAGAATTAAATCACATTCTTGTTTTCCTTTTGTACCCCAACTCCTCCGAGATCCCCCTTCAATACCTACAATATCTTTTTTTGTCATATTCTTTAAAATTTATAAAACATTATAACAATAAAAATGAGTATTATAAAAATTGTTTGTTCTAAAACAACAATCAATTTAACAGTCTTATATAGATGCTTGTCTATGGCAGTACTAAAAATACAAATGTTTTTCTCAATATAAATTTTAAATAACTCCAAACGTATTTTAAGTGAACATAAATATATAAAGTGTTGTTTGTTTGTTTTGTATTTAGTAGAGCTTAAAATCTTGGCTTTTACTGTGGTAACTTGATACAAGAGATACAAATGTCAAGCAAAGCGTTCAGTCTCAGTCTTTGTTGTTCTCTTACAAGCCCCCTCCCACTTTAATTCTCTACATTTCTTTTGGGTATATAAATACTTTTAAAATATGTAAGCTGTTCTGAAAACCATAGTATAGTGTAAAAACATGAAATAAACAATACTACTAATAGAGAGGCTGAGATAGGAGAAGCAAGATCTCAAGACTATTATATTGTACACAGCAAGACACTGTCACGAACAAACAAGCTGAAAGTGTATATGGATTGTATAATATTGGACCTATTTCTCCAATTACCAAATTAGAGAGACCATTGGATGACAATCAACAAATTTCTAACTCCTCATGTTTTTGGATTTTAGTCGATTAGGATATGTTGGTAATATTAATTTTCATATTAAGATATTAATAAAAAGTAATTGTTACTTTCTGTTTTTGTTGTAAGAGGTGGAATTAGGTTTGTGTGGATTTGTTGAAAGATTACTTTCTTGTTTCTTCTAGGGTGTAGTTTTGCTCCTTATGTTGATGTTTTCCATCTATTATCCTTTGTAGGGCTGGATTTGTGGAAAGATATTGTGTAAATTTTGTTTTGTCATGGAATATCTTGTTTCCTTTATCTATGGTAATTGAGAGTTTTGCTGGGTATAGTAGCCTGGGCTGGCATTTTGTTCTTGTAGGGTCTGTATGACATCTGCCCAGGATCTTTTAGCTTTCATAATCTCTGGTGAGAAGTCTGGTGTAATTCTGATAGGCCTGCCTTTATATGTTACTTGACCTTTTTTCCCTTACTGCTTTTAAAATTCTTTCTTTGTTTAATGCATTTGGTGTTTTGATTATTATGTAACTGGAGGAATTTCTTTTCTGGTCCGGTCTATTTGGAGTTCTGTAGCCTTCTTGTATGTTCATGGGCATCTCTTTCTTTAGGTTAGGGAAGTTTTCTTCTAAAATTTTGTTGAAGATATTTACTGCCCCATTACCTTGGGTGTCTTCACTCTCTTCTATACCTATTATCCTTAGGTTTGGTCTTCTCATTGCATCCTGGATTTCCTGCATGTTCTGGGTTAGCATCTTTTTGCTTTTTGCATTTTCTTTGTTGTGTCAATGTTTTCTATGGTGTCTTCTGCCCCTGAGATTCTCTCTTCTATCTCTTGTATTCTGTTGGTGATGCTTGCATCTACGACTCCTGATTTCTTTCCTAGGTTTTCTATCTCCAGGGTTGTCTCTCTTTCTGATTTCTTTATTGTTTCTATTTTCCATTTTTAGATTCTGAATGGTTTTACTCATTTCCTTTACCTGTTTGCTTGTGTTTTCCTGTAGTTCTTTAAGTGATTTTTGTGTTTCCTCTTGAAGGGATTCTAGCTGTTTACCTGTGTTCTCCTGTATTTCTTTGAGGGTGCTATTTATGTCTGTCTTTCTTTTTTTCTTTTTTCTTTTTTTTTGGTTTTTTTGAGACAGGGTTTCTCTTTGTAGCCCTGGCTGTCCTGGCACTCACTCTGGAGACCAGGCTGGCCTCAAACTCAGAAATCTGCCTGCCACTGCCTCCCAAGTGCTGGGATTAAAGGCATGTGCCACCTCTGCCCGGCTTATTTATGTCTTTCTTAAAGTCCTGTATCATCACCATGAGAACTGATTTTATATTTGAATCTTGCTTTTCCAGTGTGATAATGTGTCCAAGACTTGCTAAGGTGGGAGTATTAGGTTCTGATGATGCCAAGGAACCTTGGTTTGTGTTACTTATTTGCTATGGTGGGAGTATTAGGTTCTGATGATGCCAGGTAACCTTGGTTTGTGGTGCTTATATTCTTATGCTTGCCCTACATCATCTGGTTATCTCTAATACTACCTGCCCTTGCTAAATCTGACTGGAGCCTGTCCTTCCTGTGATCCTGGTTGTGTCTGAACTCTTCAGAGTCAAGCTGTCTCTGGGATCCTGTGACCCTGGGCTTGTTAGAGCAACTGGGAGTGGAGTTTCCTCTGGGTGTTTTGGGACAAGTACAGAGTTTGCACCCAAGGTCTGCTCAGGGTACCATCCAGTCCAGACAGACCAGAAGCAACCCGAGCCACTGGGCTGGCAGAGTTCCTGTGTTCCTGGTCCCACTGGTCCCAGTTACTCCTGGTATTGGGACAGATAGATGTTGTGTCCTCCTCACCTTTGATCCTGGACATGTTAAAGCACCTGGGAGTGGAGTTTCCTCTGGGTGTTGTGGGACTGGCTGCGGAGCTTGCGCCCAAGCTCTGCTTAGGGCACAGGCCGGCCCAGACAGACCAGAAGCAACCCTGTGTCCTAGTTCTTAAAACCCTCAAGGACATGCAGAGGGGACACACCAATGTGGACCTGTTTTAGAAATGCTTCAGTGTCTGAGAGAGCAGTGATGTTCGCTGAAACAGTGTGCTCCACCTGATACATGACATCACACTGTGTTCACCTGGCAGGTGACGTCACAGGCAGGCAGGCAGCAGGGGCAAAGCCTCAAAAATCTGGGCCTGTGAAAATTAACAGCACCAAGGTATTCCTTGCTACAGGACACTTGTGTTTATTTCCAATGTCTGCTAGCTTCAGTTACTTCCTGGCAAGGTGTTTTACTTGGGTGTGTTCATGAGAAGCCTGCAGGATGCACCATAATGGTGACTGTGCAGTGCCGTGTTTCTGTTTCTTCTTGAGTCCCTGCAGGGGCTGCTTCTCAGCCCTTGTCTGGACAGTAGATCTGTTGGAGGGTTTTGAAAGATACAGACCTCGTTTGTCTATTAAGTTGTTTGTATTTCATTCCAGGCTCTCTGCATGTATGTGTACACTATGACATGCAGGTGGAGACTATTAAGATCCCCTCAGTTATCAGTTCTGTGTACCCCACACTGGGGATCTTCACCTGCCACTCGCTGGAGTAGCACTCTGGGATGCAGATGGGCAAGTGACTACATGAGCTTTCATGTGTTCTGGGGACTCTGACTGCATGGCTTCCTGCTTGTTCAGTAGGTGCTTTACCCACTGAGCTTGGGTGTTTGTCATTTTTGAGTCAGGATTTTGCCCTAGCCCAGACCAGATCTCACTCTGTAGCCCAGGCTGGTCCAGAACTCATGATGATCCTCTACCCAGCCCCACAAGTGCTGGGACTACAGGTGTGAGTTCTGTATCTGGCTGTGTGAAGCTTTCTGTGTGATTTGTGGAGCTCGTCCACTAAGCCCCCTTGGCAGGAAGACTGTCCTCCTGTGCTGTGATTCAAATAGGAGCACACCAATGGAATTACAGTGTGTAACTCCCTGGCTTGCTCTTTCCTCGGGAAACTTAAGGAAGCGTTTGTTCACCTGAATTGGAGAGGTCCAGGAAACCAGAGGAGCAGTTCATCCCAGTGTTGGGAGCTGCACAGAGGAGCGTGAGTGGCTTGCAGGCAGGCAGGCGCTTTGTTTATGCCTCACTTAGGGAGAGAAGAGGCCTCGTGCCCTCCACATGAGAGTCACACAGGCCATCACTGCTTTGTGTCACAGCGAAGGTTGTTTCCAGCCCAGAGGAAACCTTGCCCCTCCCAGGACTGTGTCCCAGAACAGTCACTGTCAGCTTTACGTGGCCTGTAGCCCGTGATGTCTCACTCTCGCTGTGCACTGCACCTCCACTGGGCCGCACCTCATACCATCTCTGCTCTGCTCGTTTCTGCTGCTATAAACTTGAACTGTAGTTGAGCGTCCAGTTCTGTGGTGTTCTGTACTTGGGTCCCACGGTTGTTGGCCATCAGCACCATCCATCACCAGTTCTCTTAAGTTCCCAAGCTGAAACTGCCTGCCCCCTACTCTTCTCATCCTGGCTCCTGACAGAATGCCCCCTCCCCCTCACACACACTTCTGCCCTTATAATTTGGCTGTTCCACGGCCCCATGTTAGTGGTATCTGCACTTTTTGTATCCAGTTTGTTCCACTCAGCAAAATGTCCTGAAGTCGGTCCATGTTGTAGGCAGGCCTGAATTTCCTGGCTTTTTAATGCTGAATGATACTGCATGCTGTGTATGTGCAGTTTTCTCACCACCCATGTGTCAGGGGCCCTTGAGTATGACGAATGATGCTGCTGTGAACTTGGGTGCACATACATACACATTCAGAGACAGACGAGCTGCATAGGGAGGACTGGGGCAACAGCCGTGTGTCACTTCTGCTGGCTGTTGTGATTGTCACCTTACACACACTCTTCAGATCTACTGTGTCGTATCTGCTCAAAAGTGGCATTTCTGAACCTCACAGTGCTCCTGTGTCTGTCAGCCACAGTGTCGGCCAGTAAACAGTTCTTGGTAGGACTCCATGTTGGATTGTAACTCTCATCTCATCACCAGCACCTTCACCTCTAGGTTTTTTGGTTGTCAGAGATTGAACAGCAGCTCTCCGTGCTCAGCACTCGCTCGACAAGTTTACATCCATAGCCTGTTTGCCATATGGTCTAGTTTCCTCCTGTTGCTGTAAAAAAATACCCTGGGTGTTTAGGGTAGAAAGGAAATACAGGTTTATAGTTCTAGGTTATAGTCCATTACTGGGGAGAGTCAAAGCAGGAATTTAAAACATAGTCACACTGAAAAGCAGAAAGAATCAACACATAGATTCTTTTTTTAAAAGATTTATTTATTTATTATATGTAAGCACACTGTAGCCGTCTTCATACACACCAGAAGAGGGTATCAGATCCCATTACAGATGGTTGTGAGCCACCATGTGATTGCTAGGACTTGAACTCAGGACCTTCGGACACTGAGCCATCTCTCCTGCCCCACATAGATTCTTGCTTGCTCAGTCTCAGCTAGCTTTCTTCTCTCTTACACTGTTCTGTATCTTCTGCCTAGAGAATGGTTCCTCTTAGAGTGGCTGGGACTTCCTACATCAACTATCAGTCAAGAGGTAATTGTGGCTCGCACCTTTAATCCCAGCCCTTGGGAGGCAGAGGCAGGCAGATTTGTAAGTTTGAGGCCAGCCTAGTGTACAGAATGAGTTCCAGGACAGCTAGGGCTACACAGAGAAACCCTGGCTACACAGAGAAACCCTGTCTGGAATAGAAGGGGGGGAGGGGAGAGGAGGGGGAAAGGGGGAAAGAGAGAGAGAGAGAGAGAGAGAGAGAGAGAGAGAGAGAGTATGAATTGTCCACAGGCCAACCTGATCTAGACAGTTCCCCACTGACTTTCCAGGTATCAATCACCCACAACAGATGGTTGAACCTGTCTACTTTGTGAGATTTAGAATCACCATGGAAACAAGTCTCAGGGCATAGCCCTGAGGGATTATCCACATAAGGTTAACTGAGGTGGGAAGACCCACCATTCCTGGGCTGGTTCCAGATTGCATAAAAAAGAGAAAGCAAGCCAAGCACCAGATTCATGTCTCTCTGCTTCTTGACTGTGCCTTCTCTGCTGTGACAGACCAAGCTTATCCTGGAGCAGTTGCTTTTGTTGGCTTTGTTGCAGCCATGAGACAAGTACCTACAGAGTTCTAGTGAGTGTGCAGTGCTGTTTCAGAGCCTTTCTCATGTGCATTTCTCTCAGGATCAGTGATGGCACTCCTATTTCCAGGAGCCTTTCAACCATTAGCATATCTTCTTTGGAAAGATGTCACTTCAAGTCATTTGTTCATGTTTGGATCATGATGTGTTTTGGATATGACAGTCCCTCAAGGATCTTTGTGCTGGAGCTTGGTCCCCGATGTGATGATGTTCAAGAGATGGAATATTTAGGATATGGGCCTGGTAGGAGGAGGCTGGATCCATGCAAGGGATGCCCGCCTCTTTTAGGGGAGTATGTTGTTTTCAGTTTCACAGGTACACAGTGTATGGTTTTGGTTTTTTGTTTGTTTGGTTTGTTTTTTATACTTGTTGTATTTGTGCATTTGTGCACATGTGTAGAGTTTAGAGGACAATGGGGGGAGTCACTTCTCTCCTACCATGTGGGTCATGGGGATTAAACTCAGGTCATCAGGCTTCATCAGGCTTGAGCCGTCTTGCTGGCCAGAACACTGTTAAAAGCTTGCCTGCCACCCCCTGAATGCCTTTCCCACTCTTATCACCCCACTTGGTATTGCTGCTTCCATTTTGAGTTATGTATCAGAAGGTACAGTGTCAGACTGTGGGACCCCCAGATCTAGGACCTGCAGCAGCTACCTAGCTAGCTTGCTTGCTTGTCTTCTTCTCCTCCCTCCTTCCCTCCCTCCCTCCTTCCTTCTCCTCTTTCCCTCCTTCCCTCCTTCCCTCCCTCCCTCCCCCCTCCCTCCTTTCCTTCTTTCTTTCTTTCTTTCTTTCCTTCTTTCTTTCTTTAGACTTCTGACCTCGTGCTGCACAGCTAGAGGCTGTGCGTGGCTCTGTTGTTGTTACAGGGTCTTCTGGCTTCCCTAGACAGGTTGCTGCCCTTGCACCTGTGGGCAGCCTATCTCTCTCTCTCTTCTTTTTTAAATGTATATGAGTATACTGTAGCTGTACAGATAGTTGTGAGCCTTCATGTAGTTGATGGGAATTGAATTTTTAGGACTTCTGCTTGCTCCGGTCAATCCTGCTTGCTCCGGTTAACTCTGACTGCTCAGTCCCTGCTTATTCCAGCCCAAAGATTTATTTATTATTATACATAAGTACACTGTAGCTGTCTTCAGATGTGCCAGAAGAGGGTGTCAGATCTCATTACAGGTGGTTGTGAGATTTGAACTCAGGACCTTCAGAAGAGCAGTCAGTGCTCTTACCCAATTAGCCATCTCGCCAGCCCCATGGGCAACCTATCTATTCTTCACGTATGTAGCAGAGAGCTGAGAGCACAGTGGCTGCCATTCTGGAGCTTACAGCAGAGGGAGTAGAGTGACAGGTGCCATTGGTGCACGTGTGAGGTATGCACAGAAGTTCAGATGCCCCGGAGCTAAAGTTAAGGTGTTGTAGCTGCCTAATGTGGGTGCTGGGAACTGCATCAGAGTAGTGTGCCCTTGGTGGCTGAGTGGTTTCTCCAGCTCTCACACTACTAGCCTGACTTTTTTTTTTTTTTTTTTTAAAGAAACAGGATCTCCTAGCGCCCAGGCTAGCATTGACCCAACTATATAGTCAAGGCTGACCTTGAACTTCTGACTCTTCTGCCTCTATGACACATCCCATGTGCTGGGATTATACGCATGTACCACCACACCCATTTTTATAGATGCTAAGGACCAAACCCAGGGCTTTGTGCACACTAGACCACCTTAACAACTCAGCTATATCCCCATGTTTTTATAAATAGAATTGTACTTGACGTTAGCCATGGCTGTTGATAGCTTGCTGTTCCCTGCAGTGGCAGAGCTGAGTAGCGCAGAGGTTTTTTAGATCTACAGAGTCTAACATCTGCTGCCCTGCCCTGCCTAGTATGCCATCCCAGCTACTCTAGACATCTAAGAAATGTCATATCAGGCAGTGGTGGCGCACGCCTTTAATCCCAGCACTTGGGGGGCAGAGGCAGGCGGATTTCTGAGTTCGAAGCCAGCCTGGTCTACAGAGTGAGTTCCAGGAAAGCCAGGGCTACACAGAGAAACCTTGTCTCGAAAAACCAAAAAAAAAAAAAAAAAAAAAAAAAAAAAAAAAAAAAAAAAAAAAAAAAAAGAGAGAGAGAGATGTCATATCTCAGACTACATGAGGCATGTCCTGGTAATGACTGCTAATAGGTCCTTGTACTTGAGCATAAGCCATGGCCACTTTTAAGTGGTCACTTGGTGGCCAGAACTGTGCTCTTCAAGCTTTGGGCTGCTCTGCTGTCTTACCCAGCCTGTGAAGTGAAGACTCAGCACTTTTCTTTAACCAGTTACTGTTTCGTTGGAGGATTCTGTACTTTCCTTAACTAGTTAAGGTCTTGGGGGCTGGGGGTGGGATGACACCCTCCTCTTTTTCTTAACCAGGCATTTCTGAACAAAGAACAGCTCTGGCTTTAGGGGTTTGTAAGCACGATCTTCCCCAGCACCTTCACTTCAGTGTCTCTCTGTGACAGGCTTGTCCAGCCTCAGGTTTTTTTTTTTTTTTTTTTTTTTT
>NW_022196897.1:19081594-19110837 GCF_008632895.1 Mastomys coucha
CCTCGAACTCAGAAATCCACCTGCCTCTGCCTCCCAAGTGCTGGGATTAAAGGCGTGTGCCACCACCCGGCTCCAGCCTCAGTTTTTACTTTCCAAATAGGAGCCACGATGCTCTGGTCAGTGAGTGAGGAAGCCTAGAGACTCCAGCTAGAAGCCCTCAGGAGAAGAAGGACCTCCCCAGCATACTTGCTGATGACTCCTCTCCCTGCTGTGGGAACAGCCTGGCTGAGTCTCTCCCCTACCTTTGAATGCACTGCTGCTCAGGCCTGGCTGTTGGAACCCTCCCATGGACAGCAGGGTTTTTAAGAGAGAAATGAATCCCTTTATCTAATCATAGAGCCTTGCCACCTTCCTTTTGTCCCCATAACACTAAGGACTCAGGTCTGGAGCTGCTTCCTTGGGTGCTCACAGTCTCCTGCAGACACCTTCTTTCCCAGTGCTGTCGTGGGAGCACTGGAATGTGCCTGTCTCTCTTGCAGCACACAGTGGTGCTCAGAAAAGCCTCAGAGGGTTCTGCCCTCCTCTCAGGACTACCTCACATGCAGCAATTGTCTGCACAGTATCTGCCAATGCCTCCCACAGGACTCCTGGGCAGCTAGGACTTCCACATGCTCTCAAAGGGTTCAGGTCTCTAGAAAAATCTCAAGCACAGCTCAGAGGGAATGATTATGTCATAGCACCAGTTTAGAACAAGCATATTTAATATATGTTATTCACCAAAAACAGTGTTTTTGTTTTCTGCCTCAGACACAACACTCAAAATTCCTGAATTGTTACCAACCTGTATCTTCCAACACTATGAAATAACTGATCTCTTACTTAATAAGTAATGCCATCCAAGGTCATGTTAGACACATCCAGAGCCCAGGGGCTTCTCACGGCACAGGCTGAGATGCACTGCTTCATTAAGTATCAGGAACTCAGTGTATACATTTTATGGTAGCTGCCTCCTAATAGCCTGCTTCTGCCCAGGGCTGCTGATGTGTCTCAGACTGCAGGCCACGCTTCCCAATTGACTGCTGCAGTAGTCCAGGAAGGTCAGGGTCTCTTACCTGGAGAGTCCTGCCTGCATTGGTAGCCTGTTTTATCAAGCAAGCAGAAATGTGACCTTCGTCCTAGTTCACTGCTGGTTGTGTCTGTGTTGGAGACCTGAGGTTAGCTGAAATGCGCTCAAGTTTGGCTGCATTCTCTACTATAGTGTCCATCTGATGAGCTCATGGACTTCGGCTGTATACTGTGTGCTGGAGAGAGTAGACACTGACAGAGCCAGTCTGGACCAGCCCTTTGGGGCCCTCCTTGAGCAGTGCTGATGATGGGCTCTGGAGTCAGAGGGAAGGAGGAAGAGGAAAGAAGCACAGGCTTCCCCTGCCCAGTGGTCTTTGGGCTTATTTATTTATTTATTTATTTATTGAGGCAGGTTGCTCATCCTGAACTTCTAGACTCTAGATTTTTCCCCCCCCAGCCTCCTAAGAAACTGGAGCCTCTGTAGGCCTGAGCCACCGGTCCTGATGGCCCACTTTCATTTCTGTCACTGACAATATGGTTTGGCACAGAACAAGATGCATACCCTAGTGGTTTAGCTCATTTACCTTTGGCATCTCTTGGGTTGTTGCTTTCAATGCCTGTAGAAGTGGATTGGGATCAGTTTTCACAAGCCTCCAGAGGCTTTAAGAGCAAAGGGCCCTGTGCTCTGAGAAACTGTCACCACTGGCAGTTATAACCCTTTCCCCTGCTGACCACCCCCCTCCCAAACTAGCTGAGATTTGCTGGGGGGATTTCCTTTTGAAGGCTATAGAGCCCCCATTAACACTTTAAGTCCAGTGTTGTCTCAGGTCTCTGGCCTATGGCCTCTCTTACTGCTCCCAGGGACAGGTGATGGAGAGGTTACCTGCACAGGGAGTTCCTGAGGGGTGAGTTTGAGCTACCAATCACTCAAATGGGAGGATGGGCAGGCAGGATCACACTGCTTGGCAGAAACTCCTCCCTCAGCTTGGGCATTTAAGTGAGGTGGTAGGCCAGTGGAATGTCTTAAGCCTGAGGCTTTCTTTACACAGAAGCAAAGACTTTAAGAAGCTGTCTTGGGCCCCATAAGTCACTAGCCCATGCTGAGAATGGTGCTAGCAGTCCCCAGCAGGAGCCATTGATGGCAGCTATCAGAAGGTCAGAAGCTGGGGCTTGCCTTTCTCTTATGTGGAGTATAGGTGGAGAGAGCTTGATGTTGAGGGAAGTGACCTTGGGCTTGAGGCCTGGCTCCTTCACTTACAGGCTGTGTATGGCTAGCCTTTGCCAGGCCAGTCGCTCGTCCCAAACACATCACTGACAGTATGACTTTCTACCCAGAGGAGCCTGTGAGATGAAGCAGAAGAAATGGCAGAGCCTGGATCACTCCATAGACAGTGACAATCAAGGTGGTCTTTATTGTTTTTGGATAGTTTCAAACTATCAAAGGAAGTGAGCTGGGGGCAGGTCTGATCTGTCTCTGGCCTTCTTGTGGGTTTTGTTTTAAGATTTGAAAAAAAGTTATTTCTATATATTGTGGGTTAGGGTGTGATATGCACATGCATGCAGAGCCTAAGGACCAGAAGATGGGCTCAGGTCTCCTGGAATTGGAGTTGCAAGTGGTTGTGAGCCAACCAATGTAGGTACTGGCGACCAAGTCCTCTGCAAGAGCAGCATCTTACACTCTTAACAGCAGAGCCACCTCCCCAACCTCCTCTTGGAAATAACCGTAATTGGTTGATAACTTCATATATGTTTATAGTATATTTGATTACGTTTTCCCACCCCTTTTATCACCCTCCCACTTCTTATGGAATCCTTAACTTCCCCTTCCTTTCATGTCATTTAGTTTTTAAAAACTCTTTTCTCGTGTGTGTGTGTGTGTGTGTGTGTGTGTACACATACATGAGCACATATATGGCATGTGCTTGGGTAGTCCTGAAGGTCAGCAGATACCTTTCTTGAATCTATCCTCTCTTTTCCTATGTGGGTCCCAGAGATGGGGTCAGATTGTTTGGTTTGGCGGAGCCATCTTACTGGCCCTTAACTTTTATTTTATTTTATTATTTGTGTGTGCATGAATACGCAACAGAGTGGGGGAGCATGTGTGAGCCATAGAACTCCTGTTGGAGGTCATGGGGGCACTATTAAAGAGTTGATTTTCATCTTATTCCATGGGTTCTGGGGATTGAACTCAGGCCACCTTTTACCTCCTGAGCCTTCTCACCAGTTCCCAGTCAAGTTTGAGGATTGCCTGGTGTGGCGTGCTGTGGGGTTATTTCCAGGGTCCATGGGCTGGTGAGAAGTGGCTCCTGCTCCCCTTCCCAAGTAGCTGTCACCATGACTAGGGAGGGGCAGTCTGGAGATGGGCAGCAGCACCTCCATGTGCATTGCAGGAAGAAAGGGGCCCTGCCATACTGCAGGCTCCACTGTGGCCTGGCTCCTTAAAGGGGAAAAAGAGTGCCTGTATCTGGCACTCTGGAGAGACAGCTCAGCAGTTAAGAACACTGACTCCTCTTCTGAAGGTCCTGAGTTCAAATCCCAGCAACCACATGGTGGCTCACAACCATCCGTAATGAGATCTGTGGCCCTCTTCTGGTATATCTGAAAACAGCTACCCTGTACTTACATATAATAAATAAATTAATTTTTTAAAAGGGGGAGTGCCTGTACCCTCCCTGGGGAGTTCCAGTGCTCTAGAGCTGTAGCCATTCTGCTTATTCCCTCCCAACTGGGCCAGGGCTAGATTCCAGAAGAATCCTTCAATTTATGCAGGTATTTATTGCTTTATGTAGCGCAGGCCATTAATCCCAACACAGGTAGAGTCAGGCAGATCTCTTAAGTTCAGGGGCCAGCCTGATCTACAGACCAAGTTCCAGGACAGCCAGGGCTGCACAGAGAAACCCTGTCTTAAAAACAAGCAAAATACTTCATTCAACAAGTGAAGCGATACCCACTCTGGTGTTCACTGAACAGGATCTTCTGCCCTAACGAGGCTTTCCTCCAGATGAGGAACACGGCCAGGAGAAGGATGCATGGGCCAGGGGCAGGCATGTGGAGTTATAGTGGTGTGACTGAGGGCTCCTGGCTCCCAATCATAGTGTTTTCCTTCTTGCCTACTCATTCTTTGACCATATTTGCTGCTCCAGTTTGGCATAGGCAGAAATAGCCAGCCTAGCCTCCATCCGCAAGCTTGCACTCCCAAGAGACCCTAGCTCCCTGTGGTTCAGGGAGCAGCAAGCTGTCAGCTTCCTAGGCTCCTGGGAAGTCTTTGGAAGAGAAAAAAAGAGGGGCTTGGGATTCCAGGCTGCGACCTTCTGCTTTACTCCTGATGCTAGGAGGCTTCCCTCGGTGGCTGCTCCCCCTCTGCTCATCAGTTCCATGTGGCTGGCAGTGCTGTTTCCAGGAGAGCCTGGGCATGCTGGTAGTCCCAGCTTCACATTGCTTCCAGTATTACTAAGAGTCTGGCTTTCTACCAGTCATAGTGGTTACCTTTGATGCAGGCTATCCCCATATAATCCTGACAGGATTCTGATAAATATCTTAAGGCATCCAGGTGCTGAGTGCAAGCCATTTGCTACATGTCTTGCCCTGCTGGCTATCCCAGGAACCCTAAGGCTAGATATTGTTGTTCCTGCCTTAACAGATGAACAAATTGAAGTTCAGACCAAGAGGGTAGGTGATTTGCTTACTGTCACATGTGTAACAGGCAGCAGAATTGAGGTTTGGACCCTGGCCATACAACTATACTGGGCCTGTACTGTTGAGTGTTCTTCTTTTTCTCTTTCAACTCCAATACATGCTTGTAGGGCAGAGTGTGTCAGGGATGGCCAGAAAACTAATTAGCAGGACTGTAGCTCTGGGGTCCAGACCATACGCTTCACAACCCCCCAGAGCAGGAGAACCCAGCCAGGGGCCTGAGAGGCTCCTCCCCTGCCAGCCACAGTGCTAAGTAATGTCATGGAATTAGCAATGATGTTAACATGATTTAGGAGATGGCATAGAGCTCTTCACATTCTCCAAGATCCGTTTGGGTAGCATGTGCTGTTCTGTAGTGGACCCTCTGCTGTGAGAGTATGAGGCACACTGGCTCAATTACAGAGCTGCTTGTAGCCTGCCTCCTTTCAGAAATCAAAGTGTCTGTGTAGCCTGGAGGTATGACATGGTCTTTGGTGCTGGGGTGGGGGTGCCCATGTGTCACTTTCTACTCTTACTCCCCATAAGCCCACTAAGACCTGCAGGGCCTCAGCCCCTCCTCACGGTGCCGTCTGCCTCCTCATTTCTTTCATGGTTCCCTATTGGACTCCTTAGTCTCTGCCCTTTTCAACCAGCCACAGTGCCTGGGTGAACATGCTGTTTGCTGCCCTGACCTTAGTGACAGCCTGAGAGTCCCATGGGCTCTTACTACTGGTTTTCTTTGTTGAAACTCCCTGGGGCCCTTAGACTCAGTAAGGACAAGTTCACAGTCTTGTGTCTTCACCTTGCTCTACTCTCTGTCTGTCCCTGTCACCAGTCTCCCCAAGGTCCAGCATGCTGAGCCCCCTCTCTTGCCTGTCCATGAGGCTGTCCCACAGGAAGGGAGAGCATTAGAGGTTGCCTGGATGACAGGCTGTAGTACCTTCCAACATTGGCCTGCTTTGCTGCAGAGTGTGGCGAGAGCAGGCCCTGTCATGGAAGCAGGAAGTGGAGGGCTGTGCATGTGGGTGGAACCCAGGGCCTAGGACACTCTGATTCACCTAGTATGTCTCAAATGTAGCACCCGTCCTCGAGTAGCACCTCTCCCAACGTCTAAGTGGGGTGTTCCTGACAGCAGGGAGGAGGCTGCATCTGCCCAGAGCACTGCTTGTACCTGATGCCTGGTGCAAGTCAGAACTTGCTCACTTAGTATTGATGATTGAACAAAGGGTGAGAACCAGAGAGTTTAATGTTAAAACAACAACAGCAGCAACAAACAAACAACACGATTCTCAGACATAGAGAGATGAGAGTGTTGGGTGATCTGCCAGTTGTTACCCTGTGCCTGCTGAATATATATGTATTTGTTCCTGTTGTTTGTATGAACATGTGTATGTGCATGGACACACACAAAGACAATGTATCTCTGGACTTCAGAACTCTCAGAAGATAGAACTCTAGTAGATAATCACCTTGCTAACTTAGGATCTCTGGAATTTCTGTGGGCATCCTAAGCTTGATTACCCTCCCATCTCCACTGATCATGAGCCAGAGGGGAGAGGAAGAGGAAATTTGAATGTCTGCCACCCACAATCCCATTCTTAAACTGAATCAGTAATTGAATGCTATTAAGCAAAATTAATTTGCCTCCTGCAGGAAGGCTGTGATGAATGAAAGCGTTGCTAATCGGGGAGGGAGCCAGGCTACCCACTATGGTCATCAATATTTCATAGCCATAGGCAGTGTCAGGAAGCTGCATGTCCTGGTTTAGCTGACCTTGAGTGTTCTTGAAGGTAGGGCTTAACAGGGAGTCTGGTTTCAAAGGACTTACTATGAAGCACCTAAGGGAAACAGTGCACCTGAGAGCAGATTGAGTTTGCCCCCGTGGGAGGTCCTTGGGTGGTCCTTAATGCCAGCCTGCTGCTGATTCTGGCTAGGGGCAGCTTTCCCTCTCAGCTGCAGTGTAGAGCTGGAGAGGTTAGCCATGGCCCTGTCTATGCTGAGACCCCAACCATAGTCTTAATTTCTACTCATAGCTGCCCATCTCCAAGGGAGGGTCACCCCAAGTAGTTGAGACTGATTGCACCATGCCACTGGGCGGGTATTCAACCTGTTCCATTTCTTCTGTTTGTGGCTTGAAGGGGTGGCATATAGATGGGATAAGATGTTAAATATTGAGGAAGTTCAGGCATGATGTCTCCAAAAGGATTGCTGGGAGCTGGGGGGCAGGACAGGGATGGTGTGTGGGTGAAGAAAAGAAGTTAACAAGATTTTCATTCTGTCCTTTGTAGCTGCCATTAACTTAGCAAAGCTGAAGCTTTTCAGACATTACTACGTCTTGGTGAGTAAAAAACAAAACCCCTAAAACTGTAAATAAGATCAGTGAACGGGCCTGGCAACAGCAACAGCCACTGTGCTTGACTTGTCAGCCACCTTACAACCTCACACCACTTCTCTGAAAGTAGGAATGAAAAATATGGATTGTTTTGAGCCTGTTAGAAGTGGCTTTAACTACTTTGAAAAGTAGCAGGTATACTCACATCCAGGAGCCATGGGAATGGCTCAGACCCTTATATGGAGGCTGGTGTAGTGTTTGAGCCCCAAGGGCCCTCCAGGCCTAGGCCAGACCAGCCATTCCCCATCTTGCCCTTTCTGCCCACTTAGGAATGTGGGTGTACACTTATGCTCTTCTGCAGACCCCCACAGAAAGTCACTGAGTCTGCACCACTCTCTCCAGTTACCAGGCAGGAAACTAGTTTTGTTTTAGGGATGTGTCCCTTAAAAACAGAAAATTGAGACTGGTTTTGTTTTGGGATTTTTGGTTTGAGTTTTTTGTTTAAGAGAGGGTTTCATTGTGTAGCCTCTGCTAACCTCGATCCATTGCCCCTGTCTCCCAATGCTGGAATTAAAGGCGTGCATCATTGGATCCAGCAAGTCAGTGATTGACACAAAGCCCTGTGGCATGAGCACAGAGTATAATCTCCCAGTGTTTCCTTGACCTCCCAAAAGGAAGCTTGACAGCTCTGCCCATGCAAACAAATGTTCAAATGTTGGAAGCAGCAGGAGGAAAGCAGGGCAGACCTCCATCTAGCTGCTGTTCTTGTGCCTGCTCACTCTCTTTCTCAGGTTATCTGTTCTGTTGACCAAGGTGTCACAGAGCATTTCCTGATGTCTGTGACAATGCAGAGGAGACCCCAGCCTGGTCTAGTGTTCTGTGTAGTCTCCTGGCCAGCTTACTGAGACCTTGTCATAGGGTGGCCAGAGGAAGTTGTTATCAGGTTAGAGTGTATGGTCCGGTATGTCCTGGAGTGTGGGACTCAGCTGCTCGCTGTATCTGTTTCTTCCCCATGTGACCGTTTGCTGTAGCTGCTAGGAACTGCTCCTAAGCCTAGGGCGAAAAGAGTGCCCTTGGAGATAGAGGAGGACATGAATGTGGGTGGCAAGAAACAGAGCAGCTGTACCAAAGAAGCTAGCCTCCCTGGGGGCGTAGGGGGTGTGTCTTAGCCACCAAGAGTGAGACCAGGGCTGTGGACCACATCTATTCCATCAGGTGACTGTTTCCTGCTTTGCAGTTGATCAATGGTAGAACGTGGTGCTCTAACTTCTGGTTTCCTCTTTTCTGTAGATCGTATGCTACATCTACTTCACTAGGATCATCGCCTTTCTTCTCAAGTTTGCTGTTCCATTCCAGTGGAAGTGGCTCTACCAGGTCTGCTGCTCTCGGGGGACAATTTGGAGAATTTATGTCTGAGGATCACATCTTGGGGTATAGCTTAAGATTGTGTCTGACCTGCCTGGGAATGACTGCTACGACCTTCCGTCTCCTCTGCTCTCCAGATACGATGATCTGTGTGCCCAGAAGAGCTGCTGGGCTACATGATAAATCTGGATGTAATTGCATTATTGATTAATTCTAAGTCTTTGAAGAGAAAAGCCTCAAGCAGAGAGAGTGAGATTTGCCCGGTGTGATTAGAATGTACCCACCTTTGCCTTTAGCCGCAGAGTGTGAGTGGTTTTCAGTCCTTCTTGCTTCAAGGATTTGTTTTGGGGGTTTTGGACCCAAAATTATAATATATATATATATAAATAATTGATCTTTTTTTTTATTATAACTGTAAACTATCTTTGTAAGATAGTAGAGCTGGTCACCAAGGCTGCATATACATTCGGACCTGTGTTCTTGGGGCTAGAGAGATGACTCAAAGGTCAAGAGCACTTACTGTTCTTCTAGGCGATAGGTGGGTGACTAGCAATGCCATGTGAGTCCAGCTCCTGGGAGCCAGCGCCCTCTTCTGGCCTGTGCAGCCACTGGCATCCAAGTGGTCAAACAGACCAACACACTAACAGAAATAAAGTAAAAGTCTTTTTTTTTTTATAGTCAGGATTAATTTACTAGAGCCCCTACCTTGTGCCTCTTGTTCTTGGGCTGCAGAGATCACAGCTGGTAAAGGCACCTGCTGCCAACACCAGTGACTTGAGCTGGATCCTCAGAACCCACATGGTGGAAGGAGAAATTACACTCCCATACGTTAGTTGTCTTCTGACCTCCACACTCAACACCACAGTGCACACAGCACACATATACAGACGCACACACACACACACTAACAAAAAAGGAAGACCAACAGGACAGAGAAGGTATAAAATGAACTAGTGTGATGGCACACACTAATCTAGCATTTGAGAAGCCAACACAAAAGGTGGTAAGTTCAAGGCCAGCCTAGGTTTCACAGCAAGACACTCTTATTTTAAAAAACAGTGGGTTCCCATGGAGACACCCCAGTGTCTGCTCTAGCTATGCTCTTGGCATAGATCCCCGCAGACCTGAGGAAGTGCTCAGGAGCAGTCGGCTGTGGCATTGCTGGGAACTGTGTGGAGACAGATGAAGAGAGGCATGAGCTTATTTATTCCCATTGCTTTCTGAAGAGTGGTGTTGCTAATCCTTTTATTTGTGGGCGGATTTTAAATTTGCAGCTGCTGGATGAAACAGCCACACTGGTGTTCTTTGTCCTGACGGGGTATAAATTTCGCCCAGCTTCAGACAACCCCTATCTGCAGCTCTCTCAAGAAGAAGATGACCTGGAGATGGAGTCCGTGTAAGCTGCCCCTTCTTCCCTCCCCTCCCTCTGCTGAACTGAAAAGCATGCCATGCAGGGCCCTGCTCTCAGCATCCTGCAGCTTAGAGGTGCTCCCTCTATTTTTAGTAGAAGGATATGGACACTGGAGCCCCTGGTGTGCTTTGCTTAGTTTGAAGTGCAGTGACTGCCAGCCATTGCTCAGTCTTGTCAGGGAAAATCAGAACTTACCATCCTATTATGTGTCCTTGGAGCAGCTCCCAGTGACCCAGTGGCAAGAGTCTGGAAGTGTTCTGGGCCAGTTTAAAATGGGCTATCTGGCTGCAAGCATTGCTACTGGTATTTGAAAATGGCATCTCTGGGTCATCACAGGTTGACTGCAGACAGCACCTCCAACCTGCATCTGAGTGACAGGGCTAGGGTTAGATTCAGGGAAGGTAGTTGTCTGCCAGCTCTGACTCTAATGAGCTGAGTTGTGTGTGTGTGATGGCCACCTCAGGCTGAGACTCCCACTGCCCTGCACTTTTGCCTTTCTCCTCTCCACAAGTCAAAGGCTGAAGTATAACCCAGGCTGGGCTGCCAGGCACATCAGGCCTCGTAGAGCAGCTCTTGGTGCTGGCTGCCCCACTAGGCAGTGTGTGCAAGCTAGATCCTGGGATGGGCCCTGAGCAACTCTCATTTCTATGCAGCAATACCTTTTTCACACAGTGGGAAGGCAAGAGGGCCTCCAACTGTGCCTTTGCCAGAGGGAGCAGTCATTGCAAGTGGCTGTAGAAAGAGGTACAGATACAAGCCAGCCTACCCTACAATGCCAGCTGTGGGCCTAGTGACTGGGGCCTAGTGTCCTCCTCTGAGCTGAGCTGTGAAGTGCTCCTGTGGGAGCTGTGTGCCCCACATTCCATTGTGCCTTGGAAAGAGGGTGTGTGTGTCTCATGGCAGTGGTTTATTTTTTTTGAGACAGGGTCTCACTATATAGCCATGGATGGTCTGGATCTCTATATAAATCAGGCTGGCCTTAAACTCTCAGAGATGCACTTGTCTCTCTCCAGAGTGCTGAGATCAAAAGAGTGAGCCACCACACCTTACCTTCATGGTGTTTAAAGTTTTACTTTGGTATCAGTCCAAGAATGGTGAGCTTTATGACATGGGTCTGGGCACATTTGTATCTCGGGAGGAAGGAACAGGAAGGTGCAGACTCCAGCCTTGTAACTGAAGAGAACACATTCTGCAGCTTGGCGAGGCATAGGCTAGGGCAAATGTGCGAGATGAGGTAACCCTTGGGTACTCTCAGTTTACCCGCCTGTGACAAGGAGCCAGGTTATGCTGGGTGTTCTCTGGAGCTTCATGGAGCCATGGCATGGCAGTGACAGGAGTGCTTCGGGGGTAGAGGGGCTGTGTGCTTAGCAGGTACACAGGGTTACTTATCTAGGGCCCTAGCACCAGCAGGCAGCCCCAGTGCAGTCTGGACTCTGAGAGGAAAGGAAGCAGGAGCTCAGGGCTGATGGAGGCAAAGTGCCTTAGCTCAGTAAGGACACTGGGGCCTAGGGTGGGGCTCAGCCCAGGACAAGGCTCTGGTCCCACCGCTAGCACTAAGGAAGGAAGGAGAGAGAGAGGTGGGCAAGAACTGTTGAAAGCTCTGGAGAGTGAGAAGACGTGAAGGCGGAATCACGCGCCCCACCCCCCCCATGGGCCTGCTGCCAGTGGCACCCTCCTGTAGTGAGCAGTGGCTTATTGTGGCTCTCAGACAGTCGAATGGTGCAGCATCTGAGGCTGGGCTTCCTGATGGTCCCTCTCAAGTCCTCCAGAAATAACTCATCCCAGAGGCAAACAGAGCCTGGCCTCAGAAGGTCCTTAGCTCTGTAAAGCATCAGCCACATTGGGTGTTTGTCTTCTGTAAAAGCAACTAGGTCTGATCCTACCACAGAAGACTCTCCAGCATGTGCAAGAACTCTGACCCATGCCCTCTACCCTCCTTTCACACCCTCAGAGCAAGTCCACAGCCTTTCTGACAAGCCCCGAGGGTGGGCCAGCCTCCATCCCAGCCCCGACTTGTGTGTCTAAGCCCCAGGTCATCCCCTTAGCTGTGCTCCTCTGCTTGGGAGCCAACATCAGGGAACGGCTTCCATCCTTGCGCTGGCCCACCTTGCCTGTAGAGCCTATGTGGCTGTCAAATGCCTGGGGAGGAAGTAACGGGGGCTTGCTTTCCCTTCCTGTTTCTTTTACATCTCTCTTTGAGCCTACCAATTTTGGTTGCAAACTTCATTATAAAACAAAAACAGTAAGTTGAAGAGTATTGGGAGACATTTCACTGGCCGAGTAGCTTTGGTAGTGTCTGCCATGCTGGTGGCACACTTCCTGTCTGATTGTTTCTGATCTGGGTGGTGGTGGTAGAGGGACGGAGAGGGCTTCAAGCCTCCCTAGGCTCCCATTCCACAGTGGAGACAGGAGAGTCAGATGCCCGGCCGGGATCCTCTTACCATGGCCTCTCACAGTGTAACCCTCCAAGTATGTATTAGGCAAAGAAACAGATGCGTCACGGGCAGCTTCAGCCAAGCTGAATGAAGAGCTGTGTTCATTCTATACTTGGGGAAGATGTGGGATTCTGTCAGGGAAGGGGACAGATAGGAAGGCAGTCTGGGTCCCCAGTACCTTTCTGTCCTTGGTACACTATTGGCTGGTTCTGTGGGCTGAGCTGCTCAGACCTGCTTAGGAGCTGAGGCCCCCAAGAGGTTTCACTTCCCACCTGTGACCTGGGAGGCCCTAGAGTCTGTCACTGAATCCACAGAGCTGTGACCCCTCTCTGTCTCAGTGGCCATCACTTAACCTGAGCTTTCTTTCTAGAGCTCCTTCCTGCACAGGGCTGTGAGAACAGGCTGAAGGCTGTGGTATAGGCTGCTGGGCAGTGTCATGTGTTTCCATGGAAACAGAACACTGGGGGCAGTGTTTGTAGCCTGATGGAGCTGCACTCCATGGCTAGGCCACCCTCCCTGTCCTCAGAGGGTAGGTGAGCATCTCATGGTCCCAGCCTTGTGTCTCAGTTGTCCGTCTTGGCACCACTGCCCTCGTCTGTAGGCTGCTCCCTTGCCTTCACCTTTCTGCACATTCTCGGAGCTGCAGGGTCACCCTAGAGTGTTCATGAAGTCTAGGCTCTGTTGCTGCTCAGAGGAAAGCCACAGCCACTAGCCGGGTCAGAGCGGCAGCCCAGCCCAGCAGTGCAGGTGGGCACAGAGCTCAGAAACCTGAGTAAATGATGGCATTAAGCTGGCCAGCTAGGGGAGGGGCAGGAAGAGGGTAGGTGGGGTAGTTGTGAAAAGAGCTGAGCCAAGCAAGCAGTAGCAGCATGGAGAAGAACCTTAGGGCTTCTTGCAATGGCTGGGACAGCAGACCATGAGGAAGTAGTGCTAACTGTCCATAGTGGGCAGAGTTTGAACATCAAGCCTGTGGTTCTGTCCTGTGCCTTAGGAATGACTGTGTCTGCCCCACTAGTTAGCTGTCTTTCCTGAATGCCTGTAACCATGATGTTGACCTGAATGTGGCCTAAAGTCTCTGGCCACTATGATGAAATTAATGTTGCCAGTGGGGACAACTTGATCAGGCACGTGGGGAATTTTTTTCCTCATGGTAACTCTGGAAGGTAAGAATTAGGCTCAGAAAGATCAAGTGACCTGGCCAACAGCACACAGCTGGTCGGGGAAAACCAGGTTCCCATCTTGGTCTAGAGTCCCCTACTGTAGGGTTCTGGGTCACCTGACACTTTGGCCTTTCTTTTTCAGAGTGACGACGTCTGGAGTGATGGAAAATATGAAGAAGGTGAAGAAAGTGAGCAATGGTGCTGTGGAGTCCCAGAGCAGCTGGGAAGGCACCGCGTGACAGCACGGGCTGAATGAAACTAGCTTATTCATAGCCTATCTGTGAGCAAGCGCGTTCCTGACAGAATGACGGCATCTCCCAACAGTGACACCCTGGCGCTCAGCGCTCACGGCTGAGCCAAGTGCCATGGACACATACTTTTGTACTCTTAGGGATCTGGATTGCGGTGGGCTGCAGGCAGCTAGGACTGCCCTCAGTGAGGGCGGGGAGGCTTAGAGGAGTAAAGGACTGTCATCTGACTTACCTTGCTAACTGGGAGCCTGGGTCCGTGCAGGGGAGCCCAGTGGCTGCTACTCAGGAAGGCTGTGGGGTGGGGGAGCGGGTTTGCTGCTGGTCACAGTGCTTTGGAGGCTGGTGAGGGTGGGGCTCACTGCTTAGCCTAGCATTTATGAGGTTTTGGGTTCAATTCCTAGTACCAGGGTGGGGGGGGAGAAGATGTTACTTCGGGAACTAGACAGATATCTACCAAGGACATAAGAGAAAGAGATTGTCAGCCTTTGGGAACAAGAGCAACAGAAACGAATGAAATTCTTTTAGATAGCCAAATAGACACCGTAGGTGGCCCTGGCCAGGGCCACTGGTCTCCACGCACCACTCTAAATGTCCCCGCCCCAAATGACCTACAGCAGTGGTGCTAGAGGCCAGCTGGGAGGACCCAGTTTGTGGCTGGCTGAAGGGGAGAAGAGCCTTGGAGCTCCAGAAGTGTGCTCCAGCTGGTTCTCCTGACTCTGTCCCCTGCCTGGCTTCCTCTCCTTCCACCTGTGTCTTCTTATCTGAAGCTGAGAAAACAACTTTCCTGAAGGAGCAGCTGAGGACAGAGAGGGTAGTGTCTAAACGAACACTTAGGGAAACATCCTTCCACAGCTCGCATGGGCCAGGCAGGACCTCTGAGCCTCAACTACATAGTCCAAACATTGTGAAGAGAATGAGTGTGTTTGAGCCAGTCATGCTCAGAGACCGGAGACAGCCAGATGTGCTCAGAGCTTGGGCAGGAATACCAGCGGCTGCCTGCAGAGGCGTTTGACTAGGTCACAGGACACTAGCTCGGAACCTCAGAGCTGCTTAGTGCCCAGGACTTGTAGGAGCGGGCACCTCCTAGAGTGAGTTACTCTATCTCCCAGTGCTGAAGACAGTGTGTCTGTCTCCACACCCCTACCCTAAGTCCATGTCCTAAACCACCAGTGAGAAGCTGCTGCTGCTGCCACCCTAGCGGTCCATCCCTACCACAGCTGATCCATCTTGAGAAAGGTAGACAGGCCTGAAAGATCCATTTAAGGGACCTTTTCCTCCTAGTTTGTTGGTTTTGTTTTGTTTAGACTTGTTTAAAGTATGTGGTGGGAAGGGAGTTGTCGAGGAGACGGCTGGTAGTGCTTTGTTTTCAGCACTGCACAAGTGTGTTCCTGTGGTGACATCTAAGCCACAGCCTGCCCCTCAGAGTGCAGTGTCTTCTTGGTAGGGGCCTCATTTCACTAGCTGAGGCAGCTCAGTGAAGGAGGACCAGAGGGAAGCATGTACCACCCAGCCCACAGAGCTCTCTGGGTGCATAGCTGAGTGGCTATGGGGATAGCCTGCTCCTTCCAGAGCATGGTTGCACAGGTGGGGAGGTGTGCTACTGCAGCATCCCTCCCAAGTCCTGCCCTGTAACTTCTTTAGGTAGGGAACCAGGCATGGTGGGGGAATCAGAAGCCTAACATGGATCTGGGAAGACTGGCCTGGTGCCCAGGCTGTGGATAGGAAAACTTCCAGCCCTTCATGCTGCACTGTAAGTGTATCTCATCTCCATCACCTGAGAGCTGTGAGCCAGCATTCCATGGTGTCCTTGGGTAGAGGAGTCTGATTGGAGTCCAGCCGCCCCAGCTCATGAGCTGCCCTCTGCAGCCTTGAGTCTTAGCCCACCTGGCTCCACACAACCGTGTTTGAATGGTAAAGCCCTTGTGTTGGAGGGACTGAGCAAAAATGAGGTGTGCATTGCACTGCCACTGTGGTATTAATAGCTCTGCTCTGTGTCTCCACCCCCTTCTGCCTGCGTGAGGTATCCATACTTTTTTTGAGAGTGCTGTGGACTGGAAGCTGTGGGCTGTGACATTTAATAAAGTGTGGATTTTGCTAGATAATTATTTCTTGGACAACAGGAGCAAGTGTTCAGCTCTGAATTCTGGCTCTAAGAGGACTCAGCCTCTCATGTTTGAATTGCAGAGCATAGTTCAATGTTGAGCCTGACTGGGCTTCAGGGTCAAGGATCCTGTCTCACATCAGGCCTGAGTCTTCTGTTCTCCTTCAAAAACCACTTCAGAGTAAAATACATAAATGTCTCCACTCTCCAGCCCCAGCCTGCACAGCCAGCCAGGGCCACCCAGCTCCTGATGTGCTCGCAGGATTTCTGCTCCTTTTGGTCCTTCGGTCCTCCTCTCACTCCTCTTCCTTTCTTCCCTCGCTCCCCACACTCCCTCCTGCTTTGCCACTGACTCCCTTGGCCTCTCTGGCACACTCAGCCGCAGGCTGGTGCACTGCAGCATTGTCTGCCTGCAGCTGCGTGCAGAATGTATCTTCTAAACTCAGGAGCATTTTATCAAGAGAGTGCAAACTATGCAAACTAATGCTGTGTATTGTTGCTTTGCACCACATGGTGATCTCCGAACACCACAATGCCTGTCTGGCTCTTGGAGTGGAGTCTAAAGCCAGTCTTTGCAGAAGGGGAAGCCCATCAATGATCCCGGTGTTCATTTTCAGTGGCCTCTGGTCACCTCCCACATCCTAAATGGTGTTCCTCAAGGAAACATTAGTCTGATGAGGTTGCTGGCCCAGTTCCACACACCCAGAAGGACAACCTCGTTCTGCCAAGCTGCTGATCCTCAAAAAGGAAGATTCCAGCCCACCCCCAGCCTTGCTTCCATACTCCATCACCCACCTGAGTTCACATGCTGACCTCCCCGGGCCTCAGCATATCACCACGTATTCCTCAGGGGCCTGCCCTGCCCACTGCTGCTGCCTTTCCTCTCTAGGGCTCCATGAGGACTTTATTCACTCTCTGGGCTATTTAGAGCAGGCCAGTGTTCTCGAAGATCTGCCTTTTACTCCTCCTTTCCTGAGGCTGCTCCGGCAAGATTCTGTTAAAAAACATTCATAGGAGTCCTACTCATACCTGTACCACCTAGAATGTGCTCACGGATCACAGGCCAGGGAGCCTCCCAGGTCCTCTGGGCCTTGTCTGTCCTGTTGAGGTGTGTCTGTTTCATGCTTTAAAAGCATCATAGGTTTAGGTGACCCTCTGCCTGGCCAGGGACCAGCTGTCTGCTTCCCCACGCTATAAAGAGACCACACTGAGGGACAGAACAAGCTTGGGAGCAGATGTGGTCATGACTAGCATGTCAGGACATAGTATGATTTTGACCACAGGGAGACTTTATACTGGCCAGTGGGGAAGGCACACAGGTTCCTGGTGTGTTCATAAAGAGCAAAGTGAGACAGACTCACTTCTGAGACAGGATGCTCATTTGGAGTTGAGGTACAATAGATGAGGGGCTGAAAGGGCCAGCCTTCTTAGCATCCAAGCACTATATCCTGCTGAAGGGGCTGGAAAGCCTTCCACATAAAGGAACCCTTCAATCCCTAAAAGCTTCTCTAGATGACCCAAATAATTGTCCAACTAAACCCAGAGATTTCACCTGCAGGAGGTCTTCTGGGCCTGTATGCCTTACTCAGGTTGGGGTGCAGGGACTAGGGACCACTTAGTAATTTTTAACATTAACCACTGAAATATTTACAAGCTTGGGATGTGGATGTGCTCAGGATTGGTAGGCTGGCCACTGTATGGAGGCATTTCACTGCAAAGCAATGAAATAAATGAAATATGCCCAATAAAGATTCCATGTGGAAATGTGTCTGTGGTCTTAGGGAAGCCCAGGCACTCCCTAGCTTCTTCCTCCAAATTCAGTGTTCATACAGTATCTCATGTGGCGACCACAAACCATAGAGCTGCTTTTGTTGCTACTTCATAACTAGTTTTGAGACATGTAAATATGATATACATGTAAATATGCAATATGGTATGTAAATATCTGGTACACAGATGGTCTTAGGCAATCTCCGTGAAAGGATCATTTGATTTCCCCGAAGGGGTTGTGACCCACAGGTTGAGAATTCCTTGTTATCTGTGCTCATTAAATCAGCTGGCTGCCTGCCACCCACTCACACGGACAGTAACCCCACCTGGCAAAGCCTTACTACCAGGCCTGCGGGACCAGGGCAGACTGCTGAAGTGCAGGCATAGGAGATCCAGGTCAGGACCCAGTTCTGCCACCTCAGGATGTGACAGCAGAGATCCGGGGCTAAGCACCCACTGAAGCAGGCTACCTGGTCATCTAGTAGGGTTATGATCCCTGTGGAATCAGACATTTAGGTCAGCACTGGGTACTGTAAGTCATTCATCTCTGACCCCTTCACTGGGAATGTTTTCGGTTGACAGCACTCTGATACAGGAAAAGTTCATCTTTGAATACAGCTCTGGGCTGGAGAAGTGGCTCTGTGGGCACAGTGCCAGCCACACAAGCATGGCACATTGAGTTTGGATCCTCAACACCCACATAAAGCCAGCCTAGCTGGTCAGTGTGCCCTGGGTCCTATGAGAGACTCTACCTTAGAACAAGGCTGAGAAAGAGGACACTGTGTCAAGCTGGGCCTGCACATGCACGATACACAACACTGCATGCAGAAAAAGAAGCGCACACTTGCAAGTGTGAGAGTGTGCTGCTGAGGCCCCACCCCAGCTATCACGTTCATATCCCACTTCCACCGTGCTGCCTTTCGGAGCTGACCATCTATCTCCCCACTTCCTCACCATAGACTCCTTCCCTGCTCAGAGATGCTCCAGGGAAGGTGGCAACACAGGGAGCCTGCTGGTTATGGGACTCGTCCGTCCAAAGCCTGCTCTCTGCAGACCATGGAACCTGAAGAAAGCTATGTCACACTGCTCCCATGCCACCCAGTCATCAGCCAAGCCCATGTCAACTTGGAGGAAGTGAGTGGAGTCCAGCCCAGCTTGAGTGGGGACTCTGGCTTCTACTGCACAGTTGTAGTAATGTTAAACATTAACATTGTGCTCTGCAAAGCCTTAGAGTGTGTGTCTGTTAGCTAACAGTCATGTTTGCTCCATGGGGCCTCCACTCTAACCCTTGTCAATGACTTTGTGTTTGTAAAGGTGTCTAGAACAAGGGATGAAAAGGAGGGACCAGCCGGGCGGTGGTGGCGCACGCCTTTAATCCCAGCACTTGGGAGGCAGAGACAGGCGGATTTCTGAGTTCGAGGCCAGCCTGGTCTACAGAGTGAGTTCCAGGATAGCCAAGGCTATACAGAGAAACCCTGTCTCGAAAAAAAAAAAAGAAAAGAAAAGAAAAAAAAAAAGAAAAGGAGGGACCAAGTCTACAAGACTCCAGGAGAGAGTACTGAGGTAGGGGCAGCAAAGACTGACAAGAGAAGTGACCTTGGGGTTAGGAAATCTAGCCATTCTAGTTTCCAGGAGTACCAAGGGCCCGACAGGGTCCAGTCTGTGGTTCTGGAGGTCTTTAGGGGCTGAGACTGTGCCTCCTAGCAGTGCCAGGCAGGGTGGATGAGATTGTCTTTGGTGATGCTTTGACAACAGCTCTGATCAGAACTTTTAATTCAGGGGTGGTGTCTAGCTGGGACTTGAACCCATGTATCTGCAGGCTCACCTACCTAACAAGGCATGTGACTGATTAAGTGTCATACAAGGGCCAGGGCAGAGATGAAAGGAGGAAGCCAGCTTAAATGGGGCCCTTGGCTGTTCCCCATTGCCTCCCTGGGGCCATCCTAGGGCATCCCAGCTAGAAATGCTGCTGCTGGGCTGTCTGTGAACTCTGACTTCACAGACCCAGTTTGGCACTGGGAAAACAGAAGCCTGCTATCTGACTACAGGTTCACCTTCTGAGGCCAAGAGAATAACTGTATCCACTGCCCCTGCTAATTGAACCCTAGAATCCCATTTACTAAGTTTGGTAATACTGAGCCCTAGCACTGGCCTCAGCCTTAACATTAAGAGTATACAGTGAGGGCTGGAAAAGATATCTCTGGTTAGGAACACTCCCTACTCTTACAAATGACCTGGGTTTAATTCCCAGTACATATGTGGTGGTTCACATCCATCAGTCACATAAACTCTAGGGGCTCTGATCCCCTCTCTAACTTCAGGCCCAAAGCACTCATGTGGTACATAAACATACATGTGATCAAACCATTCATAATCTTTACGTTTTTAAGTTCACAGTGCTGGAACCTCCACAAGGACCCAGAAAGGGGCATTCAGAGTCCCAAAAAGGAAATCCAAAAGCCACTGTAGAGACCCATCCCAGTGGCCAGTGCCCTTGTCCATGGTGCCTCTCTTCTTCCCTGTATACACAAACTTGTCACATGTGGCTCATCCTTGGCTTGTCCAGGGCAACCACCCTTGATGGAAGGTATAATTGTGTTTGCCCACAAGATGGTCTGATAGGCAATGTTCTGAAGTCAAAGAGCTGAATGGCCTGAGGAATGCAAGGGCTGGGCCCTTTTGCTCTCTGTTGTCTCTGTGTTGATGAAGCATGCTGCACTCATGGTGCCATGGTCCATGCATGATCTGGCTCAGATGTGCCCTGCTGGGTCCTTTCAGCCCTCCACTGCTTCCCTCCGGGGCACAGCTGCCTTTGGCAGCCTTCACCAGGAATCTGTCAGGTAGATAGATCAACCACTATGTGCTCCTCTGACTTCCAAGCCAGGGGTTGGGAGAGTGGGTCCTGTAAGGGGGTCATTCTGTATGTCACCAGGGTAGCTCCATGACATTACAAGCCCCCTGGCCTTTGAGAACTTAGCCCTGGCCCCTGGTACTGGCCTGTCCACCCCAAGAGGAATTTTCTCAGCATTTGGGAAAGTAGAAGTGACCCACTTAAGAACTGCAGGGCATTGCTGACCTGCAGAGAAGTGAAGAATCTGCTCCTTCCACGGGCGTGGAGGCACAAGCTCACAACACACCTTATCAGCCTTCCTAGACATGTGCCATGAAGGGACTGCATCTGCCGGCCTATGAAGACTGAAGATCGCCTTCTGTGCTAACATCTGCCAGCCCAAGACTGAGCAGTCGCAGGTACATCTGGCTTGCAGACAATGCTGGGAGATAGAAGACAGAAAGAGCGAGCCACCGGAAACTGGTGCATGCGGCAGGCTTATCTTTATCGATTTCACCCCAACAACAACAACAGCCCCTGTTATAGGATGCTCTCCCTAACCCAAGTAGCTTGGCACAATAAGACATTCTTCTCCTGTCTCTAGACTTCTGTTTGAGTCACCTTGCCATTCTGGTTTCCTGTGTCCTTCCTTGTGTTGGGTCCTGGGGCTCTGCATCAACTCAGGGCAGGCTCTCCATCCTCCTCAGCCTCCCTGAGGGAGCTTTTGTTTCAGCCTAGACCTGGTCTGAGCTCTTCACTGGCTTATTCAGCTTCCTCCTAGCACTGCTTTTAAGAGAACATCAAAGCCATACATCCAGGTACGACACCCCTCCCAGCCCTGGTCAATGTGACCTAAATGGAAAGCCTGGGCTCTCCTTGATACCCCTCATTTTTTGTTTGTTTTGTTTTGTTTTGTTTTTGTTTTTGTTTTTTCAAGACAGGGTTTCTCTGTATAGCCCTGGCTGTCCTGGAACTCACTCTGTAGACCAGGCTGACCTTGAACTCAGAAATCCACCTGCCTCCCAAGTGCTGGGATTAAAGGCGTGCACCACCACTGCCCAGGGATACCCCTCATTCTTATGTTCCGCCCTGTGGATCAAGCCTCACATCTCTTCCCACTGCTGCCCCTTCCCACACGACATTAGACCCCCCTCCAGCTGCCACCTGCCTCCAGTCTTGCCCTGCTGTGTATGAGTCAGAATGACTTCAGAAGCTCCTGCCCCCTGGGTTAAGCACAGAGATGCGGATGTGATTGAGGAAAGTACCAGACCGATACACAAAAATTAATTGTGGAGCCAGGAAAATGGCTTAGCAGATAGACACCTGCCACAGAGCCTGGCGACCCAAGTTCAATCATCCAGGGTCAAATGGAAGATGGAGAGAATGGATTCTAACAAGTTGTCCTCTGATCTCCACATGCATGCTGTGGCAAGCATGTACACAGAATACAGGGCTTCTAGATTATTTTAGAAGTTGGAAGGTGGCTCAGTGCTAAAGATGCTTGCTGCTCTTCCAGGGGACCCAAGGTTGGTTCCAACCATCCACCCTGGGTGGCTTACAAGCACCTGTAACTCCAGCTCTGGGAAATCATCTGATATCTGAGGGAGGGCACTGCACTGCACTCTCATTAAAAAAAGAAATCCTAAGGCCCAGCCAGCAGTGGCCAGAAGAAAGACACCCAAGCACTGGCTGCAGGCGGCAATACATGAATGAATGTGTGATAGAGGGTAGAAACGGTGGGATGTGTGATGGAGAGATGGAAGGAAAAGCAAAGCCAAGGGGTTTGTACACTGTGGATAAAAAGTAGGACTGGAGATTCAACAGCAGATGTGAAGAGGCCACGGTGAGGTCCTATCTCTGGCTGCTACCACGGACCATGTCTGGGTCCACAGTCCCAGCTACAGCTGGGGTCGTGTATTAGGGTCTGTGGCCTAAGCTGCCACCAAGTAGATGTTTGGACTGGGCTGCCACTGGAGACCATGTGGATATTTGAGGGGCATGTTTCTGAGGGGAGACATGCTGATCTAAGTGGCCTGTGCTGCCTCTTAAGGCCATAGGGACATCTGGGCCCAGGCTGCTGCTGGGAGCCATGGGTCTGTGTCTGTGGTCCTCTGGTAGCAGGGGTCTGTGTAGATGTTCCAGGCCCATGTTATCATCAAAGGCCATGGAGATGTCCTTCTTCTGGACTGCCCCATAAGGCATTGTGCAGAGCCGGCCCACCTCTCACTGCTGCCACACTTGCAAGAGCTGGCCCCACCACTCATCTGGACAGCACAGGAGAGCTGACCCTGGTGGGGAGGGTTCAAGTAAACTGTCCTCAAGGACACGAGAGCAGGAGAGCTGACCCTGGTAGGGAGGGTTCAAGTAAACTGTCCTCAAGGACATGAGAGCAGATGAGCTGAGCAAGCCCCTTGTGGGCTGTAGCATTGGGTGAGCTAACTGGGACAGTACTGGGGAGCTTGTCCTGGTGGGGCAGGCACAGGAGAATTGCACAGGTGGTTGAGCAACTCAGCTGGCTCTCAGGCCCCCCCAACATCTACCCTATCTATGATCATCTGCTGGAGTGCATGAAAGGGCCAGTCCTCCAGATCCAAAGATCTCTCCGTGTCACAGGGCAACAACAGGAGGTCTGAGAGGAGTCCAATGAGGATCCAGTATAGATAATATAACAGAAGCCAGAGGCCTGAAACCAGACCAATGACTCATTGCAATGAACATTGCAAGTAAAGATGTGTGCACAAAAGGGTGTACTGTGTGACACACTGTGACACACTGTAGCTTTCACAAGACATTTATTTTATTTTATCTTACTTTCTCTTACAGGAAGGTTTCAAGGGTGGAGAGCAGATATGAAGGGGCAGGGAGGTGAGTGGGATTGGAGTGCATGATGGGAAATTCACAAAGATCCAATACAAATTTAAAAATAAAATATGGCTAAGAAGCCAGTACAATAGCTCCAGAAATAAAAGAGGCTCTAAGAAATAACTTTAATTAATTGTTAAGAAGTCCAGCTGGGGACTGTAGAGATGGCTCAGTGGTCAAGAACACTGATTATTCTTCCAGAGGTCCTGAGTTCAATTCTCAGCACCCACATGGTGGCTCACAATCATCTGTAATGGGATCTGATTCCCCCTTCTGGTGTGTCTGAGGACAGCTATAGTGTACTCATCATATATAAAACAAATAAAGTCTTAAAAAAAAATAAAAGAAATCCAGCTGGCATGGTGGCCCACACCTTTATTCCCAGCACTCAAGGCAAAGGCAGGCAGGTCTCTGAGCCCCAGGACAGCCAAGTCTGTGTCAGTGAGATGGGTGCATCATGTTTCTATACACCAATAGTCCAGAAGAAAACAGCGCTGTGCACTGAGAAGGAAAATGCACCTAGGAACAGCCTGATTGGTGGAAACTTTGTTCTGAAAAACGAGCCATACATTTTTTTTGGAGGGGGGCGGGGAGAGAGACAAATAAAGCTAAACCGATCCCCATCAATGGCCAGAGGCAATGTCATGGAGAGGATGACACTCCTCAAACAATAAAAAAGACCAAAAATAAAAAGGCAAAATACTCCCTGACCTCCCTGATTACAAACTGAGTGCCATCCTGTCTTTCTCCCTGCTGGCTGCTTTAGCAAATTTCACAAGCTGGATTACATATCCACAAACTGCTGAGTTGGCTCAATGGATAAAGTGCTAGCTAGCTACGCAAGTCTGAGGATCTGAGTTCAGCTCTTTAGAATTAACATAAAAGGCCTGGTGTGGCAGTGCACACCAAGGCATGACCCCAGAGCTGGAGAGACAGAGACAGCAAGATCTCAGAGCCTTGCTGCCCATCCGGTCTAGCTCCAGGTACAACAAATCAGATGGAATGTAGTGATATGCTCCCAGCACAGGCAGACTTCTGAGTTTAAGGCCAGGCTGGTCTACAGAGTGACTTCCAGACCAGCTGGTACCAAAGTGGAATGACAGCAGTAGACATCTGGTGCCCTTTGGCTTTCACTTGTGCACACATTGGTAAATGCATCCCCCTACCCCCACCACACACATTTCAAGGGCTCCAGTTTAGCAAAAGCAATGTTGAAAAATAATTATTTATTTTAGAGTCTATGATCCCAGATACTCAGGAAAGAGAGACAGAAGTTCAAGGCCAATCTGGACTACAAACTGATTCTGTCTCAAAAAACAAGCAAGACAGTGGAAGATTCTGTATTTGATTTTAAAACATAAATGGGACAGAATTCAAGAGGGCATCATACTGGTGCACAGTTAGACATGCAGGTCAGTGAAGTAGAATTAAGAGTTCAAAATTCAACTACGCCTAAACAAGGTGCTAAAATGATGCAGAGATCAGGAGACAGGAGAACCCCTACATCCTTTTTTTTTTTTTTTGGTTTTTTGAAACAGGGTTTCTCTGTATAGCTCTGGCTGTCCTGGAACTCACTCTGTAGACCAGGCTGGCATCGAACTCAGAAATCCGCCTGCCTTTGCCTCCCAAGTGCTGGGATTAAAGGCGTGCGCTACAACCGCCCAGCTGAACCCTTACATCCTTGACAGACACGGTTCCTTGCAAAACCTGTTACATGAACAACCAAAACCATGTAACCCATACTGACTGAAAACTAGAACTCCAGAGCTTCACAGGCATCACCAAGTGATGGTGAGGGAGGAGGCACAGGGAAGCATGTCTGTTGTCTCAGCTACCCAGAAGGCTGAGGCAGGAGACTTGCTGGAGCCCAGGAGTTGTAGGGCAGCCTGGGCAATGTAGCGAGATGCCATTGTTCAGAGACGATTATGTCAAGTATGGTGGCTTACCTGGAACCCCAGGACTCAAGGGGTGAGGCTGGTAAAGGAAACTTGCTGTGACCTTGAGGGCATCCTGAACTACATTGGTTTTTATCTGAAAACAACAACAAAAACATTTAAAAGTTAGTTGGTGGGAGTCAAGTACTCTCTATCCACTGAGCAATCTTCCCAGCCCCTCATTTACCCATTCAGTGCACCCCTTCGTCCTCTGTGTGTGTTACATGCCTGTAAGTCTGCACATCTGTACATGTGGATACAGAGGCTGGAGCAGGGCCTTGTGAGTGGTTCTGCTTCACTCCGCACTTTCTTCCCTGAGACAGGGGTTCTCAGAGAACCAGAAGCTCACTGGTTTTGGGTAGGATGGAAGACAAGCTTTCAGGATCTACCTAAGTCCATCCCCCAAGGTTGAGAACAGAGACATCTACTACCTTTTACATTTACTTTTTACATTTACTTTTACTTTTTACATTTTTTTACTTTTTTTTTTTTTTACATTTACATTACCTTTTACATTTACTTTTACTGCCTTTTACATGGGTGCTGGGGATTTGAACGCAGAATCTCATGCTTGCAGAGCAAGCACTTTTACTCCCCCACCACGTCCCAATTCAACCTAAACTATGTGTTTACATGTGTGTTGACTTTTTTATGAATCACCACTATGAACATTGGTGTGCAAGTGGTTGTAAAGCCCCACTTGTCCTTCCTTTGGTGTCTATATCTAAATGCGGGCTCAGCAACTCCTATGGTAATTTTGTATCTACTCTCTTAGAGGAGTTGCCTTGTCCTTTCCTGCTACAAAGTTTCAGATGCCCACAGCAATTGGCAAGGTTTCTGACTCAGATCCTTGGCAACACTTAACTAGTTTTTGGATATTACTTTGTTGTTAAGAGTAGCCGTCTAGGTGAGTAAGAAGTGGAAAGGTATTGTGGTTTCGTGGCATTGCCCTGGGGTCTTTTGATGTGTTCGTTGGCCGTTTGTAAACCTGTAGAAAAGACTAGGAGTCTTTTTCCCATTGCTATTAGATTTTCCATTGTGATTACCATTTTGATTAAAAATATTTTATTTAACTAGCCATTGTGATACATATCTTTAATCCCAGTACTTGAGAGGCATAGGCAGGAAGTGCCCTGTAAATCTGAGGTCCGTCTGGTCTACACAGAGTTCCAGGCTAGCCTGGGAAATATAGTAAGATGCTGCCTCAAAAAATTGATTTTCTTTTATTGCCCTGATCCACTGGATGTGGGTGCTAGGAGCCCAACTCTAGTACTCTGAAAGAGCAGCAAGTGCTCCTAACCACTGAGCCATCTTTTCAGCCCCTTAAATTAAAAGAAAATATATACCATATGATTTTTTTTTAAAAAAAATATTCATATAACCTAGATTGGGCTCAAACTTACTATGTAACCAAGGCTGACTTTGGCTTCCTGACCTTGTGTGTCTAACACACCTCATGCCTGAGCTCTGGGACTACGGGAAGATGCCAACATGCCTGGCTCTGTTTTAGCTTTTTTTTTTTTTTTAAGATTGATTTTATTCTTATTGATGTCTCTGTGTATCTGTATCTCTGTCTGTGTGTATGCACATGTGTGTACAGGTGCTTATGAAGGTTAAAAAGGTCAACAGATCTCCTGGAACTGGAGTTACCCGTGGTCATGAGTTGCCAAGCATGGGTGCTGGGAACAGCACTCAGGTCCTCTACAAGAGCAGCAAGCACTCTTACTGGTGCACATCTCTCCAATCCCACCTTCACTTTTTTTTTTTTTTTTTGGTTTTTCAAGACAGGGTTTCTCTGTGTAGCCCTGGCTGTCCTGGAACTCACTCTGTAGACCAGGCTAGCCTGGAACTCAGAAATCCTCCTGCCTCTGCCTCCCAAATGCTGGGATTAAAGGCATGTGCCACCACCTTCACTTTCTTAAGTGAACAGTTGAATTGTGTGAACACCTATATCCTGCTGTGCAGCCAGTCTCAAGAACTTGTTCATCCTGGAAAAGAGCTGATGGTGTGTCTGCATGAAAAGTCTTCCTTTCTGCCGGGTGGTGGCGGCGCACGCCTTTAATCCCAGCACTTGGGAGGCAGAGGCGGGCTGATTTCTGAGTTTGAGGCCAGCCTGGTCTACAGAGTGAGTTCCAGGACAGCCAGGGCTATACAGAGAAACCCTGTCTCCAAAAACCAAAAAAAAAAAAAAAAAAACCACAACAAAAAGCCTTCCTTTCTTCATGCTCCACAACACAAAACTGTGTGTGTGTGTGTGTATGTGTGTGTGTGTGTGTGTGTGTGCACGTGCACACACACGCATGCCTATGGTTTTATTTCACATAGCATGTTGAGATTTACTTATTTTCCATATTTTGTTGTTTGGGTTTTTTGACACAGGACTTTATGCAATTCAGGCTAATGTTGAATTTGATCATCTAGGAGTTGGACAGATTCCCTGACAGACAGACAGATGGGGGCAGGGTAGGGCATGGTTAGGTAATAACGACGCTGAACTCCCAAGATGGCTGGCTTCTTCCTCGACCTCCCGACCAAAGACAAAAGCCTGACAGCTGAAAACAAAGGCTTAGCAGGCTTTTGCTCCCACCAATACCAGCACACACTCCAGCCTCCCCTCTTGCCCTGCTGATAGACCAGCCAGACAAGTTCAAGGCCGGATCAGGTCATGTTGACACCAGGTTTGTAAACCTATCAGCCACCTTGTCTTGATTCAAACCAACCAACCCTAAATTATGTGAGGAGAAATCCCTCAAAGATCCTTAAAATTCCAGCCCTGGAGGAGATACTGCATTTTCAGGCCCCCAAGCACCCCTCTACTTTGTAGAGGGGCATTCTCTCTAGTGCTTACTGTGGATGCATAGATTTCTTTAGCTTTAATAAAAGCTTTCTTTCCTGGCTAATTCTGTCTGTTGTGCTTTAGTCTTTTTCTGCCTTTTAATTCCTCCACTGGCAGAGAAAACAAACCCAAGCTGGACCTCCAGACAGTAACAAATGCACGATGTAGCCAAGGGTGGCCCAGAACTCCTCAGCCTCCTCCCTCCTTGTCTTAGTTAGGGTTTCTATTGCTGTGAAGAGACACCATGACCAAGCCAACTCTCATAAGTGAAAACATTTAGAGGGGGCTGACTTACGGGTTCCGAGTTCCAGTCTGTTGTCGTTATGGCCGGGAGCACGGCAGCATCCAGGCAGGGTAGCACTGGAGGAGCTGAGAGTTCTACACCTTCATCCAAAAGAATCCTGGGTCAGACTGTCTCACTTTTTAAATTTTCCTTTTGACTTTGAGCAAGTTAATTTTGATAGTGTTGGTGATGGAACCCATGGCCACGAGCACAACAGACAAACATGCTACCACTGACCTATATCCCAAGGCCTAAGAGTTTCACAGTATTGGCTTTTACATCGAGGCCTTCGGTCCCTTTTGAGTTCTCTTTGTATCTAGAATAGGGAAAAGGCCCATCTTGACCTTAGGTATGTACCATTGGCTGTACATAGTCCTGCTCCCATTGATTAGTCTAGCCCAATGATGGAGCAGTTCTGCAGAGACACAGGTGGCCAGTGAGCAGATGAGAAATGCTTGATCCCATCCCACAGGAATGCAATATAGGTCCTACCTCCAGGAGAACTATGATCAGAAAGACACTGACGATGGTGAGGACAAGGACAAAGGATATAGCCCGACACACTTATAACTCTACTACTAATTAGAGAGGAAGAAGCAGGCAGATTCTGGGGTCTTGCTGCTTAGCCAGCCTAGCCACATCAGCAAGCTTTGGGTGTAGTGAGAGACTGTCTAAAAAAACTAGGTGGAAAGCCAGAGAGACACCTGACAAAACTCTGGCCTCCACATATGAACATACAGGCAGGCACGCGCGCACACACACACACACACACACACACACATACACACAAATACACTACAGATGCACACACATGAATACACCACCCTCCTCCCCATGAATACACCCACACACACATGGACACACACTCCCATACACAAATATACCACATACACAAATAAATGAATAAAACTTTTTTAAAAACCCGTCTAGCAGGGACTGAAAGAAGGGCAAGCCAGTCTAAATATAGCTATCTCCTAAGAGGTTCTGACAGTACCT